>NC_090923.1:81871959-82174989 GCF_040938575.1 Ambystoma mexicanum
CAGAAAATAAAGCAGGGGCAACTTAATTATCCAAATCTAGTCCCTTCCGTATTTAAAAAAAGAAACCTTGACCTGGTATTATTATTTCCCTCTTTTTCAACGTTTGGGTGAATTCTTCTGATAGGCAGTTTGTTTGCACCCTACGACACAGCCCCAGAGCACGAGGGAGTGGGCAGATTACCTTTCAAACGTCTTTACCCGGAAATGGAGGATATATTGTCTTGACATTAGCATATAACTTGCTCTGCCCCAGCCCTTCTTGCCACAGAAATTCAATTCAGGTTTGGAATAGCCAAACCTCCCCACACAGACTGGTTTGTATCTTGGACAGCGACAATGTGGAGTGGTGGTCTCACAATTGATGTGTTTACCTACACCCTAAACATCAGACGTTTTGGTTGGGTCTATTATGTGCCTACAGGAGCCATACTCATTACTCAATCTGCCTGTGCCGTCGCAGTCTATGGGTGACTTCAACCCCATGCCATGCTCATAAAGTGCTCACAGAACCACCATTTGGACCGATCCAATGCAAAATCCCAGTAAAGGACACCACAGCTTCACCAGTTTGAAAACCAAACATGTTTCAGCTGTGCTAATCAGTGCTTATGGATGTATTTATGTGTTTTGTACTGCACTCCATGGCACCAAAGCCATGTCAGAATGAACATGTTTAATGTGGTTTCCCTTTTATGCTAAACATATTGCTGCTGACTGTGTCGGAGTCTCTAACTCTACCCATGCCTTACATTTACACTCCTCTTCATAACTGCCTGACCTATGCAACTGCCTTCTCTCCCCATAAATGCAACAGATTGAGTGTACTTCTCAATCTAGAATGATGCGATGCCTAAACGGGTATATCGGCATACATATACACTATTAAGAATGTTCTGATTGTCTTCTAGCATGCCTGCATCATCATTCCCCTTTCCCTCCTCGTCTGTGCTGCTCATCTTACTGTCTACAGAGACAAGACTGCTCTAGTCATCTCACCTTGGGCTTCTTATGCCTCCACCTACCTCCTTCATAAAGTGGGAAACTCTCACTGTGCTGTGAAGTGGACCATTATGTGCTGTCTTCCTTTGGGTTGAAGGTAATTCCCAGTCAGGCTCCATTGGATTTGCTCTTGTGGGTTGGTAGCTTTAGTAAACAATGCATGAGCCCCAGTGTCTGCTCAAGCCTTCTAGATGTATGATTAAAAACAGATAAGGATGAGAAAGCACACGCCATGCAGATACTATGGAGGGAGGGCCACGCCTTGTTGACTTTGGAATATACTCATGATGTCTCATTAGCATTAATAAATCTGTTTATCAGAGGCATTCCGCTGATGCTGCTTCTGATGAACGGAGCCCCTAAAACACGTCCCCACCACAGAGAGAGCATGACCGTGTGGCAGATTTTCGAAGGGGCCGTTGTTGACTGTAGAAGTGGAACAAGGCAGGGGGGACATTATTTATTATTTTGGTTGTCATTTTTTGGGGTAGAGGGCGCCAACGATGCGTACCGCCTGGGGTGCCATCTGGTGTAAGACCGGCCCTGCCGTCCATCATCTAAGGAAGGAAAAGAATGAAGTTAGAGAACTGTTCAAAAGACTCATTATACTTACCTGTCAGACTCTTGTCAGTGAAGTAACTAGGCAGCAACGAGCCCGCATCAATGAACGCGCCCCTGCGCTGAAAGCAGGACGGAGAGCACACTTTCCAAGAAAACAAGGTGAGCTGTGGAGCAAAGGGAAGGGTTGGTCCCCGGGGAAGAAGGGGTTCAAGCACACAGAGACAAGAGGGAGTTAAACTCTACCAATCCTGTGTTTCAGGCCCAGTCTCCAGTCGAGTAGACTCCACGGAAGGGTTTGAGGTCATAAGAGGTCAGAACAGGCTGAGTGATGTCCCCATGGATACCAGGTGAGCGTTACATGTATGGTGCTAGCAACTGGGCAGTGTGGGTTGCTAGGAATCTTCAAAGGAGGTAAGAAGCAGGTCGGGTTTGGCAGCATCACATAATTGTGTGGGAGTATTTGGGTGCTTCGCACTAGTGGCTCCGGGGCTCGAATAGCATAGATGCTGCACTGGCTACTCGGCAGACCTTGTGCTCTAGCGTTGTTGTAGGGCAGATTGCCCACAGTTCTTTGGAAGGGAATCCATGTCGGCCATCTTAGTGTGCCGAGTCATGTGGTTGTGTTAATGCAGGTCAGGGGTTGTTTCTTGCTGAGAATGCCCAGGGGGCTGCTCTCTTGAGCAGGGGCCATCAGAAATGGCCAAGACAGGCCAATGCCTTTGGGTGCTGCCTTCGGGCGTGCCCCACAGATAAGGGGCAGCCAATGATGTACTAATCCTTATATGTTCTATAAGTAGATATGCTTCCTTAACCAATCCCTTCCCTTGATAGGTTTTGTATTTTGCCACGTAGAATGGCATCATAGATTACGCATATTGGGGTATAAGACCTCTATGTAATCAAGGTTCTGTGCATTCATCAGTCAGATATCTGTGAGATCTCCCTACTTTATTAAATTGACAATAAAGTAGTACTTTGCCATAGTCTTTGAGTCTGTCCCATTATTTGGTTTGAGATCATTATTGTAAGTCCATCTAGCCCAAACAGATGCTTCAAAGTGCTAGAGCACACTTAGCCTTATTCAGGGACTTTCCCCCCTACAAGCTCTGATAAGGACCAGTGAATGTCCTCTCGTTCCCTCGGGGCTGTCCAACTCTAGGTCTTGATGGCCAGATCCATATCGGGTTTTCAAGATACCCCTTATTAATATTCATGAGATACATTTGCATACAACGATACTAAATGTATGCAAATATTTCCTCATGAATATTAACGCGAGATATCATGAAAACCCATCAGGATCCCGGCCCTCAAGGCCTGGAGTTGGATACCTCCGAAAACAGAATCTACCCCGCTAAAGGCCCATCTAGAAGAGTGCCCTAAATCAGTTCTGATGGAGTAGGCTAATAGCAGTGGCATGGATAGGTAGATCAAGGGTATGGGGACCGTCATGGGGTGCACCTCTCATAATACAAAGTTAGCAAACATAGTGTGTCACAAGGGATACAGCTGGCGCGCACTTTACAGTCACCACGAAAACATTGGCAGCCTCACAAGGTCAACAAAAGGTCAATGGACACAAGACTAGACAACAAGCAGAGAATATTAAGGCTATAGCTACACATGGGCCCCAGAGCACAGTCTCGTCGATCTTGAATGCAGCCATCACCAAGGATCTGCAGTGCAGCTCATGCAAGTGGTACTTGAAGACCCCATTCAGGAAAAGTAGCAAGAGTTTGAGGTGCTGCCTGCCAGAAAACTGGGCTTTCCAGAGGATGGAGAGTGCAGCCAGCACAACATTCCCACAAGAGCTGGGGAGGACTGTGTACATGAACGCAGATGAACAAGACACTCCACCCCTGCTGCAAACTGCCTAAAGGAGTCTCTCCCACCCCAGCAGGGTGCAGAGGTAATTGAGCAACAAAATAGCAAAGCTCTGGGACACCAGGGTACGAATGAAGATGCCCAACCAATCAATGCGAGTGGACTCACAAGTAAAGGGCAGCCATAAGCATCTCACACACAGCAAAGAGGGAGAACCTCAGCCAAAAGTGAACTTCAAATAAAACATCCACACAGAGGGACAAGAAAAGGCAGAGACGGAAGCCAAGGTACTTTGCAGTTCAAAGAAGCGGCAATAAAAGAGGCGGTTGCTAGGTTACCGCTCTTCAGATGCCTGGCTGGAAGCCCCACTCTCTTTGTGACTGAGTGCGCTTCTTTGCTGCTGTTAGGAGTTTTGGCTTTAAAGAGATTACAAAAATGCTAGGCTCCATGCCTGCCAATCTACAACAAGTGATGAAATGCGGGGCTCTCTTTACATGTGAGTGCCATCCTGATTTAGGAGGGTAATAAGGTGTGGCTGAAATAAGGACAGAGAAGCTTAAAGACCAACCCTTAAAACCCTAAAGTAACTGGTTATTGTGGGGGTGCCCGATATAGGGCATGATGAATGGAACAATAGTTATTTTTGTTATTGAACAATACTGAATTTGTGGGGCCATTGAAGTGTTCGTTCTACCTCATACTGTCTTGTGCCTCCCAGTGACTAAGAAAATGTTTCCCAGAACCTTGGAAACCCAGGAATCTGTGGCTTGTGCTGTGCTTAGCACCATCTACTAACCATATGCCAGCCCCAAACTGACACTATAGAAAAGGGATCAGCAATATTTGGCTCACCGGATTCTTAGGACTACAACTACCATCAGTCTTAGCCATCATAGTCAAAGGTAAGGCATCATGGGAGTTGTAGTTCAAAGCATATACTCAAAAGTTATTACTTTGTCCTTCACATCCACCCCTTTGGGGTGTTAGGCTCCCAGAATTCCCATAATCCTGCTGTTTTTTCCCTTCTGTCCTTCCGGATAGTAGTGTGGGATGCCTGCTGAGCTATTTCCTCAAGTTGTGCATAAGACATTTCCCTGCAATACTCTGACGCGTTTCCAGGCTTTTGTGGTAACTCGCACCGGTTTCCTGCCTCCATTGCTTGGCTTGTGTGGCAGTTCCAAATGCAAAGTGCCGAGTGAGTACAGGCCCCTGTATCTAGGAAGCAGGGTCTCCATTCAGTGCTAAGGTGTGCTCCAAATGGTGTGCTATAGCGAAATGCGGAGTGTGCTGCAAGCCACTACGGTTCTAGAGATGCCATGCGGGACGGACTGACAATTACTGGACGCTGACAACTACCAGGTGCCTTTCTCCTGGCAAAATAGGAGGAAGCCAATCCCTGGAAGGCTCAGAGATCAGCTGACACATTGCAATCTAGCTGCGCAGGCGCGGCCCTGCTACGTACTCAACCGTCACACTGTTTTATTCCGCTGCTGTTAGTTTCCCTGTGGGCATGCATCTGGGAGAGAGAATAATCAGAGCATTGAGGGTGCACAGCGGTCTCGCAGCCTAGGTGAAACTAGTGCCACTCTTTCAACTGACACATTGTTTCAAGGATTCCCAAGGATTCCTCTCGACTCTGTCCACCACGGAGGAAGAGGGAGTCCAGACATAGGGCCACATCACGAGTTATGATATGATATGATATGGCATTTATAACGCGCCTATACACAAGTGTTCCAAAGCGCGAGTTGGGCGGTAGCCCTTAAATGGGGTGGTAACACTATTACCGAAGCATTTAAGGGTCCGCCAAATCAAGAGTCTGGCAGTATTTACCCCCAGCTCTGAGCTGGGGGTAAATGCACCAATTTAGCACCCATTTTCAGGTGCAATTAGCATGGCGCTATTGGCACGTGCTAATTGTGCCGAACAAGACCCATTTGGTCCAATGGACCAAATGGATAATGGGGAATACCCATTACCGCCCAACCCTTGATACGGCACTAATAGCGGGTAAAGGATGAGGCAGCATTTATGGGGTACAGCGTGTTAGTGTTAGCAAGCTTGGGAGTCTTGCAAACTATTTATTGACTTTGGATAGCGATCCATGTCAGAGGTGTTGTTAGGGGGGGCTGTGGGGGCTATGGCACTGGGTCTTTTGGTTGTAGCCCGGATAGAAGCTGAGGGGCTGCAACCAAATGGCTATCTACCCCTGAGTCCCGACAGTCCCGACATTAGAGTAACCTCAGATCTTTTTCAGACCTAGCAACACCACTGGTCCATGTCCATCATCAATCATTCGTCGATTGTTTTGGGAGATGATTAGGCATAGGCCTTCATCCTGCCAGGAGAGGCTGACACTTTGGAGTCTATAGAATCTCCCCTTTGCATGCAATCAATTGCAAATTATATCAAATAAAGAAATGATCCAACAAAATCAACCCGACGGGGGAGGGGGGTGCGCCACGGGAGGAGGGCCAGTAATCCTTGGTCCAAAGGGATTGCGATGCATGAGAGCCAACTACCAGGCCCTCAGTTATGTCTATTGAGTTTTACCCAATTATTGTTCATCCAGTCGCCAAGAGCTGCTAAACAATCTTGCAAACGAGACGCAGCCTTGTGCAGGTTTTGATCCACTCTTAAAATAAGCTGCGTGTCATCTGCATAGGCATAGAATTGACACCCATGATCATTTATCAAGTTAGCTGGGGGAGACACATAGATATTAAAGAGTAGGGGAGAGATAGCAGAGCCCTGAGGGACCCCACGGGATAAGAGAGTGGGGACTGATCTAAATGATGGGAGTGACAATGCCTGCATTCCATTTGAAAGAAAAGGTCTAAACCATTCAAGAACCATGCCTGAGACCCTCACCTCCTCAAAGTAGTCACACGAGATAGCATGATAAATGGTGATGGATGGCAAACAGGTCCAAGAAAATTATAAATCCTACTCCATCCTGGTCCTGAATTCTGGCTAAGTCATCAATGACTAACATAGCACTGCTTCAGTACCCATGGAAAGTCGTAAGCCCGACTGATAAGGTTTTACAATAGAGGCTTCTCCAAAAAGCTTCTAAATTGAGGATACTCTTTCATAGCTTCCAAAGAAGAAGCGGTATGAGAGATGGTTGTTATGCAGGTAGGTGCTTTCCTCAAAAGGAACAATATGAACAGGGCTTACCTTTCATCTGGGGAGGTCAGGGGACTCCTCCAAGCCTCGTCGTGAGGAGAGAGCAAGTCTGTGTTTGCTGGACAACTTCAGGAGAGAAAAACATGAGAAAAACACCCCTCTCCCATGAGAAAGTCATTTTCTCATGGGAGGGGGATGAATCCCCCCTAAGCCCTCCGAACCCAATTTTGTTAGTTCGGGCCCCCTCGCTATGCTCGGTCGCAATTGCATACTTATGGCAAATGTATGCACCTATTAAACAGGATATGATATTGTCCTCCTTTATCAAATAGATTGGCCTAAGCCAAGTCGCTCTGCGAAAACTTTGGTGTTACAAAGTTCTGACCTTAGATCGACTTAGCCGCCATTTTAGGTTCATCCGCCATTTTGATTTCCATTTGAAAGTCACTCTGTGTTCTAAAATGGGGGACAGTGTTCTCCGGCTCATAGCCTAGCCGCCCTGACCTTTGCATAGGTTAATGTCTAAACTGCCCGTAGGCTAAATGTTTGGGTCGTGTAATGAGGCCATTTCCTATGTTTGACCTGTAGATCAAAGGATTACCTGTACCAACAAGTCCGATCCATTGAAATACATTGAATAACAATGTTGTTTAAATACTAAATGTGAACACTTGTTGAACTACATTGTATAAGACATGTACTAAGGCTTAATGTTAAATTCAAAGATACATTGTTGCCATTGTGACTTGTTGTTGGATAAACTAGAAGTAATCCACATGCATATGGTTGGACTAACCAGAAGTGAACTCAGCACGAACCCTAGACCGAGAATAATTAACCTGCAGAGGGACTGGGCAATACGATTGAAAACTGTATAAAACATGCGAATATTTAGTCGTCCAGTACCTCTCACTTCTCACACCGAACGGGCTGGCATTCGCTGTGATGTACTGAGGGCCAGATAGCTATCTGATACTTTGTTTCTTTGTAAACTGTACAGTTTTAGAATAAAGATCTGTGAATCTTTATAAGCCCATGTTTGGTGTATTTCCTTTTGGGGTACTCAGCCTTGATATTTCTCTTTGCTTTTACACGCCCTCCAATAAAACAACTCATCAACCACCACTAGTGCCAGGTATATTTGGGGACCAGGCACCGTCCCCTTCTTGCTACGCTGGGTGACACATTTAAGCTTTGATTAATAAACATATTTAATTCTTTCAGTTGGAGTAGTGCATGCCCCTGCAGCAGCATAATCTTCATGGACATTGCGCACACACGCTGGTCGGGCCGCTCCGGGTGTGGCATGCCCTGTGCTTTGTTAACGAGCTTGGGGGGCCCAAAATGTGTGCTACATCACTGATTGGGATCTGCTCACCTTCAATACATTCAAGTGTGATGCGAATGGTTGAGAGGGGTCACAAACACGACCAGGACCCTGCTCTGGTGCAACACTGTTTAAGAAAATAAGCGCTGGACACGAGTCCCAGAAGTGAAAGAGCCATAGAGTGACCCACCCCTCCCCACTCAAACGCGTTCTTGGAAAGGGCCTTGTGGAAGCTCCATTCACAGGCTGGTCCTTGGGGCACGGGGGTTAATTGGATAACGCACCTCGTACATAGAACTCCGAAGATCGTAGATGCATTGAGCCCCACTCTTCAGGGAAGTGCAGCCCCCCACTCCCCCACCTCACCCTGTTAAAAAAGATTGAAGAAGAGTCATGTATCAAAGCTTAGGACATTAAGGTGTTATGCCCGGCTCGGGGTTGTGGGGCACAACATGTGGTTGCTTGTCATATAACTTAAAGATAAATGCACACAGAGACAGATGCCACAGTTTACACGCGCACAATAGGTTTCTTCTATCGTAGTGGTAGCTGACTCATAGATACATTCTAACCAGGGAATTTTGTTGATAGAAAATCCTGGTCAATGATTTAATTTTCAGGCCTTGCTCGTTCAGCATTTTGCTCCTAGGTAAACAGACAATGCACGCCTAGCCAGCACAGTGTGTTTTTGGCTTCTTTAACAAATGAAAGCCAAAGATAATGAGTACTTCTGTGTCCATTGATCTATAGAGGTTTAATTCACTAGCTGTAGCCTGCATTAGATATTTCGGTTACCCTGTTACAAGTACTGCACTATGTATGTTTTACATATAGGCCCCAATTCGAATCTGGAAAATGACATTTCCCAAATTTTGTGATTGTGGAAAAATCACGCCTCCCTCTGTGCCTTATCTGGCTGAAATGAGAATACTGAAACACAGTTGTTAGATTCATCTGAAGGTCATGTGCCATCACTTCCTGTGATGTCACGTGGGGATGGGGTCAAATGACATCACTTCCTGTGATGTCAACTGAAGCCGAAGGGTCATGTGGTGTCACTTCCACTACCCCTGGCATTTTGGTGAAATGACATCCCTGGCTAGTGGTGATTAGTAAGTTCTCAAAGCTTGCAGTTTCCAATTGTTGTGAAGCACTGGTGATCTGCAGGTACACTAAGTATGCAATCTTCATTTGTTGTGGTATACTAGTGATCTGTGGGCATGTTAAGCATGCAGTTTCCAGTTGTTGTCAAGCACTGCTGATCTGTAAGCGCACTAAGCATGATGTTTCCAGTTGTTGTGGAGCACTGGCGATCTGTAGGTGCACTAAGCATGCAGTTTCCACTTGTTGTGGAACACCAGTTATCTATAGGTGCGCTAAGCATGCAGTTTCCATGTTTTGTGGAGCACTGCTGATCCGTAGGTGTGCTAAGCATGCAGTTTCCAGTTGTTGTGGAGCACTGCTCATCTGTAGGTGCGCTAAGCATGCAGTTTCCAATAGTGGAGCACTGGTGATCTGTAGATGCATTAAGCATGCAGTTTCCAGTTGTTGTGGAGCACTGCTGATCTGTAGGTGTGCTAAGCATGCGGTTTCTATGTTTTGTGGAGCACTGCTGATCCGTAGGTGTGCTAAGCATGCAGTTTCCATGTTTTGTGGAGCACTGCTGATCTATAGGTGCACTAAGCATGCAGTTTCCAGTTGTTGTGGAGAACTGGTGATCTGTAGGTGCGCTAAGCATGCTGTTTCCACTTGTTGTGTAGCACCAGTTATTTGTGGGTGCGCTAAGCATGCAGTTTCCATGTTTTATGGAGCACTGCTGATCCGTAGGTGTGCTAGGCATGCAGTTTCGAGTAGTTGTGGAGCAATCTGTAGGTGTGCTACGCATTGAGTTTTCAATTGTTGTGGAGTACTGCTGATCTGTAGGTGCGCTAAGCATGCAGTTTCCAGTTATTGTGGAGGACTGATGATCTGTAGGTGTGCTTAGCATGCCATTTCCAGTTGTTGTGGAGCACTGATGATCTATAGGTGCACTAAGCATGCAGCTTCCAATTGTGGAGCACTAGTGATCTGTAGATGCATTAAGCATGCAGTTTCCAGTTGTTGTGGAGCACTGCTGACTTGTAGTTGTGCTTAGCATGCAGTTTCCAATTGTGGAGCACTAGTGATCTGTAGATGCATTAAGCATGCCGTTTCCAGTTGTTGTGGAGAGCTGCTGATCTATAGGTGCACTAAGCATGCAGTTTCCAGTTGTTGTGGGCACTACTGATCTATAGGTGCACTAAGCATGCAGTTTCCAATTGTGGAACACTGGTAATCTAAGGTGCACTAAGCATACAGTTTCCAATTGTGGAGCACGAGTGATCTGTATATGCATTAAGCATGCAGTTTCCAGTTGTTGAGCACTGCTGATCTGTAGGTGTGCTTAGCATGCCATATCCAGTTGTTGTGGAGTACTGCTGATCTATAGGTGCACTAAGCATGCCGTTTCCAATTGTGGAGCACTAGTGACCTGTAGATGCATTACGCATGCCGTTTCCAGTTGTTGTGGAGCACTGCTGATCTATAGGTCTGCTTAGCATGCCATTTCCAGTTGTTGTGGAGCACTGCTGATCTATAGGTGCACTAAGCATGCAGTTTCCAATTGTGGAGCACTAGTGATCTGTAGATGCATTAAGCATGCAGTTTCCAGTTGTTGTGTAGCACTGCTGATCTGTAGCTGTGCTTAGCATGCCGTTTCCAGTTGTTGTGGAGCACTGTTGATCTATAGGTGCACTAAGCATGCAGTTTCCATGCGGAGCACTAGTAATCCTACAGATAAAGCATGCAGTTTCCAGTTGTTGTGGAGCACTGCTGATCTGTAGGTGCACTTAGTATGCTGTTTCTAGTTGTTGTGGAGCACTGCTAATCTATAGGTGCGCTTAGCATGCCATTTCCAGTTGTTGTGGAGCACTGCTGTTCTATAGGCGCACTAAGCATGCAGTTTCCAATTGTGGAGCACTAGTGATCAGTAGATGAATTACGCATGCAAGTTGTTGTGGATCACTGCTGGTCTATAGGTGCACTAAGCATGCAGTTTCGAATTGTGGAGCACTAGTGATCTGTAGATGCATTACTCATGCAGTTTCCAGTTGTTGTGGAGCACTGCTGATCTCTAGGTGCACTTAGTATGCTGTTCTAGTTGTTGTGGAGCACTGCTAATCTATAGGTGTGCTTAGCATGCCATTTCCAGTTGTTGTGGAGCACTGCTGTTCTATAGGCGCACTAAGCATGCAGTTTCCAATTGTGGAGCACTAGTGATCAGTAGATGAATTACGCATGCAAGTTGTTGTGGATCACTGCTGATCTATAGGTGCACTAAGCATGCAGTTTCGAATTGTGGAGCACTAGTGATCTGTAGATGCATTAAGCATGCAGTTTCCAGTTGTTGTGGAGCACTGCTGATCTGTAGGTGTGCTAAGCATGCAGTTTCCAATTGTGGAGCACTAGTGATCAGTAGATGAATTACGCATGCAAGTTGTTGTGGATCCCTGCTGATCTATAGGTGCACTAAGCATGCAGTTTCGAATTGTGGAGCACTAGTGATCTGTAGATGCATTAAGCATGCAGTTTCCAGTTGTGTAGCACTGCTGATCTGTAGCTGTGCTTAGCATGCCGTTTCCAGTTGTTGTGGAGCACTGTTGATCTATAGGTGCACTAAGCATGCAGTTTCCATGTGGAGCACTAGTGATCCTACAGATTAAGCATGCAGTTTCCAGTTGTTGTGGAGCACTGCTAATCTGTATGTGCACTTAGTATGCTGTTTCTAGTTGTTGTGGAGCACTGCTAATCTATAGGTGTGCTTAGCATGCCATTTCCAGTTGTTGTGGAGCACTGCTGTTCTATAGGCGCACTAAGCATGCAGTTTCCAATTGTGGAGCACTAGTGATCAGTAGATGAATTACGCATGCAAGTTGTTGTGGATCACTGCTGATCTATAGGTGCACTAAGCATGCAGTTTCGAATTGTGGAGCACTAGTGATCTGTAGATGCATTACTCATGCAGTTTCCAGTTGTTGTGGAGCACTGCTGATCTCTAGGTGCACTTAGTATGCTGTTTCTAGTTGTTGTGGAGCACTGCTAATCTATAGGTGTGCTTAGCATGCCATTTCCAGTTGTTGTGGAGCACTGCTGTTCTATAGGCGCACTAAGCATGCAGTTTCCAATTGTGGAGCACTAGTGATCAGTAGATGAATTACGCATGCAAGTTGTTGTGGATCACTGCTGATCTATAGGTGCACTAAGCATGCAGTTTCGAATTGTGGAGCACTAGTGATCTGTAGATGCATTAAGCATGCAGTTTCCAGTTGTTGTGGAGCACTGCTGATCTGTAGGTGTGCTAAGCATGCAGTTTCTATGTTTTGTGGAGCACTGCTGATCTGTAGGTGTGCTAAGCATGCAGTTTCCATGTTTTGTGGAGCACTGCTGATCTATAGGTGCACTAAGCACGCAGTTTCCAATTGTGGAACACTGCTAATCTATAGGTGCGCTTAGCATGCCATTTCCAGTTGTTGTGGAGCACTGCTGTTCTATAGGCGCACTAAGCCTGCAGTTTCCAATTGTGGAGCACTAGTGATCTGTAGATGCATTACTCATGCAGTTTCCAGTTGTTGTGGAGCACTGCTGATCTCTAGGTGCACTTAGCATGCCGTTTCCAGTTGTCGTGGAGCACTGAAGATATATAGCTGCACTAAGCATGCAGTTTCCATTTTTGAAGCACTAGTGATCTATAGGTGCACTAATCATGCAGTATCCAGTTGCTGTGGAGCACTAGTGATCTATGGGTGCACTAAGCATGCAGTTTCCAGTTGTGGAACACTAGTGATCTATGGTGCACTAAGCATGCAGTTTCCAGTTGTGGAGCACTAGTGATCTATAGCTGCACTAAGCATGCAATTTCCAATTGGGGAGCACTAGGGATCTGTAGATGTATTAAGCATGCAGTTTCCAGTTGTTGCGGAGCACTGCCGATCTATAGGTGCACTATGCATGCAGTTTCCAATTGTGGAGCACTAGTGATCTGTAGATGCATTAAGCATGCAGTTTCCAGTTGTTGTGGAGCACTGCAGATCTGCAGGTGCGCTTAGCATGCCATTTCCAGTTGTTGTGGAGCACTGCTGATCTATAGGTGTACTAAGCATGCAGTTTTCATGTGGAGCACTAGTGATCAGAAGATGCATTACCCATGCAGTTTCCAGTGGTTGAGGAGCACTGCTGATCTGTAGGTGCACTTAGCATGCCAATTCCAGTTGTTGAGGAGCACTGCTGATCTGTAGGTCACTAAGCATGCAGTTTCCAGTTGTTGAGGAGCACTGCTGATCTGTAGGTCACTAAGCATGCACATTCCAATAATGGAGCACTTCTGATCTGTAGGCACACTTAGCATGCCATTTCCAGTTGTTGAGGAGCACTGCTGATCTGTAGGTGCACTTAGCATGCCATTTCCAGTTGTTGTGGAGCACTACTGATCTGTAGGCACACTTAGCATGCAGTTTCCAATGGGGGAGCACTAGTGATCAGAAGATGCATTACCCATGCAGTTTTCAGTTCTTGAGGAGCACTGCTGATCTGTAGGTGCACTAAGCATGCAGTTTCCAATAGTGGAGCACTGGTGATCTGTAGATGCATTAAGCATGCAGTTTCCAGTTGTTGTGGAGCACTGCTGATCTGTAGGCGCACTTAGCATGCCGTTTCCAGTTGTTGTCGAGCACTGCTGATCTCTAGGTGCACTTAGCATGCCGTTTCCAGTTGTTGTGGAGCAGTGCTGATCTATAGGTGCACTAAGCATGTAATTTCCAGTTGTTGTGGAGCACTAGTGATCTGTAGGTGCATTAAGCATGCAGTTTCCAGTTGTTGTAGAGCACTGCTGATCTGTAGGTGCACTTAGCATGCTGTTTCCAGTTGTTGTCGAGCACTGCTGATCTATAGGTGCACTAAGCATGCAGTTTCCGGTTGTTGTGGAGCACTAGTGATCTGTAGATGCATTAAGCATGCAGTTTCCAGTTGTTGTGGAGCACTGCTGATCTGTAGGCGCACTTAGCATGCCGTTTCCAGTTGCTATGGAGCACTAGTAATCTGTAGGTGCACTTAGCATGCCGTTTCCAGTTGTTGTGGAGCACTAGTGATCTATAGGTGCCACAAGCATGCAGTTGCCAGTTGCTGTGGAGCACTAGTGACCTATAGGTGCACTAAGCATGCAGTTTCCAGTTGCTGTGGAGCACTAGTGACCTGTAGGTGCACTAAGCATGCAGTTTCCATTTGTGGAGCACTAGTGATCTTTAGATGCATTAAACATGCAGTTTCCAGTTGTTGTGGAGCACTGCTGATCTGTAGGCACACTTAGCATGCCGTTTCCAGTTGTGGAGCACTAGTGATCTGTAGATGCATTAAGCATGCTGTTTCCAGTTGTTGAGCACTGGTGATCTGTAGATGCATTAAGCATGCAGTTTCCAGTTGTTGTGGAGCACTGCTGATCTGTAGGCTCACTTAGCATGCAGTTTCCAGTTGTTGTGGACCACTGCTGATCTATAGCTGCACTAAGCATGCAGTTTCCAATTGTAGAGGAGTAGTGATCTATAGGTGCACCAAGCATGCAGTTTCCAGTTGCTGTGGAGCACTAGTGACCTATAAGTGCACTAGTATGCAGTTTCCAATTGTGGAGCACTAGTGATCTGTAGATGCATTAAGCATGCAGTTTCCAGTTGTTGTGGAGCACTGCTGATCTGTAGGCGCACTTAGCATGCAGTTTCCAGTTGTTGTGGAGCACTGATGATCTATAGCTGCACTAAGCATGCAGTTTCCAATTGTGGAGCAGTAGTGATCTATAGGTGCACCAAGCATGCAGTTTCCAGTTGTTGTGGAGCACTAGTGATCTGTAGATGCATTAATCATGCCGTTTCCAGTTGCTGTTGAGCACTAGTGATCTGTAGGTGCATTAAGCATGCAGTTTCCAGTTGTTGTGGAGCACTGCTGATCTGTAGGTGCACTTATCATGCCGTTTCCAGTTGTTGTTGAGCACTGCTGATCTATAGATGCACTAAGCATGCAGTTTCCGGTTGTTGTGGAGCACTAGTGATCTGTAGATGCATTAAGCATGCAGTTTCCAGTTGTTGTGGAGCACTGCTGATCTGTAGGCACACTTTGCATGTCGTTTCCAGTTGCTGTGGAGCACTAGTGATCTGTAGGTGCACTTAGCATGCAGTTTCCAGTTGTTGTGGAGCACTAGTGATCTATAGGTGCACCAAGCATGCAGTTGCCAGTTGCTGTGGAGCACTAGTGACCTATAGGTGCACTAAGCATGCAGTTTCCAGTTGCTGTGGAGCACTAGTGACCTGTAGGTGCACTAAGCATGCAGTTTCCAATTGTGGAGCACTAGTGATCTTTAGATGCATTAAACATGCAGATTCCAGTTGTTGTGGAGCACTGCTGATCTGTAGGCACACTTAGCATGCCGTTTCCAGTTGTGGAGCACTAGTGATCTGTAGATGCATTAAGCATGCTGTTTCCAGTTGTTGAGCACTGGTGATCTGTAGATGCATTAAGCATGCAGTTTCCAGTTGTTGTGGAGCACTGCTGATCTGTAGGCTCACTTAGCATGCAGTTTCCAGTTGTTGTGGACCACTGCTGATCTATAGCTGCACTAAGCATGCAGTTTCCAATTGTAGAGGAGTAGTGATCTATAGGTGCACCAAGCATGCAGTTTCCAGTTGCTGTGGAGCACTAGTGACCTATAAGTGCACTAGTATGCAGTTTCCAATTGTGGAGCACTAGCGATCTGTAGATAATAATAATAATAATAAGATGCATTAAGCATGCAGTTTCCAGTTGTTGTGGAGCACTGCTGATCTGTAGGCGCACTTAACATGCAGTTTCCAGTTGTTGTGGAGCACTGATGATCTATAGCTGCACTAAGCATGCAGTTTCCAATTGTGGAGCAGTAGTGATCTATAGGTGCACCAAGCATGCAGTTTCCAGTTGTTGTGGAGCACTGCTGATCTGTAGGCACACTTAGCATGCCGTTTCCAGTTGTGGAGCACTAGTGATCTGTAGATGCATTAAGCATGCTGTTTCCAGTTGCTGAGCACTGGTGATCTGTAGATGCATTAAACATGCAATTTCCAGTTGTTTTGGAGCACTGCTGATCTGTAGGCTCACTTAGCATGCAGTTTCCAGTTGTTGTGGAGCACTGCTGATCTATAGCTGCACTAAGCATGCAGTTTCCAATTGTAGAGGAGTAGTGATCTATAGGTGCACCAAGCATGCCGTTTCCAGTTGCTGTGGAGCACTAGTGACCTATAAGTGCACTAGTATGCAGTTTCCAATTGTGAAGCACTAGTGATCTGTAGATGCATTAAGCATGCAGTTCCCAGTTGTTGTGGAGCACTGCTGATCTGTAGGCACACTTAGCATGCAGTTTCCAGTTGTTGTGGAGCACTGATGATCTATAGCTGCACTAAGCATGCAGTTTCCAATTGTGGAGCAGTAGTGATCTATAGGTGCACCAAGCATGCAGTTTCCAGTTGCTGTGAAGCACTAGGGACCTAAAGGTGCACTAAGCATGCAGTTTCCAATTGTGGAGCAGTAGTGATCTGTAGGTGCACTAAGCATGCAGTTTCCAATAGTGGAGCACTGGTGATCTGTAGATGCATTAAACATGCAGTTTCCAGTTGTTGTGGAGCACTGCTGATCTGTAGGCACAATTAGCATGCCGTTTCCAGTTGTTGTGGAGCACTAGTGATCTGTAGATGCATTAAGCATGCTGTTTCCAGTTGTTGAGCACTGGTGATCTGTAGATTCATTAAGCATGCAGTTTCCAGTTGTTGTGGAGCACTGCTGATCTGTAGGCGCACTTAGCATGCAGTTTCCAGTTGTTGTTGAGCACTAGTGATCTATAGCTGCACTAAGCATGCAGTTTCCAATTGTGGAGCAGTAGTGATCTATAGGTGCACCAAGCATGCAGTTTCCAGTTGCTGTGGAGCACTAGTGACCTATAGGTGCACTAAGTATGCAGTTTCCAATTGTGGAGCACTAGTGATCTGTAGATGCATTAAGCATGCAGTTTCCAGTTGTTGTGGAGCACTGCTGATCTGTAGGCGCACTTAGCATGCAGTTTCCAGTTGTTGTGGAGCACTGCTGATCTATAGCTGCACTAAGCATGCAGTTTCCAATTGTGGAGCAATAGTGATCTATAGGTGCACCAAGCATGCAGTTTCCAGTTGCTGTGGAGCACTATTGACCTATAGGTGCACTAAACATGCAGTTTCCAATTGTGGAGCACTAGTGATCTGTAGGTGCACTAAGCATGCAGTTTCCAATAGTGGAGCAATGGTGATCTATAGATGCATTAAGCATGCAGTTTCCAGTTGTTGTGGAGCACTAGTGATCTGTAGATGCATTATGCATGCTGTTTTCAGTTGTTGAGCACTGGTGATCTGTAGGCGCACTTAGAATGCCATTTCCAGTTGTTGAGGAGCACTGCTGATCTGTAGGTTCACTAAGCATGCAGTTTCCAATAGTGGAGCACTGGTGATCTGTAGGCGCACTTAGCATGCCGTTTCCAGTTGTTGTGGAGCACTGCTGATCTGTAGGCGCACTTATCATGCCGTTTCCAGTTGTTGTGGAGCACTGCTGATCTATAGGCGCACTTAGCATGCAGTTTCCAGTTGTTGTGGAGCACTGCTGATCTGTAGGCGCACTTATCATGCCGTTTCCAGTTGTTGTGGAGCACTAGTGACCTATAGGTGCACTGGTGCACTAAGTATGCAGTTTCCAATTGTGGAGCACTAGTGATCTGTAGATGCATTACGCATGCTGTTTCCAGTTGTTGAGCACTGCTGATCTGTAGGTGTGCTTATAATGCCATTTCCAGTTGTTGAGGAGCACTGCTGATCTGTAGGTTCACTAAGCATGCAGTTTCCAATAGTGGAGCACTGGTGATCTGTAGATGCATTAAGCATGCAGTTTCCAGTTGTTGTGGAGCACTGCTGATCTATAGGTGCACTAAGCATGCAGTTTCCAGTTGTTGTGGAGCACTAGTGATCTGTAGATGCATTACACATGCAGTTTCCAGTTGGTGTGGAGCACTGCTTATCTATAGGTGCACTAAGAATGCAGTTTCCAGTTGTTGTGGAGCACTAGTGATCTGTAGATGCATTACGCATGCAGTTTCCAGTTGTTGTGGGGCACTGCTGATCTATAGGTGCACTAAGCATGCAGTTTCCAGTTGTTGTGGAGCACAAGTGATCTGTAAATGCATTACGCATGCAGTTTCCAGTTGTTGTGAAGCACTGCTGATCTGTAGGAGCACTAAGCATGCAGTTTACAATAGTGGAGCACTGGTGATCTGTAGATGCATTAAGCATGCAGTTTCCAGTTGTTGTGGAGCACTAGTGATCTGTAGATGCATTACGCATGCATTTCCAGTAGCACTGCTGATCTGTAGGTGCACTTAGCATGCAGTTTCCAATTGTGGAGCACTGGTGATCTGTAGATGCATTAAGCATGCCGTGTCCAGTTGTTGTGGAGCACTGCTTATCTGTAGGTGCGCTGAGCATGCCGTTTCCAGTTGTTGTGGAGCACTGCTGATCTATAGGTGCACTAAGCATGCAGTTTCCAGTTGTTGTGGAGCACTAGTGATCTGTAGATGCATTACGCATGCAGTTTACAGTTGTTGTGAAGCACTGCTGACCTGTAGGTGCACTAAGCATGCAGTTTCCAATTGTGAAGCACTAGTGATCTGTAACTGCATTAAGCATGCCGTTTCCAGTTGTTGAGCACTGCTGACCTGTAGGTGCACTTAGAATGCCATTTCCAGTTGTTGTGGAGCACTGCTGATCTGTAGGTGCACTAAGCATGCAGTTTACAGTTGTTGTGGAGCACTAGTGATCTGTAGATGCATTACGCATGCCAGTTGTTGTGGAACACTGCTGATCTATAGGTGTGCTTAGTGATCTGTAGATGCATTACACATGCAGTTTCCAGTTGTTGTGGAGCACTGCTGATCTATAGGTGCACTTAGCATGCCGTTTCCAGTTGTTGTGGAGCACTGATGATCTATAGCTGCACTAAGCATGCAGTTTCCAATTGTGGAGCACTAGTGATCTATAGGTGCACCAAGCATGCAGTTTCCAGTTGCTGTGGAGCACTAATGACCTATAAGTGCACTAAGCATGCAGTTTCCAATTGTGGAGCACTAGTGATCTGTAGATGCTTTAAGCGTGCAGTTTCCAGTTGTTGTGGAGCACTGCTGATCTATAGGTGCACTAAGCATGCAGTTTCGAATTGTGGAGCACTATTGATCTGTAGATGCATTACGCATGCAGTTTCCAGTTGTTGGAGAGCACTGCTGATCTATAGGTGCACTTAGCATGCCGTTTCCAGTTGTTGTGGAGCACTGCTGATCTATAGCTGCACTAAGCATGCAGTTACCAGTTGCTGTGGAGCACTAGTGACCTATAAGTGCACTAAGCATGCAGTTTCCAATTGTGGAGAACTAGTGATCTGTATATGCATTAAGCATGCAGTTTACATATGTTGTGGAGCACTGCTGATCTGTAGGTGTGCTTAGCATGCCATTTCCAGCTGTTGTGGAGCACTGCTGATCTATAGGTGCACTAAGCATGCAGTTTCCAATTGTAGAACACTGGTGATCAGTAGATGCATTATGCATGCAGTTTCCAGTTGTTGTGGAGCACTGCTGATATCTAGGTGTGCTTAGCATGGCGTTTCCAGTTGTTGCGGAGCACTGCTGATCTATAGGGGCACCAAGCATGCCGTTTCCAATTGTGGCACACTAGTGATCAGAAGATGCATTACGCATGCGGTTTCCAGTTGTTGAGGAGCACTGCTGATCTGTAGGTGCACTTAGCATGCCATTTCCAGTTGTTGTGGAGCACTGCTGATCTATAGGTGCACTAAGCAAGCAATTTCCAGTTGTTGTGGAGCACTAGTGATCTGTAGATGCATTACGCATGCCAGTTGTTGTGGAACACTGCTGATCTATAGGTGTGCTTAGCATGCAATTTCCAGTTGTTGTGGAGCACTGCTGATCTATAGGTGCACTAAGCATGCAGTTTCGAATTGTGGAGCACTATTGATCTGTAGATGCATTACTCATGCAGTTTCCAGTTGTTGTGGAGCACTGCTGATCTATAGGTGTGCGTAGCATGCAATTTCCAGTTGTTGTGGAGCACTGCTGATCTATAGGTGTGCTTAGCATGCAATTTCCAGTTGTTGTGGAGCACTGCTGATCTATAGGTGTGTTTAGCATGCAATTTCCAGTTGTTGTGGAGCACTGCTGATCTATAGGTGCACTAAGCATGCAGTTTCGAATTGTGGAGCACTAGTGATCTGTAGATGCATTACTCATGCCGTTTCCAGTTGTTGTGGAGCACTTATGATCTATAGCTGCACCAAGCGTGGAGTTTCCAATTGTCGACCACTAGTGATCTATAGGTGCACCAGGCATGCAGTCTCCAGTTGCTGTGGAGCACTAGCGACCTATAGGTGCACTAAGCATGCAGTTTCCAATTGTGGAGCACTAGTGATCAGTAGATACATTAAGCATGCAGTTTCCAGTTGTTGTGCTGCACTGCTGATCTCTAGGTGTGCTTAGCATGGCGTTTCCAGTTGTTGTGGAGCACTGCTGATCTATAGGGGCACTAAGCATGCAGTTTCCAATTGTGGCGCACTAGTGATCAGAAGATGCATTGCGCATGCGGTTTCCAGTTGTTGAGGCGCACTGCTGATCTATAGGTGCACTAAACATGCAGTTTCCAATTGTGGAGCACTAGTGATCTGTAGATGCATTAAGCATGCCGTTTCCAGTTGTTGTGGAGCACTGCTGATCTGTAGGTGCACTTAGCATGCCATTTCCAGTGGTTGTGGAGCACTAGTGATCTGTAGATGCATTACGCATGCTGTTTCCAGTTGTGGAGTACTGCTGATCTATAAGTGCACTAAGCAAGCAGTTTCCAGTTGTTGTGGAGCACTAGTGATCTGTAGATGCATTACGCACATGCCAGTTGTTGTGGAGCACTGCTGATCTATAGGTGCACTAAGCATGCAGTTTCGAATTGTGGAGCACTAGTGATCTGTAGATGCATTACTCATGCAGTTTCCAGTTGTTGTGGGGCACTGCTGATCTCTGGGTGCACCAAGCGTGGAGTTTCCAATTGTCGACCACTAGTGGTCTATAGGTGCACCAAGCATGCAGTTTCCAGTTGTGGAGCACTAGTGATCGGTAAATGCATTAAGCATGCAGTTTCCAGTTGTTGTGGAGCACTGCTGATCTATAGGTGTGCTTAGCATGTAATTTCCAGTTGTTGCGGAGCACTGATGATCTATAGGTACACTAAGCATGCAGTTTCCAATTGTGGAACACAAGTGATCAGTAGATGCATTACGCATGCAGTTTCCAGTTGTTGTGGAGCACTAGTGATCTGTAGATGCATTACGCATGCAGTTTCCAGTTGTTGTGGAGCACTGCTGATCTATAGGTGCACTAAGCATGCAGTTTCCAGTTGTTGTGGAGCACTGCTGATCTCTAGGTGCACTTAACATGCCGTTTCCAGTTGTTGTGGAGCACTAGTGATCTGTAGATGCATTACACATGCAGTTTCCAGTTGTTGTGGAGCACTGCTGATCTATAGGTGGACTTTGGTGGTTGTGGGTCCTAAATAAGTAAGACTTCTGTTTTATTTTTCAGGTGGATCAACCAAGATGTCTGCCCCCCAACATGCACAAGTCCTTCTCGCAAGGAGCAGTTGCTTAAAAAAAGTAAAGAAAAAAAATGGCATTAACTTAGCAGGACCACCCAATTGCAGTGAGACAAATTTCAGATCAAGAACACCTAACAAACATTGTAAAAGTGTATATATACACTATGTCAAACATTTGCTATGGACTCAAACATTGGCATTGACTTTCTTCAACTGACCAACTTCCAAGAACAAATAGCAGTCCATTTGGAGCAACTCGACACTGAAAAGAAAGTTTAGTCGAGGTGTCTGTTGTATGATCATACTTTTCTGAAGAAGCCATTTAAATAGCTTGTGAAGAGGCAAGATACTTGTGGAGAACCTATCAGCAACTCTTTTTTTATTATATGAATATTGTATATGTTATGTAATGTAATTGTCATTTATATAGCGCCTTTTCCCATTGGTATGGTCTGAAATCAATGTAGGTGAACGCCCTCAGGGCACCGAAGTCCAGGTATGGGAAATTCATCAGAGGGGTTTATCCTTGATACTCATTCGAGGTGTCTAGTGCTCAGCACAGTTGGTCCTTTGTTACACTCACACTTTTCTAAGATTGCATTGACTGTGGACTTCCCCCCCTAGCTTCCTTTTCACCCCTTTCTTTATCCTGTACTCTTTGCTACTTGGATTTTAAGAAGACGCCTGCTTTCTGATTAGTTTGTCAATGTGAATCAATGTTCATTAGTTATTGTTAGGCTAAACAAATGCAATGGTGTTTCAATGATATACACGTGAAAAATCAGAACTCTTGATCTATAAACTGAGCCTACGATTAAATGTACTGATTGAATAATTGACTCAAGCAGATTTTTCTTAATTTATTTATTATGCGGCTAAACATAACAGTTACTATACTCAAAAGGCAGCTAAATATACCACAGAGGCTATACTGAAGGCAGCTAAGTATAACACAGAGGCTATACTCAAAAGGCAGCTAGAGGCTATACTGAAAAGGCAGCTAAGTATAACACAGAGGCTATACTGAAAAGGCAGCTAAGTATAACACAGAGGCTATACTGAAAAGGCAGCTAAGTATAACACAGAGGCTATACTGAAAAGGCAGCTAGGTATAACACAGAGGCTATACTGAAAGGCAGCTAGGTATAACACAGAGGCTATACTGAAAGGCAGCTAGGTATAACACAGAGGCTATACTGAAAGGCAGCTAAGTATAACACAGAGGCTATACTGAAAGGCAGCTAAGTATAACACAGAGGCTATACTGAAAGGCAGCTAAGTATAACACAGAGGCTATACTGAAAGGCAGCTAAATATAACACAGAGGCTATACTGAAAGGCAGCTAAGTATAACACAGAGGCTATACTGAAAGGCAGCTAAGTATAACACAGAGGCTATACTGAAAGGCAGCTAAGTATAACACAGAGGCTATACTGAAAGGCAGCGACATATAACACAGAGGCTATACTCAAAAGGCAGCTAAGTATAACACAGTGGCTATACTGAAAGGCAGCTAAGTATAACACAGAGGCTATACTGAAAAGGCAGCTAAGTATAACACAGAGGCTATACTGAAAAGGCAGCTAAGTATAACACAGAGGCTATACTGAAAAGCAGCTAAGTATAACACAGAGGCTATACTGAAAAGCAGCTAAGTATAACACAGAGGCTATACTGAAAGGCAGCTAAATATAACACAGAGGCTATACTGAAAAGGCAGCTAAGTATAACACAGAGGCTATACTGAAAGGCAGCTAAGTATAACACAGAGGCTATACTGAAAAGCAGCTAAGTATAACACAGAGGCTATACTGAAAAGCAGCTAAGTATAACACAGAGGCTATACTGAAAGGCAGCTAAATATAACACAGAGGCTATACTGAAAAGGCAGCTAAGTATAACACAGAGGCTATACTCAAAAGGCAGCTAAGTATAACACAGAGGCTATACTCAAAAGGCAGCGACATATAACACAGAGGCTATACTCAAAAGGCAGCTAAGTATAACACAGAGGCTATACTCAAAAGGCAGCTAAGTATAACACAGAGGCTATACTCAAAAGGCAGCGACATATAACACAGAGGCTATACTCAAAAGGCAGCTAAGTATAACACAGAGGCTATACTGAAAGGCAGCTAGGTATAACACAGAGGCTATACTGAAAAGGCAGCTAAGTATAACACAGAGGCTATACTCAAAAGGCAGCGACATATAACACAGAGGCTATACTCAAAAGGCAGCTAAGTATAACACAGAGGCTATACTCAAAAGGCAGCTAAGTATAACACAGAGGCTATACTCAAAAGGCAGCGACATATAACACAGAGGCTATACTCAAAAGGCAGCTAAGTATAACACAGAGGCTATACTGAAAGGCAGCTAGGTATAACACAGAGGCTATACTGAAAGGCAGCTAAGTATAACACAGAGGCTATACTGAAAGGCAGCTAAGTATAACACAGAGGCTATACTGAAAGGCAGCTAGGTTTAAATGGGACATGTTTTAAGCTAGGCTAGATTCTATGCAGTACTCAGAAATGGTTCCCACTGGAAACAGAACTTATTATTAAAACAAAATAATATTAAGGTAAATCATTTGACAAAGCTTCTCCGGGGATGTGGGTGCATACCTTACATTTAATCTTCACAAATATAGGTTAAACTGGCTGCATTCCCAAAACATGGCGTGAAAGTCCCATTCTTTCTGTCCATAAAAAAGGCCCCTGGAATGTGGCAAGAAAATATAGAATGCTAGCCATGCTAGGCGCCCCTTGTTTGCCAAAGTACTACTTTTAGAACTTATCATTGGATCACTAAGAACAATATACTTCCCTACAAACCAAATGGGATTCATTGGAAAATCAAATACCCCCATAATCTGCTTATTCTGGAGACATCAGTAGAATATGCTTGGAAGCGCAGAGAAACCCCAGTCTATACCGCATGTATCGACTTCTCTGCTGCATTTGACTCAGTGATGCGAAATAGACTTTGGAAAAAACTGCTTCTATGGAATATTCCCCCAGGTTTGCTTAAGATGCTGATGCTACTGTACACCGACACCACAGTCAAGATTAGATTAGATGCAGAGGGCAAACCTACACAACGGGTGTAAAGCAGGGGTGCAAAGTCGCTGCCAGTCTTTTTAATTTATACCTGGCAGACCTTGGGTCGGCATTCAGCAATTTACACATTAGCCCCTTGAAAATGGACTGCCACCTGACCAGTTGGCTAGCTTATGCAGACAATCAAACAGGCAACACAGGCACTGCTGCCGCCGGACCCGTGATTTTACCGGCGCCTGTGAATGGGCAATTACCGGGTCATGCCTGAGTTTGGCAGACCCTGTAATTGCCCATTCGCGGGTGCCGGTAATAAGGGACTGCCCACCCCCATTCGGCCCCATGGGGCTGACTGGGAATTGGGAAGGTGGTAACACTGGTACTGTTAATAACGTTACCGGTGCTACAGTCCTGTTCTGCTCGTGTGTGCCGGTACGGCCACCAGGTCAGACCTGGTGGCTGCAAAGGCACCCGCAAGCAGAACTCGTAGTATGGCGGTACGGTAGCAAAGGTGCCGGTAGCGATACTTGTAATAAGGCCCAATGACTTTTGCCCCTTTGCCTGGTAGAAAAGGAAAGGTTGTCTGCAAATGAAATGGACGGCACTTAGGAAGTGTTTCCACCACCTACAAGTATCTACGCCTCTATGTGCAAGATACCTTGCAGTGGGAAACACATTGGAAGGAAAGGAAGATCAAATGTAACAGAGCAGTAAGTAACATCCGGCATTTAGTCGGCACACAGGTGGTATCTCTATTGAGACTGTTCTCCTTCTATACCAGACTAAAGTTCGTTCCATTGTTTTTTATGGAATAGAGATATGGGGACGCCAATATGGTGTTGCATTAAAACGCTATGAAGACGCCATACTACGCAACCTGCTTTGCATTCCACAATCATTGTCAATAGAATATCTATACCTAGAATTTTAACTTGAAGGTGTTACGCCTGACTTCATTGCGTAAACAGTGATGTTTTGTAACATGTTATTAAGGCTGAACAACAATACAATGATGGTGAACTTTGTTAGTGCATTTTTAGAGATCGACAACTGTAACAAAATGGCGACATAAGGTTCACTTTTCTCTCTGTATACAAAGTGGCAAGCGGGATGTTGCTCTAACACCACCGACGGCGTAGTATATGTGATTAAGTCTCGCTTGAAAGCTAGACTTTCGACATATACTAAAGAAGAACATCTCGTCAATGTGTATTCTAGGAGTAATAGTGCTTCGTTGTGTGAGCACATCACAACTCGCCTGACTAAACCCTCCTACATCACTGCTTATCTTAACAGTTCCATTTCCAGACAGTATCTGTTATTGAAATTTGGCATTAGTGAAGCTTTGATCACCCCAGGGGCTTGTCAGGGAATAGCGTGCCACGCCCGCTATTGTCGTCTATGTGGGACTCAAGACATTGAAACCACTGCGCATCTTTTAAAAGGTTGTGAGAGTCTGGAAATCATACGAATTAGGTACCTTAAATCTTATAATAGTGGTTTTAACTGTGATGATCTCTCGTCGGTGTGGCCAATGTTTTTGAATGGATGTGACCTTAACATGATACATTGGGCCTCATTACAAGTATGGCGGTAAGGCAACAACGGCGCCGGTATCATTACCGCACCGTTGCTACCGTACCGCCATACTGCGAGTTCTGCTCGCGGGTGCACTTGCAGCCACCAGGTCTGACCTTGTGGCCGTACCGGCAACCGCGAGCAGAACAGGATGACAGGACTGGTACAATTATTAACGGTACCTGTGCTACCACCCTCCCCATTCCCGTTCAGCCCTATGTGGCCAAATGGGGATGGGGAGTCCCTTATTACCGGCACCCACGAATGGGCAATTACTGGGTCTGCCAAACTCAGCATAATTCGGTATTGCCCATTCGAGGGTGCCAGAAACAAAATGGATACCGGAGGCAGCCGTGCCTGTACTAGAGGAACCGCTACCGCCAGCCTCGCCTGTACTAGAGGTACGGCTACCGCCAGCCGCGCCTGTACAACAGGCACAGCTACCGCCAGCCTTGTACTGAGGCCCATTATCTAGTTACATATTTTTGAAAATGTGTAGAGATTCTTAAACTTCTAACCAGCTGAGCCCTATTTTATTATTTGACATGTCTATGCTATTCGGATCTAGCTGCTATGGAGTAACCTTTTTTATTGCATCGATTTTAGTGACCACAACATTTGTATGCATTGTTTGAATGTAAATAAAATGTAAGTTGTTTAAAGTTGTATATACAAAGCCATTCGGCTGAATGTGTATTAATAAATAATTACATTAATTAAGTTAAATCTGCTTGTGTCAATTATTTAATCAGTACATTTAATCGTAGGCTCAGTTTATAGATCAAGAGTTCTGATTTTTCACGTGTATATGATTGAAAAACCATTGCATTTGTTTAGCCTAACAATAACTAATGAACATTGATTCACATTAACAAACTAATCAGAAAGCAGGTGTCCTCTTAAAATCCAAGTAGCAAAGAGTACAGGATAAAGAAAGGGATGAAAAGGAAGCTAGGGGGGAAGTCCACAGTCAATGCAAAAAGAGAAAAGTCTGAGGGTAACAAAGGACCAACTGTGCTGAGCACTAGACACCTCCAATGAGGATCGAACATTATTTTGCAGAAAATGATTTGTAATGAGTGCATCCAGATCAATTCTTTAGACACCTAGAATCCTGGCTCGGCTTATTCATTATTTTGCTGTAAATTGTGTGCCATTGGTGTATCCATGACCATTCTACAGAGCGGCTATATTCAAAAATGCAGCTAAATATGACACAGTAGATGCACTAAAAAATTCAGCTGTGGCGCAGTGGGTGTAATCAAAAATGCAGCTAAATATGACACAGTGGCTATACTAAAACGGCAGCTGACTCCAACACCATGGGCCTCGTTACGAATGTGGCGGAAAGGCAACAACGGCGCCGGTAGTGCTACCGGCACTGCTGTCACCTCTCCGCCACATTATGAGTTCTGCTCGCGGGTGCCGGACTGCACGCCTGGTCTGACCAGGCGTGCAGACCGGCACCCGCAAGCAGAACTCGTGATTGCACCGGCACCGTTACTGTGCAACCATGCTCCCGACCCCCATTCTGCCCTAGTGGGCAGAATGGAGATTGGGACGCCGGCCATACCGGCACCCGCGAATGGGCAATTACCAGCCCATTCATCTCGTAATGGGCCGGTAATGGCCCATTCGCAGGTGCTGGGGACGGTAGCGAGTTTGGCAGTTGCCATGCCCTTAATAAGGGCACGGCTACTACCAAACTCGTAATGAGGCCCATGTCTGTATTCAAATGCAGCTACATTTTAACACAGTGGCTGTATTAAAAATGCAGCTAAATATGACACAGGGGATATACTCAACGCTAGCTGGCTTAAGAGGGGGCGAGTTCGAAGTGAGGCGAGATTCTCCACAGTGGCTATACTAACACAGCAGCTGGCTCCCACACCGTCTCTGTATTCGAATGTAGCTACATTTTAACACAGTGGCAGCATTCAAAAGGCATCTCAATTCAGCATAATGGCTATACCCAAAGGGCAGCTGACTTTAACACAGTGACATTCAAAAACGCTGCCGAATTCAACACCGTGCTTACATTCAAAAGTCTCTGAATTTAACCCAGAGGCAAACTTCAAAGCGTGGCTAAATTCAACATGGAAGTTCAACTCAAAAAGCAGCTAGGATTAACAAAGTGGCTATATTAAAAGATTCAGCTAAAGTCAGCACGGGGCAAAATAAATTGCAGCAGGAGAGAAAGCCGTGACAAAACTGTAGATCAGGTAGATGTAAGACGGTGTGATGAAATTACAATTACAGAAACAGCCCTGGCTATGCAACTAATTAGTCATCCTCTCTTACCTGGAGGTTGCTGAAGACAGCCTTAGAGCTTGACTGGGGTGCCCAGGGTGAACAGGCAAACAGGCGATCAAGGTGCCCTAGGGAGGTGACCTTTGCTTTGACAATTAGCTGCTTGCCCATGAAAGGCTCCCCTGAGAGTACCTCTAAAGTAAAGGGATTCTGGTCACCTCGGCCGCCCCACGAACCAATTGAGATCTATATGGGCAGGCAGTGGGAGTAGAGGGAGGCGGGAAAAGCGGGCTCAGAGGCGTTAGGGTGCTGTGTTCACTGCGGTAAATTGTGTGAACCGGACGGAAATCTAAAATGTGAGGATCCAAAAATATCACAAAGAGTCTTTACCCAAGCGACTATCCGTACAAAGAGCGTGTGAAGGAAAGGTCTAGAGAGCTCAAAGCTTGAGATTAGGTAGCTGTCTGTAAACCTCGCTCAAGTTCCAGTCACTAGTGAGTATACGCACATGGATCATGCGTGGCAGGATCCACAGCTCCGAGGCGCAGGAGTGGCGAGAACCAACCTATGCCCTCTGCGGTTTTGGGACCTACAAGTCTAAGCTTACACAGGCCACCGCAACCCCAGGAGGGAAGGAGGGTTAGGGTCTCGATGGTTGGATGGGTATGGGGTTTTCAGGGTAACCAGAAAGAGGAAGTAGGAGATTGAATGGACAGGTAGGGGGTAGTTAGGAAAGTACAACGTAATGCACATTTCTGCAAACATCCTTGCACACACAGCCTTGCACACATGCATGCGAATTCCCCGGAGCGCACACAGTACATAGAATGCATTTATAGTAAGCACATAAGAGTAGAACACTTAGCTCGGGTTTCTGCTGATCGGAGTGCCTCTGTGGCTCCTGCAGCCCCCAGACATGGGTTGTCATGTGGAAACAGAATAAGATTGCAAAAATGTACCACAGTTAGTGCCCACGAAAATAATGGCCGCACGTGGCTTCACACATGCCTGCTTGGCTGTCAAAAGTATAAGTAGGGCACACACAGGTAATACGTGTGCTTGACACATGCAGTTCTTCTGCGATGGCTGCAATGGCCGCACACGGCTAATCTACATGCAGCACAGGTCGGGACTAGCCACACAAGGCTACTGGCATGCGAGGACCTTTGGAGAAACCATGGCAGTACCTAGATGCAGCAGAGACTAAGGTAAGTTCCCCAGCACAGCTGAAACTATGGTGAATCCCCAGGCGAGTAGCGCAGTGTGGGGGCGCTGGTTATTGCTGTCCCTATGCGCTGCGTAGCAACATGCGGCACAACTTATCTCAACTTGGAACAAGGGGAAATAATTGGGTGGGGCTGGGCCCCCCTGCATGTCCCCCTGCTTCCGCGAAGCTGCTGAGCCTTATCTCAAGTGAGCGAGGGGCTGGAATGGATTTCTGGTAGGGAGTGGCCCTTTGCATGTGTTTCTTGGGCTGGAGCTCCTCATGGCACGTCTTGTGGGGGTCGGTGTCTGAGCACAAGCCCCGTGCCGTCCATCGTGTGCATGCGTGTAGGCGGTCCACAGCCATTGTGTTTTGCCGGCTGTAGTTCCTGGCCCTGCGGATGCTGGGATATGCAGTCCTGTAGGTTGCTGCTTTGCAAGGAAGGCAGAGAAGCATGTGAAGGGGCTTTATAGGTGCCTGATTGTGTTTCTGTGCTGGTGCAAAACACACTCTGTCATGACCTCTTCCTGCCGCTGACAGTACACCCCCCGTGCAGAAGGGCCTTGGTTGGGGCTTTGTTGGGTTATTTTTGCTAAAAGCTTTCAATAGTCTAGATCAGTGTTGTCCAACTCCAGGCCTCCAGGGCCAGATTCATGCCGGGTTTTCAGGACACCCTTCATTAATATTCATGACCTACATTTGCATACAATGGTTCTAAATGTATGTACATTTCTCCTCATGAATTTTAATGAGGGATAGCTTGAAAACCTGTCAGGATCTCAGCCCTCGAGGCCAGAAGTTGGACAACCATGGTCTAGATGCATGTACATTACAAGCTGGTTTCCAAGAGCGGTCCTCAGGTCCGTAAAACAAATACTCTATCAGGTAAAACACTTTTCCATCTTTTGTACTCCGAGCATTGAGAATAGCTTGCACTTCATATTCAGGATACACTGATATTATGATAGGTGGAGACTTTTTGGTATGGATGGTTGCTCGGGCTGGTTTTAGCAAGGAGACGTGGAACGTCATATGGATCTTCATTTGGGTTGGGAGTTCTAATCGGACTGCTATGGAGTTTATCACTTTGGTTACAGTAAATGGACCCAGGTATCGTGGCTGCAATTGTCTTGGTCTGTGCATGCAAATGTTGTGGGTGGATGGCAACACACGATCACTGATTTGGTATTGAGGTCCAGCTTGCCGGTGTTAATCTGCATAATGTTTGGACGCTGTCTTAGCATGACTCAAGTTAGTCTGAATACTGTTCCACACTTGTTGGACGTGTTGTGTTGGCCCACTAGAGCTGGTAGATTTGGGGATGAAGATGCTGTAGCTATGGGCAAAGCCCAAGGATGGAAACTGTATGACCGAAAGAATGTAGTGCATTTCGTCGAGCTATGGATTGCATTGTTGGACGCTACTTTTGCTAACCAGGCGTGCTGAACCCACAATGCTTATGCGTTGGTGGCAAAGCGCCATAGATATTGTTCTAGACCTTGATTTACCTTTTCAGTCTGACCTTCAGTCTCTGGGTGGTATACTGAGGACAAACTCACTTCCATCCCCACTAGTTTGCAAAAGGAATGCCAAAATTGTGACATGAATTGTGTGCCCCTGTATGTTATGACTCATGATGGTAAGCCATGTAAGCACACCACATTTTGTAAGAACAGCTCTGCGACCTCTCCCGCAGTCAGTACCCCTTATACAGGATGAAATGGCTCATTTTTGTCAAGGAGTCCACCACTACCAGTATGGGTGGTACATCGACTATGAGGTCAATCGAGATGTATGCCAAGGGGCTGGCAGAGTAGGTAGTGGATGCAATAGCCCAACTGTTTTTTGATGACTAGCTTTGTTTCTACGGCAGATTTCGCAATCCGCCACATGGGGTTGTGCATCCTTCTGCAGAGTAGACCAGCAGAAATGGCAGGCTACCAGTTCCTGTGTCTTGGCGGTGCCTGGGTGGCCAGCTAAAGTGGAATCGTGAAACCATTGGATGGCCTTTGTCTGTAGGTCTTTAGTGGGCAGATATAATGCGTGCACATGGTACAGGAGCTCGTCAACTAAAGTATTTTGTGAACTCAACTTGCACCACTTCCTTAGTTATTCCATGGACATGGCCTTTTATACTGCCTTGAATACGGTTCCTGTAGTAAGAGCACTAATGATTTGTGCTTTGGGTATAATGGGCCGTGTGTCCTGTTTGGTCTCCCTCTCTGATGGCTCTGGATACCGCGAGAGGATATCAGCCTTTCTGTTGTCTGTCTCGGGTCAATAAGTGATTAGGAAGTCAAAATCTGCAAAGAACAGAGCCCATCGTAGTTGATGTGGACTAAGGGACTTGGCAGTTTTAATAAACTACAAGTTCCTGTGATCGGTCATCACCATCACAGTGTGATTACTCCCATGAGGCAATGTTGCCATTCCTCAAATGCAGATTTCACTGCCAACAGCTTTCAGACTGCTATTGTGTAGTTGGTTTCAGCTGGCAATAACTTCCGAGAATAGTACGCCACGGGATGCAAGAGCCCAGTCTATGCATCCCTTTGAGAAAGCAACGCCCTGGGAGCATAGATAGACCCATCGGTTTCCATGACGAATGGTTGTGTGAGATCCGGGTGGCTCAGGATTGGCGCACTGGTAAAGGCAGCCTTCAATTTCTTGAACCTGTCTTCAGCCACCTGATCCCAACAGAACACATGCCCTTTCGTTCTAGGTGTAGCGAGGGCTGAAAAGTCCATGATGAATCGCCTATACAAATTGGCGAATCCGAGAAAGGACTGCACGTCTTTTACAGAGACAGGTGCTGGCCAATCTAAAATAGTTTGTACCTTGCGTTGGTCCATTTGCACACCTGATGGTGTGAGGAAATATCCTAGAAACTCAACTGTGGTCTGATGGAACTCGCATTTCTCTAGTTTAGCGAAGAGACAGTGCTCTCGCGGTCGCTGTAAAATGGCCCTCACATGCTTAACATGGTCTTGCTTGTTCTGAAATTAGATTTGAATGTTGTCTATATACACGACTGCCAATACATCAAAGTACTCATGAAGAACCTAATCCAGAAAGTGCTGGAAGGCAGCGGGCACGTTGCAGAGTTTAAAGGGCATGTCTTGGTTCTTATACAAGCCAAACATCATACAGAAGGTGATCTTCTACTCGTCCACTGCATGCACCCCTTAAATCTAGCTTTGTGTATATGGACGCATTCTTCACGTGACGTAGAAGGACCGGGATGAGGGGCAGTGGGTAGCAGTTTTTCATGAAAATGTGGTTGACACCACAGTAGTCGATGCAAGTATGCAAGTCTCCCGTTTTCTTCAGGAAAAAGAAGAGAGGCGATGAGACAGGCAAGTTCGAGTGTCTAATGACCCATTCCACAGATTGGTGCCGATATATTCCTGTAGGTGCTTAGTTTCTGCCTCAGTTAATGCATAAATGAGGCTACACAGTAAGAACGCACCAGGCTCCAGATCTATACGGCAATCGAATGCACAATTCGGAGGCAGGGTTTCCGCTGCCGTATGCTGAATACGTCACGGAAGTCATGATAGTTCGGGGGCAGGGCACTGAGATCTAGGGTTTCTATGGGAGCTTCCTGCGTGTTTACGCTCAGCACTTTGTGCTCTGAATGCATAGGTACTACGATTTCCTTAAAGCAGTGTTCTGTACAATATGACGAACTCCAGCTAACTTTTCCTGCGGACCATAATATCTGCGGGTCATGTTTCTTGAGCCAAGAGAGCCCTAACATGAGCCCAAAGTGTGGTGCAGCAATAAGATCGAACTGAATCTTTTCCCGATGGACTGCCTCACTGTGCAGCCACAGCGACTGCATAGAGTGTGTGATCAGACTGGAAAAAAGCGGAGTTCCGTATACCGCCCTGACAGCTTCTCGCACCTGTTTGCTCCTTACTAGAATCTATAGTTTAGCAGCCTACTGGGCATCAATGAAATTACCTGTAGCTCCTGAGTCTGCCAACAAGGTAACAGTGACCTCTTGGCCTAGAAAACTCAATCGACCGGACAAAAACAGTGTGATGCATAATTGGTGCTACCTGCCAAAGGGGGCTCCTGTGTGCCTAGGCTTGACTGTGTGACCACTATGACCACAGAGCTGAGGCGTTTCCCTGTGTTTTGGGCTTTGCTGGGGACTGCTGTGCGGAATGGCCTGTAGCGCCACAGTACATGCACAAGCCCTCTTTCTGTCTGCACTATTTTTCTTCCCTGGTCAGTGGACCTTTGATGGACCCTATCTGCATGGGATCCTCATCACACAGTTTCTCGCCCTGCCTTTCTGGGATTCTTGGTTGATGTGTTTGATCGAGCTGGACCATGGGTCGCATGTCCCCTCGCCTTCTATCGCCCCGCCTTTCTACCTGCCTATGGTCTAGGCGCTGTGCGAAGTCTATCATGGCTGGAAAATCTGTTGGTTGTCGGTCTACTTGTGTGAATAAACCCTTAAGGCCATCTCGGAAACCCTGATAGAAAAGGGACATCCTTTTTTCCCTGGGCCACTCGGCCTCAGCCACTAGCTGATTAAAGTGCATAACATATGTGACCAATTCCCGGCTTCCTTGCTTCAGCGTTAGAAGCTCTCTGTCCTTACACATGGCTGCAGCCTGCCTGTTAAAGATCTTGCCAAACTCATCAAGGAACCCATCCCAATAGCAAAGGATGTCATCGTCCCCCTGAACCAGGGGGTTTACCCATACCGCAGCACTCCCACTCAAGTACAAGATGACAAAAGCTGCTCTGGCATGTGTTGTCCGGAAGGCAACTGGCTTTGTAAAGTAATGGAATCTACACTGTGTCAGGAATGTCTGGTATTTCTGTGGGTCCCCTGTGTAACGCTCAGGCAGAGCGAGCGGGATGGTGGCTTCAGAGGTTACCTGTACTTGAACCGGGACTGGTGCTACTGGGAGCCCGGGAAAGGGGGCGGCCTGCGCAGATAAACTGTGCACCTGCCGTATTCCTGTTCAGTGTCCGTGAGCTCAGCTCGCAGGTCTTGCAGAGCCTGAGCAAACTCTTCCATCCTGGGTACTGACTGGGTCGTGCCACTTAGACGCCTGAATGCATGTAGGCTTGTGCTTCGGACAGGGTCCACAGCTCAGAGGCGCAGGAGTGGCAAGAGCCAACCTATCTCCTCTGCGGTTTTGGGGCCTGCAAGTCTAAGCTTACACAGACCTCCGCAACCCCATGAGGGAAGGAGGGTTAGGGTCTCAATGGTTGGATGGGTATGGGGTTTTCAGGGTAACCGGAAAGAGGAAGTAGGAGATTGAATGGACAGGTAGGGAAAGTTAGGAAAGTACTACCTAATGCGTATACCTGCAAGCATCCTTGCACACACAGCCTTGCACACATGCATACGAATTCCCAGGAGAGCACGCAGTACATAGAATGCATTTATGGTAAGCACATAACAGTAGAACACTTAGCTCGGGTTTCTGCTGATCGGAGTGTCCCCTGTTGCTCCCAGACTTGGGTTATCTTGTGGTAGCAGAATAAGGTTGCAAAAGAGTACCATATAGTGCCCACGAAAATAATGACCGCACGTGGCTTCACATGTGCCTGCTTGGCTGTCAACAGTATTAGTAGGGAGCACACAGTTAACACATGCCGTTCTTCTGCAGAAACAAAAGGAGAGGTTTGCCAATTCAGTCCCCCACTCGTTTCTGAATAAAGAAACATCATGGAGCAGGTTTAGCTGAAGTGCTGCTCGGTTACACGGCTGACTTCAGGTGTCAGCAATTCGGATTAGAAAAAAGAAAAGGCACTGCTTCTCATTTTTTTCTAATCCGAAATGCTGGCACCTGCAGGCAACCATGTAACCGTGCAGCGCTCGGCTAAACGACTGCCTGAGAGGTCGGGGTGGCTGGGACAAGTCAGTGTGAGCCCCTGCAGGGCCGGCACAGGAGCCCATCTCAGAGACTGTCCCGTCTAGCCCCATCCCACTGAAAGTCCTGGCTAATGCATTAGGAACTATTAACTGCGCGCTTCATGAAAAGTGAACACCGATACCTCGCCTTCCTGATCGTTAGAGTCTCCTGCCATCTAGTGGCACTTTTGTAAACCTGTTTTAAAAAAAGAATGACATTAGGTGCCAACAGATGCCTAGCACATGATTGTATCTTCGAACTGATGCCTACAAAGGTTGTGTTGTCATTACAGTGCACCCTTGTGTCAAAGCTGTTTTACTTTTTTTGTTGTGTATGTTGTGTTACCAATGAAATATCCGAAAGAATACTTTCATTTGTGAGCCTAGCACTGGGGCCAATTCTGATGTATGATGTAGTTCCTCACAGAGAATACATCTTGCTGATGTCCAGCGTGCAGGAGCGACCATCTTCAGCTCTTGCCCTCCTCCCCAGTACTAATGTGGCACCCTTATTTTAACCCACTTGCACATTCGGGAATGTGGCGCTGACCCTTTTACAAGGACGCGCACGCGGCGGCGTGATGTTGCACGCCGCTGCGTGCAGCCTAAATAAAGGGGGCGTTCCCGGACACGGGCAGAGCGACCGCGAAGCCCGAACAGCAAGGACGTGTATGGTGTGGTCCTTGCGAGGTTGGGGGCTTACGGGCATCGCATGGGGGGGTCGGGACAAACCCCCAACAGGGAAGAGTACTCATTCAGAGGTGTCTGTAACCTTGCAGAAAGTGTTGGGGAGCAGTGAATGCTAAGCTCGTGCAGGCACACCTTGGAATGCCTTGAGATGCGCACCTGGTGCCTTCTGCCTCTTCCTCACTTGATGCAGCCCCAGGTCTTTTGTCGCAGCTCCTGTGAAGGACTTCATTCTCACATTATCCTTCCAGAGAGACCCCCTAATCGAGGTGAGGGCCGGGGAGGCCTGTCTGGTATTGTCTGCAAGTCACAGGACACCCACCAGTCCTTACACCTTATGGAGTCTAAAAGTAACAAAAGCAATAATTCGGAGAGCACGGATGACGTCGCTCGCCAGCATTTATTAAGACTGTGTAACCAGACTCGGGCTGGCCTATAAGGCAATAGGGCAGTGCCAGAAGCCAAAGCACAAAATGCTAGTGTGGGCCTGTTTTATTGGGCCAAAGTGGGCCACTTTTTTGCCAATATGGGCCACATGGATGAGTTACTTCGCGATGTGGCCAGTAGTTTTGACCATTGTTGCTGAATAAATATTTGTTACTTTTCACAATTTGGAGTTCATTTTATCAAAACAATCCTGCTTGGGTACTATTCACAGAGTCTGTTACGAATGGAACAAATTGCCATTTGCAAATGTTGCCCACTTTACCATTTTGGCCGACACAATTTTATGCCCCAGTTTGACCCTGCATGTAGCCCCCTACAGAGGGCCTTCCATGCCCACAGCCAAGAAGGGGTCGCTATGTGTGCTTTTTCACAGGTGCATAAAGCAGTGTGAGAGAAGGGGGAGGGGAGGCGGGGCGCAAGGCAGGCATAGGCTGTGTAAAAAAAAGTCAAACGCGTGAGGGTAGGATCCTAAATTCCAGAGAGCCAGTGTAATAGTGATAACCCGTGCATCCGTCCATTTTGGACCCATTACATAGCAATAACTCATTCCTCTTTTTCCCCCAGAAAAGTGTAACCTGAGTCTTGCTTTGTTTTTTGGCATAAAAAGGCTGCAGATTTATTTTCCACAATATCATAAAACACACTTTACACATTAGTGGAAATAATACAGAAGATGCGGCGACTGCTCCGTGTCCAAAAACCTGCTTTCCCCTTTCCTTCCAAATGTCCACCATAGGCCCAACTCTCCCAACCCTTTGCGCCTGAGCCTCGCCTGCCCATGCAGGTGTTCGTGGGCGGGGAGAGTGCTGTTTCCTTGGGGGAAGCTTAGCCCTTGTTGTTCCGCCAGACGCCCCTGCCGTTTAGGCTCCCAAAGGGCGTTGGTCTGAGAAGAGCGAAGACCCTTCCAGCTTTCTCCTGGCTCATCCGGTGTCTGTCTCTTGTGTTTGGTTGCCCAAACACCGCCACACCGCCTGTCGGCCTGCAATGTCGACGATCAGGCCTCCTTGCTTGTCCTGTTTGTAGGGTGGGTGGGTGTAAAAACAAAGTCCTCTGTTGGCAGGCGGGCGTCCCACTGTCGAGGCTGGATGCTGCCTGCATTGGTGAGCCCGCCTGCTATAAAGGGGGGATAGCCCCGCCCCCTTCCATTGTAGCCCTTCGCTGGCTTTTCCTTCCTTTTGCCGCACCGTTTTCTTTTCGCAGGCTTTTCCCTGCTTTGCCGCGCTTTGGCGGGTACCTCCCCTCCATCCTGAGGAGGGGGAGGGTTCTTAGGAGGAGGATACCGCCCGGGTTATCTGGGTGCCTCCTCCATTTTGGGATTCTCTGTGGTCACTGTCATAACCCGTGCATCCGTCCATTTTGGACCCATTACATAGCAATAACTCATTCCCCTTTTTCCCCCAGAAAAGTGTAACCTGAGTCTTGCTTTGTTTTTTGGCATAAAAAGGCCGCAGATTTATTTTCCACAATATCATAAAACACACTGTACACATTAGTGGAAATAATACAGAAGATGCTCCGTGTTAAAAAATCTGCTTCCCCCTTTCCTTCCCAAAGTCCATCATAGGCCCAACTCTCCCAACCCTTTGCGCCTGAGCCTCGCCTGCCCATGCAGGTGTTCGTGGGCGGGGAGAGTGCCGTTTCCTTGGGGGAAGCTGAGCCCTTGTTGTTCCCCCAGACGCCCCTGCCGTTTAGGATCCCAAAGGGCGCTGGTCCGAGAAGAGCGAAGACCCTTCTAGCTTTCTCCTGGCTCATCCGGAGTCTGTCTATTGTGTTGGGCTGCCCAAACACCGCCACGCCACAGGTGGGTTATTGCCCACCATGGCTCCCCCCTGCTGCCTTCCTTACATTTCTCGGATTTTGAGCAAAGGTTCCAGAAGAATAGCCCCAACCCCAGTGGTGACAAATGTACCCCATCTCCCAGAAAATACTCTGGGGAATTTAAATTAATCAAGTTGTGCCTGATCTGGCCAAAACCCCCGCCCCTTCAGAATTTTGCCATTGCCCCCTTTAGCCTTCTTCTGGACCTCTCCACTGCTGCGTGATTATCTGCACCCCTCCATTCTGGCCTTGGGCTTATCTCTGACCGAGTGATTTCTGTTTCCCCCAATTGGCCTGTATATTCCTGTAGAGAGCCCCTCATTTCCCGCCTCAGAGCCCCCCTTCCCAGGCTTGTCAGGTCGTTACCTCCCAAGTGTATGCCCCAACTGAGTGTCCTACCACCCAGACCGATCTCTTTTGCTTCCGAGCTGCCGCTGGCGGGGAGAAAAGGTGGCATGTCAATTTTATAATTTATTCCAGCCTGATATACTTCTTAAAACACCAAGACCTCCATCTACCAAGCTGCCTGGATGCTCATTCCCCCACGCTCATGGTTGCGGCTGACCTGGCTGCCCCAATCTGAACTGAGTGCGGCCCGAGTACTCCCCTTGTCTCCCCAATTTTTTCCAGCGCCAATTCCATACCCTCCTGAGTTGCAAGCGGCTTAGAGCTGTCCCACTGTGCTGCCCCGTCCTGTCCGGGCATACTCTGGGCCTGCTCTGGGACACTCCTGCCTCAGTCACCTTTCCATCCTGTTCCGCCTTAACCAGGGCGGGCCTGATCCAGGACACTTCTGCCCTTGTCCTTTTCCACTTGTTCTACCTTAACCAAGGCGGGCCTGTTCTGAGACACTTCTTCCCTGCCACCTTTCCAACTTATTCCTCATACTGCACACGGCATAGGTTCCTTACCCCTTTTATTTGCCGAAAAAGCTCCCCAACCACCATCTTTGCTCTGCCTGCCCTTGCAGGAGTTACCCTGTTGGGAGAGGGCCGCTCCTGGCGGGTGCGGTTGAGCTGTATTCTTTTGCTTGTTTTCCAGAACCAACAGTGCCTTCCTTGCTTCTTTCCGGGCTTGCTATGGCCCCTCCACCATCCTTTGTCTAGCAAATACTCCCCAACCAACTTCCTTGCTCTGCCTGCACTTGCAGGAGTTACCCTGTTTGGAGGGCGCCATTTCCGGCGGGAGAGTTTGAGCTGTATTCTTTTGCTTGATGTTCCAAACCCCTTTGCCTTTGCTGCTCCTTGTCACCCCCTATCCCTTTCTTTCTCTTTCCCAGGCTCCCTCCTTCCATATTCCTTGTCCTGTGGGCCCACTTCTCCCCAACCTCGGCTGGGCCCTTCCCTACTTCTATTCTTTTGGCAGGCTGACCGGCAGCGTTGGACTTGCTGACCTGAAGAACCACACTCCAACTTTTCCACCCTACAGTGCCAACACTGTACCCTGCTTACTTGCATAACACCTTACTTTCGAGACAAACCCTGCTTACATCCCCTTGTAGCTTGGTCACGCCTGCCACCTCTCCCACAGGCGTATCTCCTGACCCCTACTACCAGACCTAGCCAAGACATGGTACACCCACCTTGCCCCGCGCCAGTCTGCCTTACAACGCCTGAACGTTTAGCTCCTTTAGCAAAATTTACCAGCTGTATGTGACTCACCCCTAGATGGATAGACCGCAATTCGGGACTCAATCCCCCCCACAGTTAAAATGAAAACTCATAGAACATAGTCTTTGAATTAGTGCATTAAGGCGGACCTCAGGTCAGTCACTTTACCACTGCACTACATAACATGATGGACATTTTTAGTTAAGTGAAGGTGAAATGTCCCAATTCGATACTGTGAGTTTCGGGGGAAACCTTTGTATTGGTTCTTGGAGGATTCAAATTGCACACCCTCTGTGTTCCACAACCCTATCAGACAAAAATATCCTCTCTTGGCTTAGTGTGTGTGTGTGTGTGTGGATTTTATGAAAGCAAATGCCACTCGTCCCATTTAATTTGGGTGTTAATGCAAAGCCCATGACTAAATGTGCATATTCCACCTTGACATGCTAATTTCTGACGTAGTCACATCCCATTGTCTTTGCTGAGGGGTCCATCTGCTTAAATTTTTAGGTCTTGACCCCAACAGCAACTACACACTGCCGTGTGCCCAAAATGGGCACCACAACTGAAACCCATTACCTCCACTTCATCCCACAGATGGTGTACTACAAATCTGGGCAAAGCCCCACCCTACACACCGCTCCCTGCGCCCTTGTTTTTTGGGGCTTTGCCGTTTTACTTCCACTGGATGTGATTCTGCCCCTTCCATGCATGAGCGCCCCCCTGGTGTTACAACTGTGCTATAACCTCACACTTCCTCTAAAATCCCATGCCCCCAAGGGCCGTGCTTGCATGTTCCGCGGCCCACATATTTGACATCGACCCTGCCCCTCTGCTGCTTTACTAGCTGCTCTTAACCCGAAGCCCATCAGGAATCTTTAATGCAGAGCCTTCCCCTACGTTAAAACATAACCAGGGCCATGTCAAGAATACCTTGTGCTTCCGCCATTACCAGGAACCCCTCAGCAAATGGAAGCCCTGTACCACTGTTGGGTGTCCTGACCCACGTTTGAGCTATCATGCTGCAACATTTGGTGCTGTGGGCTTAGAAAATCCAAGATGGCCAAAAAGCCCACAAGTGCGCCAGAATCCAGGAGAACCCCGCAGTTTGTGCGCACACCAAAATGGTTACCTAACTTGCCACCCACCAGTGTAAAGAAAGATCTTTGTTGACAAAATCCACTGTCACTGATGTCAAAAAGTTGCTGAAATGGTGGCTCACCAGACCACTTTAAAGATTCAACCCTTTTGTGGGGTTCCACATAACCATTTTACTGTAAGGAGCCCCATCAAAACAATGTTAAGCAAGGATTTACTACCATGTAAGAACCATTCCCGTTTGGAATGCATTAATCCAAGAAAAATCCCCAAAATGGTTGCATTACCAGTACTCACCACTATCAGAAAGCCGGCGTTTTAAAACAACACCAGACATTTGTGTAAAACTGAATAAATGAACCCAAAGCAGGCCAAAGAAAGACTTACTGAGAGGTGGATACAATGTAAAGTTATATTCTGAAGTGACTTGAAGGTTTATAACAAGACTGGCTGAGCTCTGCAGGTCTGCAGCGGCTTAAACTGAAACTGGATTTAAAATTACCAAACATCGAAAATGTTTAAATTAACTGAGTGACCTACTTTTGAGTGTCACATAGTTTGTCACTGTTGAAATGTCATAGTTTTGAACTTAGAATCAGCATTCTAGCTGCATATGTAAAAATTGTCTTGACTTAAACTGGGGAACAAAAAGTGACATTTTATCTGAAACCTGGCTTAATGAAACTGAATTCTGCCCACCAGCTACCCCCGACAGGAGTTGAGACTTGCACAACAGCTGTGTTCCCAGGCTTTGTCCCGGGAGGATAGCACAGCGGCAGCGTGCGCGTCTTGGAAGCAAGACGACACAAAGCAACAACAGGTTCGATCCCCGGGTCCGCGCTTAGAAACCTCTGAGTGTTTAAGCGCGTTATAAATACGTAACTAAGACAAAGAAAAAACACAATTGCACAACTAAGAAAAACTAACAATTCCTGTAACAGCGCCTCGATGCCTGCGGGCTGTGTGAGCGCTTTATAAATGTAAATAAATAAAATAAATAGCTGCCTTTTGCTGTTCCCACCAAAAGGGATATGACACTTCTCTGATTGAATTACCTGGGCTCTGCAGGAAATTGAACAAAGCCCTGTCCTGACTCAGGCAAATGTTTTATTGGGGGTGTCGTAAAAATGGCTTCCTCTGAACAATGCAACCCCCTTCACCCAGGCAGATGGTTTATTGCAGGGGCCATAAAAATGGCTTCCTCTTGGCAGAAACGGGGAGGGGGAGAAACTGGAGACAGAGGCTGAGCTTGAAGGAAGTGGAAAGACTGGTTTCTGTACCATGTGACCTGAAAAGACACACCCCTGTAGCCAGAATATGGTTTTAGAAAAAGATGAATAACTCATAGTACGGACTTGTCATAATTATTTAAATGATACCATAATTCTTGTGATTTTTCTGTGCACATTTGAAGACGTGGTAGGACCCGGTGGTATGTTCAGCGGGGTTTTAGCGGAAAAGAGGATATTACTCTAAATGTATGTATGTTAAAAATCTGACACTCCACCACCTAATGCCCACACACCATGGGCACATCTGTGTAAATGCGGGGACAAATCCAATATTGGTAACCTGACCAAAAAGTGAAATATGTTGCCATTTTTGAATGCTAGCTCTCAGGAAGAGCAGATTTGGACAGAGTATACCTCATGTGATATGTGATGGGTGCGTGTAATTTTAAAGAGATGTGTACCTGTGTAAATATGTATTTGGATCAGATATAGATTTAGGTGTCAAGTTGACAGGGGTGGGTTCTCTGTATCATAAACAGACCTCATCATGATGACACTTCATTTCATTCCCCCAATCAAGGGGAAGAGGAGGAAGTGGCCAATGACAAGTGGAGAGGGGTAGGGCCTAGGAAGCTAGCCTCTCCACCCACTTTCAAAACACATAAAAGCAGACAGTCAGGACAGATAGGGACATTCAATTCCATTTGCTGCAACGCGCTCTGCCGGACCACACAACATCCAGAAGATACTAGATTCAACACTTAGACTTTAAAACTCCAAAGAACTTGATTCAGAACTCAAAGCAAGGGCCTAAACCCACAAACTGAGAACTCTTCTCAGTGGGCCTCAGCATCCAGCAAACCTAACAGCGATAGCAGCATCCAGGAGCCGTGCAGATCAGCGCTGGGTCCAGAGAAAGCTGTGCAGAAAGATCCAGAAGCAGTGCTGTACCCAGAGAAAGCAGAGCAGTATCCAGAACCAGAGGCAGAGCAGAGCTGACCCAGACCGCTGTTCGCAGAACCAGAGAGCTGACCCAGACCGCTGTGCGCAGAGACCGTCCGTGGCGAGTGAAGAAAACCTGACCAGATCCGTGGCGAGGCCCATTCTATTTCTAAATATATTGTGAGTACCTAGCAGAACTGTGCAGAACCAATCTCTTAGTTAAAATAATATAATTCAATCTATTTTAATCTAACCAGAACTGTCTCCTAACTGTCACCTGTCATTTGCAAAGCTGTCACCTGTCATTTCTAGTTGATAGCTGTAACTTGTCACTTTGAACTTTTACCGCGATTTGCAAATTTCTCCCCGTGTGAAAACAGCAGCTTCCTTGCTTTCATTTGCCAAAAATTCCTTTAACCTGCCAATCATTCCTAGAACATTGCTAAAGTAAGCCTGAACTTATTTAAACCAACTAATCCTCAACCTGAACCTCCAGAGGGAATTAAAATCATTTTAGCACATTTTCCAATATATTGCTATCACATTTTAAAGCATTTTGAGCCTGAGTAAAACTCATATCTATTCTCCTCTAAGCTTGCTGGGAAACTGGAACTCTGTATTACATTGTGATTGTATACCTGAACTGTGTGCTCTTCCTTCCATCTCCTTACATTGTATAGGGGGGGGGAATTGCCACAAAGGGAAAGTGATTACCTTGTCTTTTGTGAAACCATATCAGTTTATCTTCTATACTGCATTTCATTCATTCAACCTTGCATTTCCTTGAACCCTATAAAGCATTCTCTACCACATTATTCTTCTGTCCCTATTTACCAGTGTGCTACCTTATCCATTTCAGGTCAACTCCTTAGTGATTATAAAGAAGTGTGCTAGTGCCAGATTCTCCGTTGTTAATCTTTATCATATCAGATTAAGTGTGATATTCAATTATTAATTTATTATAAAGTGTGATATATATATATATTGTTTAAATTCTCAAATAAACCTTTTAACTTGCAAAACAGAACTACTTCTTGGCTCTGTGGGGTCATGGGGATTCCAAGAGAGGGGTGTTATATAGGGGTAGTCATCCAGAACGCATGAACTGGATATAAAGATATATCAATAAGGGTTTCCATTCAGTATCCCAGACTAGGCATTGACTTAGCTGTAGTGTTGAATTGAATCCTCTTACACCATGCCAATCTAGAATCTTTACGCTGCCTGTGATAATTTGACATCAATAAAACACACATGCGCTTTCTCTCGTATTCCTATAGCAATCCATCCAATCAATCTTCATCAAGCTCCTTTTCCTATCCAACAGTAAAACCAGTCAAACCATCTCTCCACCCGACCCACAGATCTCGCGCTAGCCACCCCATGAATTTTGAATCACACACTTAAACCGTCTTTTCCCATTTAACTGTTTACGATGCGACCTAGGGATACGAACTCCCAGTCGCCAGCTTCACCGGTTGGGCCCCTTGGCCGCTACTCCATATAGCCTGGTGAAGCACTGTCATGGAAGTCGCCTTTCGAACTGCACTTATTACTATAGTGGTCTCCCAGTGCTACGGCCGGTCCACCACACCTCCCGCTCTACCCAGGATTCACCCATCGGGATTGCACGGCGCCCACCACCACAAATGAGTGTGAATAATCACATTTGATATAAGTGCGATACAAGTGCCATATCATGTACTCCTTTCGGCGTGAACAAGTAATGGGGGAGAAACCCGTAAAAGCGTTTAAAAAGGATTTTCTGCATGGCAGTAATGCGCTTACCTTCAGTTACATTGGTCTCACCTCGCAACGCACCACAGCCGCCCATGAACAACACATTATAGGCACAATGCCTTCCCCAGTAACGCGAGCCCTCTTTCTTACTACATTGCCGTCATTTAAAAACATGCCTAGTTCTCCTTCTAAAATCTAACCGTCGTACGCCGCCATTTGTGCAGCCATGGCCCCGACTACAATGCTCGTTCAGAACCTTGTTTCAACTCCCTGGCTGCTCGTCAGGTCGCACCCCATGAAAGTCAAAGATACCGGAGGAGCAACGTAGCAACCCAATGCATTCCTCCCCAACTCTCCGTATGCATACTCTTTCCATTTTTACCACAAACCCGCAGTCAGAAATCAAACCCCATGCACCTTGATAGCAAGCCGAGCAATCGCATCCACCTGTCCGTTTTACAATCATTTATATGCATAACATTCATAACGAATACTTTGTCCTAAACCATCAATTTACCTCATAATTGAAAAGTGAGCCATGAAACCCTCGTGTATATGCCTGCTATACTGCCATTTTGTTACATAACTTAAGCCGTCAACTCACAAAACCGCCTACTCACCCCGCTTGCCCATTGTATGCACCTTATTCCTCTGTGAAGGTGCACCAGCCCCCAAGCAACTGCATTAATTGTGTGCGCCCACTGTAGCAAGGCATGCCGGCTACCGCAAACGGCCGCCTACCTTCCTTTAGCCACTTTATCTCCCATGCGACGCACCGTTACTCGTGGTGCAACCAAGCCGCGGCCGACACGTCCTTAAATGCACAACATTTCCCTCAATCCCTGAGCGATATCCGTAACAAAAGCTGTCTATGCTCTCCATTCCGCAAAAACCCAAAAGCAACGTCGCTCCATTCCACTTACTAGTTCCTCCGAACCTCCTAAAGCCTTCCATATGAAATAATTAAACCCACGCCAGGCTGGCGTGCACCCGAACACAACTGCCTTTAGCCCTGTGTAAACAAGTTATTCGCGCTATCCGTGAAAAGATTAGCACATTCGAACCTGCCACAAAACTTTCTCGTATGTGCTGCATGCACTACTCTAATTTTACCGCTGGGTTTATACGAAATTGTTTAAACAACCCCGCACGCAAAAAGGCATCTAGAAAGACTTTGTAGGGTTGCATATTTATTTATTTAATTTGCATTTTTATAGTGCTCCGGGGGCATCAAGGCGCTGTTACGGGAACATGCCTTAGTTGCGTAATTATAACACGCTTAATACCCAGAGGTTTCTAAGCGTGGAGCCGGGGATTGAACCTGTGCTGCTTCGTGTCGTCCTGTTTGCAAAGCGTGCACGTTGCCGGTGAGCTATCCTGCCGGCCTTATCACAAAATTAGCAACTGTATCCTGTAACGGTTTCCGGTAACAAATCCGTCAAACTTTCCTTAAAACCCCCATGACTATCCCAGGCACACCTTAAGCATGCGCACCCCCAACGGCGGCGTCTACCCGCCATCCAAACTCCACCGCGTGTTGAAATACGATGTGCCGCGCGAAGGCCACGTAAAACACGCATGAACATCCTGCGTGCATGGCCCGCTTCCGACCTCGCCGCCTCCTGCACGAATTCTGCGCACCTCGGAGGGGGGGGGGTCGGGGGGGGTAAACAAACCCCCCCTCACACGTTTCAAGTGTAGATAACCTCTTACCTAATTAATTTACAACGGACCCGGGGCAAATAACAGATTACCCCCAAGACACCCATCCCGTGCTTAATCGACCCCGGGATCCAAAAGGCATACCGCCAACCGTGCTTTCTTCTTCATTCTAAGCTGTGTGCCTGCCAGGCTGCGGCAAGGATCAACAGCGGGCACACCTCTCATTAACCCCTTTCAAAACGTTTTCCCGAGCCACAGCCCCCAACGTTATGCAATACTTTCAACCAAGTACCCGCCACTTCCTTGTTCCGGCGCACCCCCACTTTAATGCCCTTACCCGACGCACCCTCGTTGCTGCGGCTAACACGTCTCGTTTTTTTTCTGGAACCTGAGCTCCTGCCAACCGGAACACATCTTCTTGTGGCCCCGAACTCGAACAGCCTCCAGAAAAACAGCCTTCCTCCACTGCACCTGGAACGAAAAAACAAAGTCCTCTGTTGGCAGGCGGGCGGGCGTCCCACTGTCATGCTGCCTGCAGTGGGGATCCCGCCTGCTATAAAGGGGGGATAGCCCCGCCCCCTTCCATTGTGGACCTTTGCTGGCTTTTCCTTCCTTTTGCGCGCCGGTTTCTTTTCACGGGCTTTTCCCTGCTTTGCTGCGCTTCGGCGGGTACCTCCCCTCCATCCTGAGGAGGGGGAGGGTTCTTAGGAGGATGACACCGCCCGGGTTATCTGGGTGCCTCCTCCATTTTGGGATTCTCCGTCGTCACTGTCATATCCAGCCGTCCTCCCAGGAGTCTAATGATGGTTGTAGTGCTGTGAAAGAGCCGTATGCAAACGATATGGTTTAGGCGAGAGAAGTCCAGGCGCACACCTGCTGGGTGTTTTCTCACTTCCGGGCTCCTCGCCACAAGGAATGCTAGTGCTCTCTTCTACTAAGCATACGTGGTCCCGTGGAGCGTCGTTCTCGTGTCGGCGCATCACAACTATGAAACATGAATGGAAGCACGCAACTCACCTGCCCTCAAATACCAGTGGCCGGCGTCTCGAGAGGGCAGCAGCATCTCGTCACCCCCGCAGAAAGGGCGAGAAACTACTCACCTCCAGTTATCAGGCCATTTCTAGTCCAGAAACAGGTGGAAAGATGTTCTATATAGTCTAAAGTCTTTTAGACCTGCCACTGAAACAGTGGGAGGGTGCTGTGTAAAGTGAGATGTAATTACCCAGAGGGCACTGTGGCCACAAACACTTATGTGCCCACAGCCCCCTGCTAAGCAGTAATGCGCACTGCCATGTATTTGCATGTCCCACCTTTCCTTTTTATAGGAGTAAAGGCAGAAGCAATCCATAGTGGCTCACTTTCGAGTCCCCCGTAGCGTCAATGGAAGCGCAAAGACATGCGTTCTAGTGTTACAACTGTCTTAACGCCTTCATTCACGCTGTGGAGGAGTTTCGTTGTTTTGAAGGTGCAGGGAGTGTGGGGGGAGAATGGCAGTAATGTTTATGCCTCCCGTTAGCCCTCTGTCTTCAAAAACAACCTGGTTCTCATACGGTCCTAAAACCAATGACTTCCTGTGGAATACGCCTGCATTTTACACCAGCAAAAGCAGTAGCAATTGGAAATCATTCATTGAAAACTCTGCCTGCCAGGCACACATGGCAGGGGGACTTTACTCTATTTGCATTGCTGAGTGCAAATTAAAGGTGTAAAGAGATTTTAAACACATCTTAACACTTCACATTTGCTCTGTAGTGAAAATGGCGACCTGATTGCACGTAAGTGCAAATGTAAGTGCTCGCCGCCAGGCAATTTACATTACAGAGCAAAATGAGCTCCATGCATGAAAATCTGATGCAGGGTGAGATGTTTCAGTATTTCTACAGGTATAAAAATCAGATGCGTGCATGCTGGCGTCACGGGGCAGGTTTGAAAGGCAGAGTGAGCGTTGCACTCCATAACTGAGCTCTGCACTGAAAAACCTACCTAAAATGGCCCAGAACATGCTTTGCTGGCGTAAAGCTGTTCTCCGCCACTAAAACACCTCCCATCCATTGGTCCACTCTGTAAAGGGATCCACTGAATCTTCAGGGCAGGATACATGAAAGTGAGGCATCCATTCTTGGATAGGCCTCATTAGTGCAAAAGGCGCTCAGTGATCATGTCAACCCACTAACCTGATGTGCTCTTATTTTTTTAAGAACATTTCGACTTTATAAATTGTTGTCGTAGCGATCAAAAAACATAAATATTGGGATTCTCCTGGGCGTACCCTCAAGGCACTTATTCACTCACACACAGACACCTGGATCCAGTTTCTGTTGGATAGGTCTGGTAGGCTCCAACGTATAGTCGATGATAAACATGGCTCAGAGCAAGGCGTGTTAGTGAGCCACTGTGCCATAAGATGCATACATCCTAGACAGACCCACAGACTCGTCTGCTGCATAATCGTCTCCCCATAGGAATTCCCAGCTATGCAGATAACAATACTCGTTAGGGTTATAAGTGAACACTTGTAAAATCTTACTGCCAAAAAGCAAGTGTACAGTGCACTGTTACTTCAAGTTCAACATGTTTGCATTCCTTTATTGTTTTGCTAAATAGGTTCCTTCTCTGAACCTTTCGTACTATTTCAAGAAGACCCTTGTTCTTTTGCACGTTTTCACTTTTTTACTGCTTTAATAAAGAGGACCAAATCCATAACCCTGCTTTTTCCTCTTAGTATCCAGCATTTATGTTCTGTGTCGCTCTGGCCTTTTTTCTTGTTTTGTGTCTTGCGTCTTATTAATTTCTTTTAAAGGGGGGAATACCGAAAATTGTCCCTGCCCCTTTATCCTACTACCCAGTAGTGGATGGTGATTTTTTTAATTGGCGCAGTGTCAATTTTTCCTACAAAAATGCCACAGTGCGCGAACATAGTGAGGGAGCCAAAACCACCCAAGGGATGTTTGGAGGGTTCAACCACCCTCACACCTCCCCCAGAAATATTTTTTGAATAATGTGTAGAAATTGTGCATTTTACAGCACACTTTCAGTAAAAAATTGGGTAAAAGGCCAGACAGTTTGCAATTCATCATATAAGGTAACTCATGAAAAAGATTCAATAGATGCAAGTCACCAACAGCGCACAAGAGCATTTCCCAATGCATTCTCATGATGCCTTTGCTCACAAAATTTCCAGTATCAGAACATGTTCATGCTGGCTGTGCCCATATATTTCCATGCTGACTGCACCAATATACGCCAGTATTCCCATATAAGAGCATACTCATGTTTGCTTTACACAGAATGTCAGTAATATTACTATAGGAAAATATGTCCACGCTGTTCCTGTGAATATATGCCATTATCCCCATGTGAGAACATACTCATGTTTACTGTGCCATTAAAAAAAACATGTTCAAACTGGCTGCAACAAAATATCAGTCTAGTCGGGGAGTTACACGTAACATGCTTGCCTTATCAAAGAGGGGCAGTAAAAAATCGTCATGCTTCAGTGAGAAATTGCAATACTGGCTGAACCAAAATGCCAGCCTAGCCACATAATAACACATCATGCTTGTTTTATCATATATGCCCAGTATAATTGTCTTGACAAGAAATAGATTGACTGGCTGCACCAAAATGACAGTCCAGCCAGGTAATACCACTTGTCATGCTTGTGTTGTCTAAGAAGTTTAGGAAAACATGGCAAGCCACAGTAAGAAAATTCTAGACTGGATTCACTAAAATGCCATTCATTCTAGCCAGCTAATAACACGTATCAGGCTTGCTTTATTACAGGTTCCCAGCTAAAAATGCCATGCCAAAGAAATATCTATACTGGCTAGCTCTAAGTGCCACTCTAGCAGATAGTAGCACTTACTTTGCCTGCATTATTAAAGATACCCCAGTAAAAAAAAAAAGTCATGTCATAGTAAGAAATGGCTAGACTGGCTACACTAAAAGGCCAGCCTAGCCACATAATAACACATCCCATGCTTGGTTTATCCAAGATGCCCAGTATAAAATGTCATGTAAACAATGGGTAGGCTGACTGACCAAACATGCCAGTCTAACCACGTAGTAACCCATAACATGCTTGCTGTATACTAGATGGCCAATAAAACATGTCATGGCACAGTAACTCTAGTGTCATGGTAGGCACTTTCTCACATCTCATGGCAACATTTCTCATTTTGGGAAAACTAATTTGTTACCACAACGTCCAAAGAAATAATTGTGCTTCATGTATATATGTACAAACAGAATCCGAGTGCAAAATAACAAAGGCACAGAGAATAACCTTCCAGGATTCTCATGGTTTAGTGCGTTTAAAAATATGCTGTGACTGCTCCGTTGCCGCACCGTGCCGTGTTTATCTATATCAGTGCAGGCTTAAGAAGCGTTGAGATAATAGTTTTTGGGACAGCGGCATCCCGCCTTCAGAAGTGACAAATGCTGAAGAGAGATGGGAGGTCTTGAAAGCGAACCTGCAACGGCCTCTCTGGACTTCAGCAAAGAGGGCGGCTCTGGTGGTTTGTATTGTTGCCAATAAAAAGGGAACCTAACTTGCAACATACCGAGTAGAGATGTGATGGGAGGCTGTCGGTGCTGTCCTTCTAATACTTCACCAATGAAAACTGGCCCCACTCAACAGAAGCACCTTTCTTTTAAAATAATTGCATCAAAGCATGTTTTTAAATCACGCCCAATACAGAAAATATACATTCGATTTAAATGGTCTTAATCTTATTAAATACACTTAAATGGTTTGTACGGGAATGTGCAAGTACTGGGTTCCATTTATGTGAGATGCGTAATATTTAAATGCTCTATTGCCATCTAGTGTTGACTTTCAAGAAATACAGCGCACAAAGAACACCATTTCAATGAATGTACTTGCCAGCATGGTAGGACAAGAAACAAGTGCTTAAGCGAGCACAGGTAATAGACAATGTGGCGGACAACAGAAAGACATCTTCCCTTGACAGTAGAAATATGCGGCCACATTTGTCAATATCATTATGACTGGAATAAAAGAAAACAAAGCCTTTTTTGTCATCACAAGAAATAATTTTTCTTTTCTTTTTTATTTCATCATTGCAATTTAACAGGATAAAAAATGTTTTTATTAAGGTAAGCGGATTAATACATATTTGATAGTATAAAAGGATAAATATGAAAGAAATAGAGGAGAGCATCAAACAAACAAGTGAACAGTGTACAGTTATAATTGCTTCCAACATGTGGCTTTCCTGATGTTTTGGACTACATTGCCCATGAACCCTGACCATTCACTGTGCTGGGTAGGGCTGATGGGATCTGTAGTTAAATACATTTGGAGTGTCAAAGTTGTCAGAACCCCGGTTTACGTAAAAACTTAATTATTGGTATAAATTAAGTGAAACAATTCATTAAAGTGTAAAATATAATAGACATTTTAAAAATGCATAAATCGTGTAAGGAAACAAAAAAACTAGAAGAAACCACAGATACAAAATGAGCAAAATAAGCAATGCCAACATATTGCACTTGAGGGAGGGATTAGGAACTTTATAACCACTAAAAGGGCCCATTTCGTATGATTTTATTTGATATCACATTTTTCGCAGTGCATATTTTCATCCCATAATTTGAGCATATGAGATTCCAATGTGCATTTGAAACAAAAGTTTTAGCATTTTTCGAATTTATTGCAATTATTTGAAAGAGAACAATGGGCGCATTTAGTAATTTGGGGGCCTCAACGTGTGTCCTCTCTGAAACCAACAGTGTTTATGGTGATTTTTTTTGTGAGACAAGGGGCTATAGTGAATACCACACTTGTGACCAAAAAATATACCCAATGGACACTCAAATATCATATGTCCAACATTGGTGTTTGTTGATGTGCAGGAACACCACGTATTGGGTTGCTGAGAGGTCAATCTAGAAATGTACCGTGGTATGAAAAGAGCTCTGTTCATGATTTTTTTTTAAACATAGAAAGAGTAATGTTTGGTACAATACTGGTGTTGGAAACTCAAACCTGTGTGTTTTCCCCACAGTCCAAGGAGATACCAACCTCTGCCCACGGAAGCTCAGTATTAGACTTAGACTCAAAAAGTTCACTATAAATTTATAAATTAATAAATAATTGCAGCTCTTACAGAAGTAGAGACTGGTAGTGCAGGTAAATACTCAGGGAGAGTTTTCGTTGTGGTGCTTGTCTTTGCATATTGGAAGTCTGTGATGTCACGTGGAATGTTGTGCTGTGAATGAGAGACTGGTCAGTTGAGGGTTCCAAGCCCATGCAGTTAGAGAGAGCCCCTACCTGGGTGATGGGCGCCAGTGTTTCTGTTCCGTCTAACTTAAGATGTAACTGTAACTTCAGAAGCTGTAAATAAACCTGAAGTAACCACAAGAAGCCTAGAGGTCACTTCATTACTTTGGCGACGAGCTGGTCAAAACAAGGACTACGCGTGAGAAGAGAAGAGTCAAATCTGCTGCGGGGGGGGGTGCAGAAAGGTGAAGGAAGAGAACACACTGCCCCCAGACAAATAAGGCCCATCACTCAGGGCCGATTAAAGGGAGAACTGTAGGACCTGTGGACCACCAGACGGAAAGAGGAGGTGAAGTTTGGCCCCATCATTGTCAAGAAGGGAAGGGGGGCTGCACGAGAGATGTCAGGAGGTGGAGGGGGCAGAAGAAATAAGTCGTGCCCCAGAAGAGGAAATTCCAAAGGAAAAGGTATTTTTCCCCTGCCGCAGTTTGTGTTAATGTAAACTGCCCAGAGGAAGTAGAGAAGGGAAAACCAGGTCCTAATTTAAAGAAACTGTGTCTAAGCATACGTTTGAGGAACTGTAAGCAGAACTTTCCCTTCAGGATGTATTCTTCAGGACTGCAGTACAAACAGTTTGGTAGATTAGCACTGTAAACCAGAGATCCAGGTCATGATGGCACACACGTTTTAAAACTTTGCACAGACAAAATAGAATTGTGCCTTTGCATAACGAATTGGGCACATGTGGATATGTGATCCGAGAGTGTGAAGGGCCCCGTGTGTGCTTTTTTGATCCAATCTTTGGGGAAGGACGGTAGCCACTGCCGAGTGGACAGTTGGAATGGCGGAGCTCAGTACGGCTCGGTGATCAGTGGTGTAATGGTGACACGTCAGAACGAGCAGCAGGGGACTTGGCGATCAGCTGGAATGCTGGCCAAGCTGGAGTTTGATTCCATGGGATCGTTTTCAGTGAGGTTTGAAATGGCCCGCTTTGCGCAGCAGTGATGAGACGAAGAGAGATTCGAGGAAGGAACCCAATGGCGTCGTTTCAACATGAATAGGAAGCAGATTTTCAGCAGGTCTGCGAGGGACAGCAGAGACATCAGCAATTAAATGAAGAGCCACGTGATGTCGGAAGCTTAGGAGGGGAGGGGGCTAGTAGAGGTTGCCCAATGACGCGCAGGGAGAAAAACTGCCGGAGAGGAGATGCCGCAGTTTGTGTTAATGTAAAATGCCTCATGAGGAATTGTATGTGTGCTCGAGGAGCGGAAACTTAAAGTATCCTTTACATCGATATGCCTTATTATAAACGGGTGATGTACGAGGTTTAGCAAGGAGAGGTAATTCTATGAGTGCTCTGGTTAAAGGCACAGCACGTTTACAATGAACAGTGTTTATCTTAGTGCTAGTGATGATTTTTTTTTGGGGGGGGGGTTGCAGGTTATAGCCATGCACTGGCTATGGACTTTTAGGCAAAGTAGTTATACAGTTGGGCAGATATGAATGTAGAGATAACTATAGACATGAACAAAGTATGAGGTTTTGCATATTTAGGTTGGTTTAATGCAACAAGGAATTTTGTTCATTGTTAAATTTCGAAAAATGTCCTTAAAGTTTTCACATACTATAATGTATGTTTCACAATGGTTAGCGTGGTTAGGAGTTTGATCAGTATGAGTGGTGTGTGTGTGTGTGCCCCACAAGTTCTTGATGGTCGCGCCTCCGGTTATAGAAATGAGTGTGGCTGTGTGCCCCACACGCTCTGGATGGTCGTGCCTCCGGTTATAGAAGTGAGTGTGGCTGAGTGTGCCTCACAAGCTCTGAATGGTCATGCCTCCAGTTATAGAAGTGAGTGTGAGTGTGGCTGTGTGTGCCACAGGGTCTGGATGGTCGCGCCTCCGGCTGTAGAAGTGAGTGTGAGTGTGGCTGGGTGTGCCACAGGGTCTGGATGGTCACACCTCCGGGTGTAGAAGTGAGTGTGGCTTAGTGTGCCCCCAAAAGGTCTGGATGGTCATGCCTCTGGTTATAGAAGTGAGTGTGATTGTGGCTGTGTGTGCCACGGGGTCTGGATGGTCACGCCTTCGGCTGTAGTAGTGATTATGTGTGTCGCTGTGTGTGCCACAGGGTCTGGATGGTCATGCCTCAGGTTGTAGAAGTGAGTGTGGTTGTGGGTGCCACAGGGTCTGGATGGTCGCGCCGCCGGCTGTAGAAGTGAGTGTGATTGTGGCTGTGTGTGCCACGGGGTCTGGATGGTCACGCCTTCGGCTGTAGTATTGATTATGTGTGTCGCTGTGTGTGCCACAGGGTCTGGATGGTCACGCCTCAGGTTGTAGAAATTAGTGTGGTTGTGTGTGCCACAGGGTCTGGATGGTTGCACCTCTGGTTGTAGAAGTGAGTGTGGCTGTGTGTCCCACAAGGTCTGGATGGTTGCACCTCTGGTTGTAGAAGTGAGTGTGCAAGAATGTAGAGGTACCTGTTAGGAATGAGTTCCCCTGAGATGTGTACAGAGGGAGAATGCTGGGTAGCATACAAAGTGAGGGGGGACGCCCTCTGAACACAGATATGGAGTATGATGGGGGAGTGCCCCAAAATGATTTATGAGAATTGCATCTCTCCTTAAAAAGATGCACAACTAGAATGTTCCCTTGTGTTTCCTGTGTGGTCTTGTGTGTGTATGTAGTGTATGTAGGATGGGAGATGTGTTGTGATGTGCTTCCGGGTGTGTGTGTGTTGTTGTAAGGGAAGGAGAAGTGTTGTGAAGTGCTTGTCTTTGCCTGTTGGAAGTCTGTGATGTCACATGGAATGTTGTTTTGTGAATGAGAGAATGTTTGGTTTAGCGGTCCAAGCCCGGGCAATTAGATAGAGCCCCTGCCTGGGTGATGGGCGCCAGTGTTTCTGTTCTATCTAACTTAAGATGCAACTGTAACTTAAGAAGCTGTAAATAAACCTGAAGTAACCACAAGAAGCCTAAAGGTCACTTCATTTCAGTTTTAGGATGTGCTTTTGTCCAGCACTCATTTCTAATATTGGCAATATCGAGATATGCAATACTTTCTACACTATCAAGTTGAAATTGACTAAAGGGGATAGTTGTTTTATTATAAACCTGTTGTTGAACATTAAATATCTCTTTACTTATCCAACAATCGCAGCACAAGTAGTTATGCATTTTAATTGGCTTGTCAAACCGAAGGACATAGTTAGCAGGAGTATAAGCCATGCTGATGGTATCCAGGTAAACATTCCAGGCTCGTTTAACACAGGGAATTTCTTGAGGAATAGTTCATCCAAACAAATGCAAAAGTCTTGGGCAGAGATGTTTCCAATGAGCGCTACAAAGGCAGACGGTCAGTCTCGTTAGGATAAATGTAATACTTTAAAAACTGCCTCAGCACAAAGGTGTGAGGAAATTTCCCCAAATCCGGGAAAGCAACCCCATTTTTATATTAGGTAATTTGTTTTTTTTTAGCGCAAAACAAGTGGTTTTGCCAGTCCATAGACATTTGGATTCTTCTGAAGAAAGAGTCAGAGAAGGAGGCAAGAAGGAGAAAAAGAAGGCATAGGATGATATAGTAGCAAGCATCTTTTTAATGCAATGTATGCAGCCGCAATAGGAAAGCAATAAGGGGGGGGCATGTATTAATCAGCTCCTCATGCTTATTGATAAACTTTTAGGAATTGAGAACTATCAAATGTCTTGAGAGACTAAAACACCAAGATGATCTAGAAGTTCATTATTCCATGTTATACCAAATTGATCAATATCAGCTTGGGGATACATATTGGCAAGCAGAAGGGTTTCCACCATAGTCAAATGTACTCTATAATCAGAGACTATAGAGTAAGGTTGAAGTTACTTACCTGTAACTGTTCTCCAGCATGGGGTCTGGCATGGATTCAAATGCTCATGAATATTCCCTGTCGTCAGGCTGGTTAACCTTGGTAAAAGAAAAAACAGTTTCACTTTCAAACTCTATTTCTCCTCTAAACCAATTACTGTCCTCTGGGTCATTCTGCCCCCAGTCAATGACAGTCCTTCCCCTAAGCCCATCCCCTGGAAGCCATCTTCAGATTTGGTAAGCAAGTAAAATGGATGTATGACCAAGAAGAGCCACAGAGGGGCCGGAGGGAGGGTTTGGATGGTGGAGAACAACAGTTACAGGTAAGTAACTTAAACCTTCTGCAGCATGGGGTCTGCATGGATTCACATGCTCATGAATAATGAATATGAATACATATTACATATTACACAACCACGGGAGGTGGCAAGGCTCAACAGAAGCAAGTAACTCTTACCTCTGGAACAGGCTCACCTCAAGTGAACATGTTGCGCAGCACTGCTTGGCCGTCTGTGGACTCCTCCCTGAAATCCCTGTCGATGCAGTAGAACTTCGTGAAGGTGTGTGTGGACCTCCACTTACCAGCCCTGCAGATGTCCCGCAGGGGCACACCAGACAGGAATGCTCTCATTGCAGTAAGCGCCCTGGTAGAGTGGGCTCTCGGATGGCCGTGCAGCGGTCGGTTCTCCAACCGATGACAGTGCATGATGCAGCCGGAGAGCCACCTTTAAATGGAAACCTTGGAGAAGGCCTTCCCATGGTTCACAGGACCACAGTTCACAAACAGTAAAGTCTTCTGAAAACTCTTTGTGTGTCTCACATAGAACTTCAGGGCAAGAGCAACATCCAGCGAGTGCAAAGCCCTTTCCGCCGGCAACAAAGGTTTCGGTAAGAAAACAGGTAACACCAAAAGCTCCCAGAGGTGGAATTCCGATTGATCCTTTGGCATGAAAGATGGGTGCGTATGCAGTACCACCCTTAATTTGTGGAACGTCAGGTACGGATGCTTGCAGTATATGGCCTTCATCTCACCTACACGTCTGGGGAGGTGATGGCCACAAGGAAAGCCATCTTTCACGAGAGTAACTTGAGTGGGTCCTGATACATAGGCTCAAAGAGAGCCCCCATGAGCCTCTTCAGAACCACGTTTTGTTCCCATGCTGGGGCAGGAGTCTTCACTGGCGTAAGATCGGAAAAGTCCTTTGAGAAACTCCTTGACGAGTCTGTGTGACCAGAGCGAGGATTTTCCTGTGGATCTGGTGTAGCGGGAGATAGCCGCCAGATGCACCTTGATGGAGGTGTGTGCTAGACCAGCCTTTGCCAAGGATAGCAAGTATGGCAGCATCTGTGGAGCCATGATCCTCAGAGGGGTAATCCTCTGTGACCTGCACCACAATGCAAAATGCTTCCACTTATGGCCGTAGCACTTTAAGGTCGACGACACCCTGATCTTGGTGAGGACTTCCCTGCAGTCCGCTGGTAACTCTTAACTTCCAAACTCTAAGGCTGCAGTAGCCAAGCCCTCAGGTTCAGCGATCCTGGATAATGATGAAGTATTGCACCGCTCTCTCTGGTGAGAAGATCTGGAACCATCGGCAACTTGAATAGAGGTGCCGCTGACAGGCTGAGATGGTCCGGGTACCAAATCTGTCTCAGCTACACTGGGGTGATGAGTATCATCTTGCATTGGCACTGTCTGAGTGTGTTGATGACTCGTAGCAGAAGAGGGAACGGGGGAACGCATATTGAAACAGTCCTTCCCACGGGAAGGAGAATGCGTCCCTCAAGCTCCTCAGCTGGTGGAACCTGCTGGCGAACTTCTGGCATTTGAAGTTCACTGCTGTCACAAACAGATCGATCTGGGGTCTGCCGCATTTGGCGAACAGGTGGTCCACCTGATCCTGATGAAGCTCCCACTCATGGCAGGAGTAGAGTTCCCTGCTGAGGGACTCTGCAATGGTGTTCATGACTTCTGCCTGGTGAAGAGGGACGAGGAACATCCCCTGTCCGACTGCCCATTGCCACAAGTCCTGGGACTCCTTGGAGAGCGCCGGGGATTGAGTGCTCCCATGCTTCCTGATGTAGAACATGGTGGTGGTGTTGTCCATGAAGATCCTCACCACCTTGTCTTTTAGAGCGGTAGCCACAGGCCCCTGGCTTGCAGACATCCAGTGTGCGCTCTCCAACCTTTTAGGGAGGCATCCGTGGTGACTGTTGCCTGGTATAGGGGGTTTTGAAATCCTGTGCCTTGGGCAATGTGGGAGCAGACCCTTTCTTTGAATGGTGACGCCTTTCTTTCTTTCCCTTTTGAGGGTGACGCCAGGCAAGACACTGTGTTGAGTCTGGTGCCTAGGAAGGGCGTGTTCTGCAATGGTATTAAGCAGGACTTTGGATATTTGGCAGAGAATCCCACGTCCATCAATAGCCGGGCGGTCGCCTTCGTGTGCTCTTCAGCCAGCTCCCGCGAGCGGGGGTGAATCAGCCAGTCATCCAGGTATGGGTATATGTATGCAATAGCAAAGTAGATTGGCCACAAATGGTGCCAGGCACTTCGTGAATACTCTTGGGGCTGAATGGTAGGGCCTTGAACTGGTAGTGCTCGTCCTGCACCATGAAACATAGAAATTTCCAATGTTTCTTGTGAATGGGGACATGGAAATATGCGCCCTCCAGGTCCAACGATGTCAAGAAGTCTCCCTTTTCCAGTTGGCCGAGCACGTGCTGCAACGTGACCATCCTGAATTTCTGGAACTTTAAGTATTTGTTCAGATGTCCCAGGTCCAGGATGGGCCTCCAGCCCCCATCTTCTTTTTGACTAGAAAGTATCTGGAGTAAACTCCAGAGCCCCGGAGCCAATGGGAACTAGCTCTATCGTCCTTTTTTGTAACATGGCTCGTACCTCTTCCAGAAGCTGAGGGATGTGCTTCTCCTGCCGGGGAACCGGCGGAATACAAGGACACCTGCATTGCAAGGTGTGCCCCTGGGTGAGAATATCCAGCACCCATCTGTCAGTGGTGATCTTTGTCCACTCACTGACGAGGTTCATCAGCGGGCCTACAATTGGGGTGCATGAGTGGGGGAGCGACATCTTGGCCAGTTCAGGCTTGCTTGGGCGCCAGTGTCCTGTAGGCTTCTTGCATTGGGGATCAGGAAGGCTGTCTGTAGGCATGGAGAATCCTTTCAAAGACCTGCTCGATTTTCCCCTGGAGGAGCGAAAAGAAGACGAGCAGTGCTGTTGGAGAGTGCGGAGGGAGCGGACCGTCTCTGTTGCTGCTTTGATGGCATGGTGGGACTCGTCGACGGCCTTCCCAAACAGATTTTCTCCATCGAAGGGTATGTCCAGCACCTTCGCTTGGACATCCTGATGGAAGTTAGTGGCCTTCATCCATCCCTGCCGATGGATGAAGGCACACACCATTCCCCATTTGCCGGAACCATGTGTCAGCGACGTCCACCACCACCGTGATGGCGTGGTCCAATGCCACTTCTCCTCCCTGGAAGAGGGCAAGGGCCTCCATCTTCTTATCATCGGGGAGGATCTCCAGGATCTGTCCTAGTTTGTACCACAACTCCATGAGGTACCTGGCTAGGATCGCCAGTGGTTTGGCCGCCTTCATTGTGGATGCTGCGGTATAAATAACATTCTTCCCCATGGTGTCCATCGTTTTCCCCTCACTGTAAATCTGTTAGCAGCTTAGGTCACAGTGGAACAGGAAACACAGAGGTGTGACACCTGGCCGCACTAACATTTCCCTGTGCCTGTTCTCCTCCAAAAACCGTAACGTGGTAAAATGCAATAAGTTGTCCCAATAACCAAAATCGTCAGTCAGCCGGGGATAGATTGGGGGGGATTTTTTTATAATTATTTTAATCATTATTTATATACTGGAAGGAACAATGCTCTTTTGTACAATAGATAAGAAATCAGATTTGATGGGAAGCAGTGAGCTTCTTACAATGGGCGAGAGTTCGAGTGACATTCTGACCAGGTTGTGGAAGGGAGTAAATGGAACAGTCACCGTGGTCAGTACATGGGTGGACTTACATAGATTAAGGACAATCAAGATTAGGCATTTTTAAGTGCAGGTAGGTGGTACGGCCCGCTGTGCTCGGGATGTAACCATGATGGGTGAAGAGCTGGAGTGGAGGCAGAGAAAGTGAGGGAAAGAGGCAAGTTAGAGGCGAGGGAAAAATGTAAGCTAGCAGGCAGATGAGAGGTAGGTTCAGAGGGTAACTCAGAGGCGAGGAAGTAGGCTTTTAGTTTGGTTTTGAACAAATCGGTGTAGACTGTTTCTCGGATATCCGGGTGAATAGAATTCCATTCAAGTGGGGCAAGAAGAAAGAGAGAGAGAGCGGTAGCGAGAGGAAGCCCAGGGAGAGCGAGGAGCCACAAGGTTAGTCGAGGAGGCATAGCAGAGATTATGAGAAGGCTTGTAGAGTTGGATAGAGGAGGATAGATACAGTGGTGCCTTACTGGCCCTATTTTGCATTGTCAGCCATCCAACCGGGTGATGGTATGAGGAGGTAGGTGTGAAGTGACGGAGTTCAAAGATAGTCCTGGCAGTGAAGTTAATAATCTTGTTGTGCGAACAGAAAGCATAGCTGGAGAGGCCAAAGAGGATGCTGGCACAGTAGTCCAGTTTAGAGATGAGAGTGGTTTAGAAATGCTTGGTGGTGTTGAAAAAAAGGAGATGCTTGATTTTCCTAATATTTAGGATGTTGAGGAGAGCCACTGTTACAGTTTTGGAGATGAAAGTAGAAAAGGTATGAGAAGGGTCATAGATGACACCAGGGTTTCTAGCTGAGGAAGAGTAGGGGTGGGTACTGGATAGGCATGGAAAAAGATGACAGAGTATTTGACAGGGAGGAAGAGCACCTCTGTTTTGGTAGAGTTGGATATTTTGATAGAGAAATCAGAGAAGAGTTCAAGAAAAGAGAAGACAAGATTAGTGCCCCAAGAGCAGACAATTAAAGTGTAAAGAGGAGAGGACTCAAGACAGAGCCTTGTGGAACACTAACAGTTAGAGGTGTGAGTTGAGAGTTGTTGTGGTTCCAGGAGACAGTGAATTAGCGAGGTGCCGGGTAGGATCCAATCCAAATAAGGGCTCGATCGTGAATCTCAAGAAGAAAGAGAGTATTAAGGAGATCAGAGAGATCAGTGTCAAAGGCAGCAGACAGGTCAAGGAGAATTGGGATAGAGAATGGGTTGGAGAGCTTAGCAGAGGCAATGAAGTTGGTGACATTTATGAGAGCAGGTTCGTGGAGTGACAGGAGTGGAAACCTGCTTGTAGGGGGTCTTGAAGGTTGTGGAAATGTGTAAGATGGTTGAACACAACCCATTTGAGTACTTTAGTGTAGGGCAGAAGGAGAGATACAGGCAAGGGCGGCTCATCCATAATGGGCGAGGGGGGGCAACACACCAGGTCTTTGCCCCCTCTCACCCATTATGGAGGAGCCAGACCAGTAAAATATGGGCACTCCCTCGGCTGTTTTTCTCAGCTGATGGAGTGCTCTTAACTGTGAAAGGGAAACTGTTTTTTCAGTTACATTTCCCCAGCTGTGCAAGCTCAATGTGCCATGCAAGGCTTGGGGCCGTTTGCTTCCCCTTGTCCCCATGTCTCATAGGAAATGCTGGCTGGGGAACTGCATGTCTGTATGTGCAAGGAGGCACACCTGCGCCTCCTCGCACATACAGACAGAGCAGGCTGGAGGGGGGCATCTACGGACCCATCCTCAGGCCCCTTGCATGCATGCGCAAGAACCAGGAATCTTCCTGATTCCTGTTCATGCTTGCAGGGGGCTGCAGCACTGGAACCTACGGTCCCATGGCAGAAGGTAAGCTTGTTTATGTTCATTTCTTTTTATTTAAATGATGTGTATGGGTGTTTGCATGCTTGTGTTATTAGTTGAATGTATGATGATGGATGATGGATGCTGGTGTGAATGAGAGTGATATGTATATGTATATGTTGTGTAAATGTGTGTGTTGGTATGTTTGTTTATTTAGTATTTAAATATGTGTAGGGATGCGTGTATGCTTGTGCTATGATGAGTGAGTGCATGATGGATGCTCATGTGAATGAAAGAGGGCTTACAGTGCGTATGTTGTCTAAATGTGCATTTGTATGTTAATTTATTTATATAAATATGGGTATGGATGTGTGTATGCTTGTGTTTTGAGTGAGTGTATGATGGATGTTTGGGTGAATGAAACAGAGTGCTTGCTGTGTGTATGTTGTGCAAATGTGTGTGTTTGTTATTTAAATATGTCTCAGAATGCATGTATGCTTGTGTTATGAGTGCGTGCATGATTGGTGCTTATGTGAAGAAATAGTGCCTGCTGTGTGTATGTTGTGTACATGTGTGTTTGTATGTTTATTGTTTAAATATGTGTATGGATGTGTGTATGCTTGTGTTTTGAGTGAGTGCTTGATGAGTGCTCGTGTGAAGGAAAGAGTGCTTGCTGTGTGTATGTTGTGTGTGTATGTTGGTATGTTGTGTTAATGTGTGTTTTGTATGTTTATTTGTTATTTAAATATGTGCATGGATGCATGTATGCTTGAGTTATGAGTGAGTGCATGACGGGTGCTCGTGACTGTGAATGAGACAGCAAATGATTGCTGTGTGTATGTTGTGCAAGTGTGTGTGGGTGTTTGTGCTGGTCTGAGCTGATTTTGGCGAGTTGGGGTAGGAGGTTTTTACAACAAAGGCATTTTAAAAATACCTTAGTTGCAAATAAGCCCTCCCCAATGGCCAAAATAAGCCCTCCGTCTAAGGTGCTATGGGGCCCAGGGGACAGGGATGCTATTTTTGTTTTGTGTTTGTGTTTGATAGTGTGAGACCCAGGGGACGGACATGGTATTTTTTGACTGCCCATCTATAATGTCTAGTAAAAAATACCATACCTGCTCCCCTGGTCCCCCAGCGTCTTGCATACACACATAATCATTTTGAGTGTGTGTGTGTTTGGCAAGGTGAGGCCCAGCCGACAGGCATGGTATTTTTTTACTGGACATCTATGATAGATGTCTAGTATAAAAAAAGCATACCTGCTCCCCGGCCCCCCAGCGCCTCGCATACACACATAATCACTTTGACTGTGTGCGTGTGTGTTTGGTGCTGTGAGGCCCAGGGGACAGGCATGGTATTTTTTTACTGGGCATCTATGATAGATGTCTAGTAAAAACACCATCCCCGCCCCCTGTTCCCCAGGGCCTGGCATACACACATAACCACATTGATTGTGTGTATATGTCAGGAGTTCGGAACCAAGGGACAGGCATGTCATTTTTTCACTGGGCTTCTAGGATAGATGGTCAGTAAAATAAAGTGCCTTACCCCAGTTCCCCCCGGCAACTCGCAATCTCACATAATCACATTCATAATTATTGTGATTATGTCTGACTGCAGGGCGTTGGTACACCATGGAGCAGGCATGCCATGTTTTACTGCGCATGGTTGATAAGGCAAGCATAAGTGTTATTATGTAGCTAGCCTTGCATTTTAATTCAACCAGTCTAGCAATTTCTTATTGTGGTATGACATTTGTTATTGGGCATCTTTGGTAAAGCAAGCATGATAAGTGTTATTATGAAGCAATACTGGCATTTTTTATGCAACCAGTCTAGCCATTTCTTAATGAGGCATGCTATTTTTTTATTGAGCATCCTTTGATAAAGCAAGCAGGATCAGTGGTATTACTCTTACTGTGGAATGAAATTTTGTATCAGGCACCTTTGCTAAAAAAAGCATAAGTGTTATTATGTAGCTAGACTGACATTTCAATGCAGCCAGTTCAGTCATTTCGTATTGTGGTATGGAATATTCTATTGGGCATCATTGGTAAAGCAATCATGATAAGTGTTTTTATGAAGAAAGACTGTCACTTTTATGCACTTAGTCTAGCCATTTCTTATTGCGGTATGACATTTTGTATTCAGCGTCTTTGATAAAGCAAGCATGATAAGTGTTATTATGTAACTCGACTAGCATTTTAGTACAGCCAGTTTGGACATGATTTCATACTTTGCCATGCATTTATGATGGTAAAGCCAACTGGAGTATGTTCTTATGTGGGGATACTGCCATATATTGGCAGAACAAACATGGACATGTTTTCGTATGGTATAATTACTGGCATTATGCAAAAAGCAAACATAGTATGTTCTTATATGGGAAAAATGTGGTATAATGTTGCAGTCAGCATGGAAATGTATTGGCACGGCCAGTAGGAAATTATTTAATACTGGCACATAATGTGGCAAAAGGCACCATGAAAATGTGTTGGAGAAATGCTCCTGTGCACTGCTGGTGACTTGCATCTATTGGAGTTACCCTTCAAAACCCAATTGCAAACTGTTTGACTTTTTACCCAATTTTTCGAAAAAGAAAGTGTGCTCTAAAATACACCATTTCCACCCATTATTTGAAAAAAATGTCTCGGGGGAGCACCCCTCCAAACCCTCTTGCGTGGTGTGGGCTCCCTCACTATGCTCCGTCACTCGGCAATATCAAGGAAAAATATGTATGCCCTTCCAGTTAAAAAATTCACCAGCCGCCACTGGACACAGGGTGAAAGTTCCCTGGTAGGTTCAGGTCTGTCGCTTGCTTGTTTAGGAGAGGGATGACTGTGGCCATTTTGAAAATAGAGGGAAAGCAAGCAGAGTCGAAGGGCAGGTTGAAGACCTCAGAGAGGTGAGAGGCTACTAAAGAGGCAAAGGGCTCCACTAGCTGAGGAGCAAGAGGGTCTGATGGGGAACAAGAGGGGTTAGCCTTCATCAGTACAGATAGTATGACTAAAGTGGGAGATAGAGACAGAGGAGGATGGAAGAGTAGGCATAGTTTAGAATGTAGGCAGAGGCAGTGTGAGAAAGGTCAGGAGATGGTCTCTAATTTTGGAAATGCTTGCGGGCTCATTAGCTGTGAGAGTGGGGTTTATAGTCATAGCTTTAGTAGACTGATGAATGAGTTTAGTGTGCCATATAGCCGGCAATGATGGGTGGAGAGATTGTCAATGAGGGTGAGTTTGAATTCCATTTTTTCTCTATCAAGAGAGGACTTGAGAGAGTTCAGGGAAGAGAGGTCGATTTGAGGATCCTCATGCAAGTGGGCAGGCCACCATTTGCACGGCAGATGACGTATGTCGCCACATCATATGAATGGAGGGGACCAATTGTTGAGGATGCCGAGACGTTTGGGTGAATATTACTAGTAGGAAGTGAGAGGAGAATGAGTAATACAGTAGGAATCGGAAGCTAGAGAAGGCATCTTAAAGGGATATCCTCTATCCTGTAGGGAAGGCATGGTATATCCCAAGTATGACACTGGCACAATGGATACAATTTGTAAAACCTTTATTGAAAATGTTGGGGTTGGAGAAACTCCTATTCTGCCCTATAACGAAGATGGGAGTATCTCGACCATCAAGAGATAAACCAAACAGTCCTAGTGGGGTCTGTCAAATCAAAATGGCCTATGCTAACAAAAACCTAATGCCTGCCTTATCTCTTGTACAAAAAGTGTAAAAAGGAGAAATGTATGCAAAGGAAAAATCAGTTTTCAAAAGAATAAAGGTAGTTGAACCAGCTCTCCTCACGTTAAACCTCATGGAGTAAGGCTGTCTTTGTAGGCAGGATGACACACTTTGGCTTGGTTTCTAACGCTCTAAGCAGTTCCAAACCATGGATCGAGGCCCACATGACCTTCCACATTAAAGACTTGTTCTTGACTCAAAATTATATTCCAATGTAAAGTTCACAAAGGTCCCCCTTTGGCGGGCTGAAACCTTACATTACACAATTCACGTAGGTCACCCTCGCTAGGCTCAGACATTACACCTTACAGTTCACCTATGTCCCCCTCTGTAAGGCTCGGCCTTCTTAAGTCACAATTCAACACAGACTTCCTGGGGTTCCCTTCCGCAAGCTTATCGTACTTTGGGTCTCCATCAATCAGGCTCAGACCCCTTTCGGATTTTGCAGACTTTCAAATGTGTGTGGTTCTTACAGACCACTGCAGAACAACTTCAATTCAAAGTTCACATTTACTCTTGATTAATTCACTTGTGCTTTATAGCTTCAAACAATGTACCTTTCACAGAGACTTTCGAATGGGCTACTTCATTTGCCGGACCACTCTTACCGTTACTTAATATCGCTGATCTCACAGACACCTTTTACTTCAGAATTCATTCACAGGTCTGCCATTCTTCGTAAATCATCATACACACGCGTGCAGCCTTCACTTGTGATATAACATTGCTATGTCATTCACTTTGACACACCGGTCTCTCAGATCGCTTGCCAACTCACCGGCTGTTTGCGCTTCTCTCATGTCTTGCTATTTCCAATTCAGGAGTCAAGGTTAGTACCACAGGCTTGCCTTTGCCTTCCCAACTCTGCCATTCACCCGAGAGGGTCACTGGCGTCCTTGAAATAAAATTCAATCTTCACTTGTGGGATCAGGCTTTCTCCACGTGTCTTTCATGGTCTGGAGGCAACGCCCTGCAATGACCTTGCGGTTTTTGGCCCACTGCTCTCGTCCCATGGTCCGTTGCTCTGCTCCAGTAGGTGTGCCTTCATCCCAGAAGTTCTGTTTGTACTCGTGTTCCGCCTTGCTCAGATTGTGTATTGGGGTGGTGCCTTTTATTCATGTGAGGAGCGTTAACTGGTATTAGGTGTATGCACTTAGGGTAAAGTGCCTGACTTTGCCTGACCCGATTAATGCCACATGTCCAGTACAATGTTAGAGAGTTAATCTAGTTACTCTCAGTCACCCTCTTCCTCGGCCCAGTGTTTGTGTGAAAAGGGGAGGGGGAGTTGGGACTTTGGAAAACCCTACAAAATAGCATGGGGTACATGAACAAAAAAGGGGGAATACCACATCTCACCATCGGCTGTCTCACCCCCACTGCCCGATGACCCCTCACCCAGATGATCCTCCCACACTGGTCCAACACCAGGAACTGGATCCAAAAGTGATGGACGTGTCAGGCCACCTGGATCACAAGTCCCTGAAGATTAGCAGGTGAGACACCCTTTGGTTTCTTACTTTCCTCACCGAAAGAACGAGACAAGCCCAAATGGAAGAATTCCCCTCCAAACCTTCTCTTTCACAGTGTGGGATCCAGCAAGAATATCCAGTCTGTCCGTGGCACTGCAAACACCTTGTGAGGCCAGTGGCAAATCTGATAACCAACTATACATAAACCTTCCATGTCTACGCAGATGATATCCAGTGAGTGTGTGGGGTTCACCCTGACCCCATCACTGAGCGTCTAAAAGCCATGCAAGCATGAATAGAGAGAAATAGCTTATGCTTCACTGTGAAGAAAAGCAATAGCCTGATCTCGGGCAACAACCCCAAACTGTAAATACCATTTCAATGGTCCGAAAATCTGGACCTTCCAACGACCCACCCCCTTGTAGTTGATGAGAAATAAATGTGGGCATCATATTCTACAACAACCTAAAGTACATACAAAACATGAACACACCCACCAACAAAATTCACCACCAACTACACACCATCAATAAAATAACTTCCCTCAGTAAGCCCCAGATCTCAAAACGGTGCTAATTCAAGCCATTACACAGTAATTTACTCTATGTTAGCCTCCCCAAACATCCTGTCAATCAACTTCAGAACTACAGAACAGCTGCACTAAAAAAACCTGAACAGGCTCTCCATTGAGAGGTGCATCAAACTAAACACCCAGTGTGTGACACAAAAGAAATTCTGGGGAAGAATGAAATGACCCCTTACTTGCCACAGACAATACATTCTAAGCAATGCCCTGAGGGCTTCGTGTGCCCTGAAAAATGAACACACCCACTTTAGAAAGAATAGCTCAAACAACAAATCTTTGTCAGCACAGGTACAAGACCTATAGGGCATTTTCGCCTATGAGCAAGGGTAAGTTCAAAACCCCAAGAGAGTCAAAAGAATCATAAAACAAGAAATGATCAGGGAGATGGCAGTCCATAAGTAGGAATTTCAAAAGCAGGTCCCATGTCTCCATGCCCTAGCTTACTCTGTGCCGCTGTGTTGACTAGCCTCGGGTGATTTTAATTTTGTTTTGCACAAGTGCATTTTGTTCTCCCTGTACTTCCCTCTATGTGTGTGTTTGGTGTCCTGTCTCCTGCCTCTACCTCCTGCCCTCCCTCTCTGTGATTGCTCCATATCACCCAGGAAGTGCTTCCTAACTGGTTGAGCTAGGTCAGCCTAGCCTGAGCAGCCCTCCGCTAAGGACCCCATGGCAAAGGGCAGCTCCCAAAGAAGAAGCTCGAGTTTGTGTTTGCCTTGGAAGCCTGCCGTCAACCAGCAGCAACTGACAAGGTAAGTGTGGTCGGAGTGGGGAGTACAGCAATTACTGTATTCTATTAAAGCCTACAACTCTTATTAGTGTGAAGTATAGGTGACCTGGAAGGAGACTGCGCCTGATTCTTGCACACGAGACTTATTTTTTTATTTTATATTTTTTGTTTTTTATTTTTCAGAAAAAATTGCCCTTAACGTTGATGACACGTGTTTCGGTCCTCCAAGGACCTTTCTCAAATCAGGGCTATTGATTAGTCTTAATCATAATAAAGTCATAAAAAGACAAAAAATAAACACATAAATAATCACAAAGAAAAATATGTGCATGTATCCAAAACATTAAAGTAACGGTTTGAGTATTGAAGTTAGATCAGCATAGAAAAATAAACATTTTTAGGTGAGATGCATACACACAAAAGTACATAGATGTAAAAATAATAAAAATAAAAATAAAAAGCCAGACAATAAATGGATGGGGAAAAAGGGTAGGAGAGAAGGGGTGAGATTCAAAAAGAAGATAAATACAAAATCTCCATTAGTTATTGTACACAATAAATTAATAAAACAAGCAATTTGTAATGGTCATTGTATGTCTCAGAAACAAGTGGAAACATGTTACCTTATGGTCATGTAAGAGGCCCCTGTCACAAGATGTGAAAGATAAGCTTCCATATATCATTGGGATAAATCCCTGAAAAAGCAAAAATAAACAAATAAAAAATTTTTTTATGATATAATAAATAAACTCTTGTCTTACCCTAATATAAAGCTCAAAAAGTGAATAATGCACTGGGTATTGGGTTACCAAATAACGTGTGTTCTTGAATATTAAGGATTATTAGTTGAAAACCAAAATTACACGTGAAAAGATTAGCTTCGCACTCCTAATAACTGATGGTACGCTTTCGCGTGTGAAAATATACGTGGAAAGACATATTTCACGTATGAGTACTTGCAAGGTAATCCCGCGTGAGAAAATATGATACAATGAAAGGATCCTAGTGCCTCGCGTGAGAATGTCAACCCGTAAAATCGTAATGCTGGCTTGCCACGTATACTGAACTCAAAGCGCACAAACGCGTGCGCGATAATCCATATTGAAGCGTAAAAGTACATCTCTACAATTATAGTACGCACATTCGCGTGCGCGTGAAAAAATGCTCTTATCTCATCTGACCGCGTGAAAATGTGATCGCGTGAAATCGTAATTAAGGATAGGGACGTATTCTGTACTGGATGCGTACGATCGCGTGCTGGCTTGCCACGTATACTGAACTCAAAGCGCACAAACGCGTGCGCGATAATCCATGTTGAAGCGTAAAAGTACATCTCTACAGTTATAATACGCACATTCGCGTGCGCGTGAAAAAATGCTCTTATCTCATCTGACCGCGTGAAAATGTGATCGCGTGAAATCGTAATTATGGATAGAGACGTATTCTATACTGGATGCGTACGAACGCGTGCGCCTAATACATGATAAAGCGTGCGAGTAGTTTTATACAGGGTGGGTATGCACAATCGCGTGCGCGTGAAATTACAGAATCTTAGCGTGAAAAACGTGGTAGTCGATTCACACGCGTTCGCGTACGCGAAAATCGCATGAGAATGTGGATGCGTGAAAAATTCAGACGCTCTCTTACCTGCTGTTCAGATTAAGCGCGTACAATCGCAGAATTGCTACAAGTCTCAAGGGGGCGCCATTATGCGTCCTCCCTGTTGTTTTATATGTTGCTAAGGGAACAATTCTCATAGAATGTCCTTCCTTCATGTTTAGTCGTATGTTCACTGGTGGCCATATTGTAATGGAGTGAAAATGCGATAAAGGTATATGTTGAGTGGCAAATTGAGAAGTAATATGTATTCAAATAAAGTCTGCACGTCATGAACTTTTGATAATATTATCAAAAAAAGGCAGAATTGCATAGAAAACACATGTGTGTGAGTGTATGAATGAAATAATGTCTTAATAAAGAAGACAATAATATGGAATAATGTACATAGACTGGTAAGAATGTTTACTCTTCATTATAGTTACCACAAAGTTGTAACTATAAAAAGGACACCATTTCATTATCAGAATTAAGTCCGAGTACTGTTGAATTGAATTTGCAAATCATTTTCGCCTCAGTTTGTCTGAGTCTCTTTTCTCTGTCACCTCCACGTCTTCCAAGGGTAACTTTTTGAAGGCCAATGAACTTGATGTCAGCTTTGTTATCCAATTGATGTTTCTCTTGCCAATGACAGGCAAGAGGCAGTCTAGGGTCCTGGCTTCCAATTTTGGCAAGATGTTCACGTACTCTAGTCCTGAGTTCCCTAATGGTGCTTCCAATGTATATTAATTTGCACACACATACAATCGCATAAACCACATATTTTGTCCTACAGTTTATAGATTGCTTGATTTTTATAGTCTTGTTATTGCTGCCCTTGAAACAATCTGTTTTTTCATGTGCATATTTGCAAATGGTGCAAGTTCCACATTTCCTGAAGCCATGGGTAGATTGTAGCCAATTCGATGTTCCCTCTCGTAGGTCTGGTAAGTCTGAAGGGCTTAGTTTGTTTTTGAGTGTCTGTGCTCTCTTAAAGATGATTCGTGGTTTGTTGTCAATAAAATTGGAAATATGGTCATCCAATTTCAAGAGATTCCAGTGTTTGGCCAGTATTTTTCTCACATGTTTGTGGTTGTTACCAAATTTAGTGATGAATCCTATGGTGGATGGCTCCGCAGATCTGTTCTTACTAGCTAGAGTCTGTTCCTGAGTTAGTTGTAGACTTTTATCCAATGCCTTAGCGACACAATTGTTTGAATATCCTCTTGCCAGAAATCTTGATTGTAGAAGCCCACATTCTTTCTCAAAGTATTCTTTGGTCTGACAATTTCTTCTTGCTCTTATGAATTCACCTGCTGGTATGTTGAGAATCGTTGTTCGATGATGGCAACTAGTAGCATGTAAGGTGGCATTGACCTCCGTAGGTTTACGAAATGTGCGCGTTTTTATCTGATTTTGTTCAATATATATTGTAAGGTCCAAAAAATCAATACTATTAGCATCGCAGACACCCGTGAATTGTATACCCATTTCATTAACATTGATTCTGTTTAAAAAAGCCTGGAATTCTGCTTCTGTGCCTTTCCATAGTATCAACACATCATCAATGTATCTTAACCAATACATAAGATCCTTCTGATACACTTTATCCTTGTATATGACTGAATCCTCAAACAGTCCCATGAAGAGGTTTGCTAGGGCAGGGGCATATTTGGTGCCCATAGCAACCCCTCTTGTTTGTCTATAAAAGACATTGTTGAAATTGAAAATGTTGCATTGTAGGGAAAGCTCTAACATTTCCTTGATCATGACAATTTGATGGTACATCGAGGCTGACTCCTCCCTGAAGGTATAATCAATAGTTTTCAGAGCCCATGTATGTTGAATTGAGGTATATAATGCTTTCACATCCATGGTTGCTAAAAAACAATCATGTTCCCAGTTCCAAGATTGTATCTTAGTGATGACATCTGTAGTGTCCTTAAGGTATGCCTTTAGTTGAGTTGCCCTGGGTCTCAAAATATTGTCCAAATACTGTGAGATATTCTCTGTTGCCCAACCTATCCCACTGACAATCGGACGGCCCTCTGGTATTAAATCATATTGCTTGTGGATTTTCGGTAAGAAATATATTATAGGTATGGTTGGGTTCTTGATAGTAAGAAAGCTCTTTTCATTGTCCGAAATAAGACCTTTCACAGAGTGAAATAGGCTCAAACTTAATTCTTAATTTATCATCTAGACCGATTCCTTATCAATGAAGGAGCTGAAACCGACATCTAAATTTGTACCTCAATTAGCAACTGACAATGTCATTGACACCTTTTACAAGGCAGTATCTCAAGATCTGTATAAAATGGATTTTAGAAATCCTCAATCCAAAACTAAACCCAATCTTACCCTCAGGGAACAAGAAGCATTACATCAATTGGAAACCGACCGCTCAATAATCATCAAAGAAGCGGACAAAGGAGGGAACATTGTTATTATGGACCGAGATGATTATTTGAAAATGGCCGGCAATCATCTCAACACCCCAGGTTGTTATGAGAAATTACCAGTTAACCCTACAAATGAGTTCACACAAAAAGTGGAACTCTACATTTTGGAATGGTATCGAAAAGGTCTTATTTCGGACAATGAAAAGAGCTTTCTTACTATCAAGAACCCAACCATACCTATAATATATTTCTTACCGAAAATCCACAAGCAATATGATTTAATACCAGAGGGCCGTCCGATTGTCAGTGGGATAGGTTGGGCAACAGAGAATATCTCACAGTATTTGGACAATATTTTGAGACCCAGGGCAACTCAACTAAAGGCATACCTTAAGGACACTACAGATGTCATCACTAAGATACAATCTTGGAACTGGGAACATGATTGTTTTTTAGCAACCATGGATGTGAAAGCATTATATACCTCAATTCAACATACATGGGCTCTGAAAACTATTGATTATAACTTCAGGGAGGAGTCAGCCTCGATGTACCATCAAATTGTCATGATCAAGGAAATGTTAGAGCTTTCCCTACAATGCAACATTTTCAATTTCAACAATGTCTTTTATAGACAAACAAGAGGGGTTGCTATGGGCACCAAATATGCCCCTGCCCTAGCAAACCTCTTCATGGGACTGTTTGAGGATTCAGTCATATACAAGGATAAAGTGTATCAGAAGGATCTTATGTATTGGTTAAGATACATTGATGATGTGTTGATACTATGGAAAGGCACAGAAGCAGAATTCCAGGCTTTTTTAAACAGAATCAATGTTAATGAAATGGGTATACAATTCACGGGTGTCTGCGATGCTAATAGTATTGATTTTTTGGACCTTACAATATATATTGAACAAAACCAGATAAAAACGCGCACATTTCGTAAACCTACGGAGGTCAATGCCACCTTACATGCTACTAGTTGCCATCATCGAACAACGATTCTCAACATACCAGCAGGTGAATTCATAAGAGCAAGAAGAAATTGTCAGACCAAAGAATACTTTGAGAAAGAATGTGGGCTTCTACAATCAAGATTTCTGGCAAGAGGATGTTCAAACAATTGTGTCGCTAAGGCATTGGATAAAAGTCTACAACTAACTCAGGAACAGACTCTAGCTAGTAAGAACAGATCTGCGGAGCCATCCACCATAGGATTCATCACTAAATTTGGTAACGACCACAAACATGTGAGAAAAATACTGGCCAAACACTGGAATCTCTTGAAATTGGATGACCATATTTCCAATTTTATTGACAACAAACCACGAATCATCTTTAAGAGAGCACAGACACTCAAAAACAAACTAAGCCCTTCAGACTTACCAGACCTACGAGAGGGAACATCGAATTGGCTACAATCTACCCATGGCTTCAGGAAATGTGGAACTTGCACCATTTGCAAATATGCACATGAAAAAACAGATTGTTTCAAGGGCAGCAATAACAAGACTATAAAAATCAAGCAATCTATAAACTGTAGGACAAAATATGTGGTTTATGCGATTGTATGTGTGTGCAAATTAATATACATTGGAAGCACCATTAGGGAACTCAGGACTAGAGTACGTGAACATCTTGCCAAAATTGGAAGCCAGGACCCTAGACTGCCTCTTGCCTGTCATTGGCAAGAGAAACATCAATTGGATAACAAAGCTGACATCAAGTTCATTGGCCTTCAAAAAGTTACCCTTGGAAGACGTGGAGGTGACAGAGAAAAGAGACTCAGACAAACTGAGGCGAAAATGATTTGCAAATTCAATTCAACAGTACTCGGACTTAATTCTGATAATGAAATGGTGTCCTTTTTATAGTTACAACTTTGTGGTAACTATAATGAAGAGTAAACATTCTTACCAGTCTATGTACATTATTCCATATTATTGTCTTCTTTATTAAGACATTATTTCATTCATACACTCACACACATGTGTTTTCTATGCAATTCTGCCTTTTTTTGATAATATTATCAAAAGTTCATGACGTGCAGACTTTATTTGAATACATATTACTTCTCAATTTGCCACTCAACATATACCTTTATCGCATTTTCACTCCATTACAATATGGCCACCAGTGAACATACGACTAAACATGAAGGAAGGACATTCTATGAGAATTGTTCCCTTAGCAACATATAAAACAACAGGGAGGACGCATAATGGCGCCCCCTTGAGACTTGTAGCAATTCTGCGATTGTACGCGCTTAATCTGAACAGCCGGTAAGAGAGCGTCTGAATTTTTCACGCATCCACATTCTCATGCGATTTTCGCGTACGCGAACGCGTGTGAATCGACTACCACGTTTTTCACGCTAAGATTCTGTAATTTCACGCGCACGCGATTGTGCATACCCACCCTGTATAAAACTACTCGCACGCTTTATCATGTATTAGGCGCACGCGTTCGTACGCATCCAGTATAGAATACGTCTCTATCCATAATTACGATTTCACGCGATCACATTTTCACGCGGTCAGATGAGATAAGAGCATTTTTTCACGCGCACGCGAATGTGCGTATTATAACTGTAGAGATGTACTTTTACGCTTCAACATGGATTATCGCGCACGCGTTTGTGCGCTTTGAGTTCAGTATACGTGGCAAGCCAGCACGCGATCGTACGCATCCAGTACAGAATACGTCCCTATCCTTAATTACGATTTCACGCGATCACATTTTCACGCGGTCAGATGAGATAAGAGCATTTTTTCACGCGCACGCGAATGTGCGTACTATAATTGTAGAGATGTACTTTTACGCTTCAATATGGATTATCGCGCACGCGTTTGTGCGCTTTGAGTTCAGTATACGTGGCAAGCCAGCATTACGATTTTACGGGTTGACATTCTCACGCGAGGCACTAGGATCCTTTCATTGTATCATATTTTCTCACGCGGGATTACCTTGCAAGTACTCATACGTGAAATATGTCTTTCCACGTATATTTTCACACGCGAAAGCGTACCATCAGTTATTAGGAGTGCGAAGCTAATCTTTTCACGTGTAATTTTGGTTTTCAACTAATAATCCTTAATATTCAAGAACACACGTTATTTGGTAACCCAATACCCAGTGCATTATTCACTTTTTGAGCTTTATATTAGGGTAAGACAAGAGTTTATTTATTATATCATAAAAAAAAAATTTTATTTGTTTATTTTTGCTTTTTCAGGGATTTATCCCAATGATATATGGAAGCTTATCTTTCACATCTTGTGACAGGGGCCTCTTACATGACCATAAGGTAACATGTTTCCACTTGTTTCTGAGACATACAATGACCATTACAAATTGCTTGTTTTAGTAATTTATTGTGTACAATAACTAATGGAGATTTTGTATTTATCTTCTTTTTGAATCTCACCCCTTCTCTCCTACCCTTTTTCCCCATCCATTTATTGTCTGGCTTTTTATTTTTATTTTTATTATTTTTACATCTATGTACTTTTGTGTGTATGCATCTCACCTAAAAATGTTTATTTTTCTATGCTGATCTAACTTCAATACTCAAGCCGTTACTTTAATGTTTTGGATACATGCACATATTTTTCTTTGTGATTATTTATGTGTTTATTTTTTGTCTTTTTATGACTTTATTATGATTAAGACTAATCAATAGCCCTGATTTGAGAAAGGTCCTTGGAGGACCGAAACACGTGTCATCAACGTTAAGGGCAATTTTTTCTGAAAAATAAAAAACAAAAAATATAAAATAAAAAAATAAGTCTCGTGTGCAAGAATCAGGCGCAGTCTCCTTCCAGGTCACCTATACTTCACACTATTCAGCAAGGGGTCTTGTACTTGGCTAAACCCCCGACTTGGTGAGACGCGACTTTAAGGACTTATTGGACTACTTACATTTATTACATTCAGTTTCTTACCACTATCGGATGTCGCCAGTTTAGACCAAACCTTCCAAGCCAAGGGTTTTTTATGAATACAACTCTTATTACCTTCAACAACACAAATAGCACACTCATTTTAGTCACCCAATAAATTAGTCTTCCATAGCTGCTGAATGGCAAAGTAAGATGTATATCGATTGACTGTTGACTCTCAAATGTGGGCATCTCCTCCTGCTACCCAATTGTCTCAAATCAAGCTGTCTGTTCATATGCTGCTGTGTCTCAAATCTAGGTGTCACTGCATTCACTGTTGAGTCCCAAATGTAGGCGTTTCTCCCATGAGAAGGATGGGGAAGTAAGCCAAACTAGAGTAGAGTGCAGAGAAGAAGATTTGCGCACGAATGGGAGTGAGACTATGGTATACCCTTCCTATAGATGTTCAAATGGGGGAAGAGAGATGGGTCTGACCTATTTGTACCTCCGACAGAGAGCCTTAGATGAAAAATGGGGAGAGAAAGGAGTGCCGATCTCGGAACTGATGGATCGTGAGGCACAGGGAGTGCACCCCCTAGCCCCAAGAGGAGCCTGTGGGGGTGGTAGTTGTTACACACCAGTGTGTCTTAAGGGGGAAGGGACATGGGCAGCACCTTGTCAGAGCACTTGGTGTGGAAAGGGTACTGCCACTGAATAGCCCATTTAGGACCCACTCTTCTGCACACAACATAGGAGTGGTAATTGTAGCACTGCCAAATATATGACAGGGGAAGGGACATGAGCCACCGTCATTCAAAACCGTGGGGGTAGGATAGGGCACCTCCACTAACGGTACCCTACTAAAAATCCTCATCCTCTGCATACACCTCTCAAACGCTGCATTAAACACCACCAAACCCCTACAGCACAACAAAACGCATGCACTTCACTACACCACAACAAAACAAGTCACACATTGCCTCGCACAACAGAACATGGCGACTACCAACCAAAAAACACACCTACGCTCAGCGAACAGTGTAAATCGAACTGAAGCTGCCAACAGCACATCACAGTTCTCTTGGTGTTTTCTCCCGCTCAATCCTAGTAAATCACACACCCCCTTACCGTCTTACTTTACCGATCCGCCATAGAGCCAGGTGACCACACAGGTGGTGACACTGTGCGGTATAAGAACCTTTAACATAACAAGACAACACATAACTGTTGGAGATGTGATACCTTTCAGCACTTGCAGACACCCAGCAAGGTAACTAGTTGTCATATTGGACTTTATTGTGTCTGACTCAAAATTGTATTCAAAATACACACACAATGGGGCCCTCACACAAATCACGATAAATAAATGTAATGTGTAACCAAATACATTACTGTGCAGAGCACACATTGAATCAGTGGACGGTCCTCGTGGAGTGACGGCCATATCGTATTATTCCTGCTTCTTTACATGCTGTCGTTGGGGGTTGGGCAAATACCCTGGCCCCCATGCATGGAGTCAGTGGCACTGGCCGTAGGCGTATTTTTCTGCGAGTCACACTTTGAGAATGAGGCTCGGGACCAACTGCCCTCCTTGAAACGTCCCTCCCCCACCCCACCACGATGGTCAGTTTTCACTATTAGTGTCCACTTTTCTTAGTAGATTTCCTTTAAGGAAAAACGGACGTGATTTGTGCACAAGGTCGATCTACCTTGAAAAGGGCTGTTATCCGGCCAGATAATGGGGGGTAATTACGACATTAATGGCAGCTCTGAGGGGGTTTGTCAGAAGATAATGGGCCTGAGCCCTCATGGAATGCCCTGTCTTCGTTTGGCCTGCCTCTTCAGGCTAATGGGACATTACTGGCTGGCAAAGCTCCCCAGAGCCACCATTAGCGTTGTGATGTTGATGGATAATTCTTTGAACCTGACAAAGACGGGACAAGAAAGAAATAGTACAGAATGTCGAAAAATGTCGGTCAAGTGCCTTTTAGAAAAGCAGATGGTCCCAAAATGTGCAGCTGTTAAGCATATGACGTATGGGGAATTAAACAACCATGGACACACTATGGTGTTACACAAAAGTACAAATAATTCCACTTACAAATTACCATATTCTATACAATGCTTTCTCTGGAAAATCTCTTCTTGTATTGCATGGATGATTTGGTACATGTTGTTTGGAGTGGTAAGTGAATGTTATGTTGTATGTCACTTGTATAGTGCCTACTGCCATTGGCATGGCCTTGAAGCGCTGTGAGGTGTAACGCCGTTCGGAAGACTGTAGTCAGCGATGTAAGTTGAATACATTATTTCGACAATGCGTGTGTGCATTTATAGCCTGCATGAGGGTGGGTAGGGAGTAGATAGGTTCCTAGCAGCAACCCGTTGTTATCAGGGGAGAGGATGGGTGCTGTGACACATTGTCAGGGAGTGGGATAGTCAGAAGGATCACATTATGTGAACGGTTTGTCCGAATTTTGTGTGGGTTTCAGCTGTGTTCGATTGGATGAGGTGATGTGTGTTTTGGGTGTGTAATCGAGAAGTGTTTATTGAGATGTATGCAGGTGAGTCGGCCGTGCCTGTGTGGTATACAGTTATTTTTCATAGTAGGCAAATATGGCAGTGGAAAACAGTATCAAAATATGGGTGGGAAGCACTGTGGGACGAAAATACAATGTGGTAGAGCAAAACAACTGCGAGATTCAAAAATGCAAACCCAACCCAGAAACACTGTGGGAACAAAATGCAATGTGGTGGAACGAAACAACAGCGAGATTCAAAATGCAAACCCAACCCAGAAACACTGTGTGAACAAAATGCAATGTGGTGGAACGAAACAACAGCGAGATTCAAAAATGCAAACCCAACCCAGAAACACTGTGTGAACAAAATGCAATGTGGTGGAACGAAACAACAGCGAGATTCAAAAATGCAAACCCAACCCAGAAACACTGTGTGAACAAAATGCAATGTGGTGGAACGAAACAACAGCGAGATTCAAAATGCAGACCCCAGTGGATAGGTGACACCTCAAGGGTTTCAGGGATGACCTGTAGAGATGCTTGGTGGGGATAGAGGAAGGGAGGTGCGCACTGGGGTCTTTTCTTAGAATAAACTGGACTTCAGCATAAAAGTGCTGACTTGCATGTTTTAAAAATACAGGTAGGTTTCTGGTCGTCTACACTAAACTCTGTGCACTAACGTCCCTGCTCGTTAGAAGGAAAACTGAAAAGATCGTCAAAGCTTTAAATAAGTGCTTGGGTGGCGGCTGGTATTCCCCTCCGGGAGCTGCCTCTCAGACTCTGTGCAGAATCCAGCACCAGCTATTGGGATGCTACAACTTGACTGTATTGAGTTTTTAAACTGTGTAGTAATGTTTGGAGTATACATTCACTAGTTGTTTGTCACTGATCAGTGTTTTAATGCTGTCACAATATTAAAATAAAACATTAAGGTCATTATTACAAGTGGCACCTCGGAGACCACTAACATACTTTTAAAGAAAGGTTAAACAGCCTCCAAAGGCTCTCCAATTGGCTCCTGGCGGTCGCTGTCTTTCCCACTGCTTCACAGGGTGCCTGCACACCGGTTACAATGCATCAATAATAGATACAGCTTTCCACTGCGGGTCACACTTCGCAGAAATCAGAGCCACTTGCTGCTGTTACAACAGATCCACAATGGTCTTAAGCTCAGGAAAGGAAACAACATCAACTCTGAAGATCAATGATACAATTCAGAAATATGTTGACAATTCCTTTGTCATTTTTGCTTAGTCTTCATATTTCATTTTATTTCTCTTTTCTTGGTTCAGTATTTTGGCCTTTTCTTTTATGTGTTTTTTTTTAAAATTACTCCGTCTATATCGTTCGTTCTCTTTTCTTCCTTTCATCCTTCCTTCTGTCCTCCGGACCTTCTTTTCACCCCCTCCTCTCATTTTCCCTTTCTTTTTACTTTCTCTCCTTTATTTCTCTATATTTCCATTTCTTTAATTCTGTCTTTTTCCTTCATTTAATTCTTCTTCCATTAATCCTTCATTCTTTATTTTGTTCTTTCTCTAAATACATCTATCTGTAAGTTCTTTCTCCATCTTTCTTTCCTTAATTGATATTACCCCATGGTGGCATATAAAGTAAGTTGCCCTTTGCTCCCGTGTCCCAAATAAGCAGCCCCTTACTGTCCCAATCCAATGTGTGCACTTACTTAGAAGTGCTTTCCTGGGTTTCTGATAATTTGGTGCCATTTTGGGGCCCGTATGTAAATATATGGATCCCCCTGCACGGGCCACTACAGCCTTGCTGGTTCTGGCTGTGGAAGCAGATGGAACATGGCCAGTCCTACTTACTACCTTGCCAGATGTAGCATCTGCCCCCTAAATAAGGGTCAATTCTATTCTATTCTATAGAATTTTTGTTAAACGTCAACTCGCCGCCGGCCTCAGAGCGCTGACAGGCAGTACAAACATAGAACATTGAACTAGCAGTGGATAATCATAGGATATATGTCAGATCTGAATGGCAAGGATGGAGTGAAGTTTAGATTCCTCTGCCATCAAACAGATGGCTCTTTAGAGCTTTTTAGAACTGGGCAAGCGAGGGAAGCTGCCTGCTCAATAAGGGTAGATTGTCCCAGACCCCTGGACCCCAGGCATTGAGGCTCAGGGCTCCAAACCTCTTAAGTTTAACGCACGGTTGCAGGAGTAAATTCTTGGAGTTAGACCGCAGGGTCCGCCTGCAAGGTAATCTACTAATACAGGATTTAAAGTAGCTGGGAGAAGTAACTGCAATGCATTTATATACCGGGCAGGATGCTTTCAAATGAATCCTTTCCTGGACCGGCAACCAGTGTAATTTTCTCCAGGCATCCGATACGTGGTCTCGCTGTCCGATGCCACATACGACTCTAACAGCTCCATTCTGAATGACTTGCAATTTCTTAACATTAGCTTGAGTAGTACCCACCAGCAGCCCGTTGCAGTAGTCGTGTCTGGAATGAATGGTTGCTGATGCTAACAGAGCCCTGTTGCCTTCTGACAAATATGGCCGAATCTGGCACAGGAGCTGGGTCATGTAGGTACAATTTGAGGTCACGTAAAAGATATGTTTCTTAAAATTAAGGTGGCAGGCAAAGACCACTTCCAGGGTTTTAACTTGACTGGAAACCTGAATTCCTGGCTCTCGGGATCAGGAAGGCCTCGTATTGTGGGTCCAGTGACTTTAGCTTAGCTGGGCTGCCAATAATTAGGAGCTCTTTTTTGTCATTTAATGCGATGGAGTTTTTTCCCATCCAGTCTTTGATGGTATCAATCGTGAATCTGCCTCGTAGGAACCGGACAGTTTCAGAATGATCTGGGTGTCGTCAGCGTAGTTTGACTCTCCAAGAGATCAAAAAGAGGCTTGTAGTAGATGTTATAAAGTAATGGCGATGCGCTGAACCCCTGTGGAACATCACAGCAAAGGAGGACTTCTTGAGACTTAAAGTCCGCCAAAGCTACTTTGGCTCTCCTAGGACCCAAAAAGGATCTAGAAGCTAACTTGGAACACTTCCCATCCTCAGTTAGCTTGTCTGCCAGTTTGTCATGATCTACTAGATCAAATGAGGCAGACAGGTCTAACAACAGCAACATAGGTAGACTGCCTTGATCGACAATTCCAGCAAGGGCAGATGTAACTTCCACCGGGGCTGTTTCTGTTCCGTGATTTTTTCTGAAACCGGACTGGCCGTTTGACAGAAGGTTCCTTTCTTCAATGAAGGCATTGTACTGAGTACAGCAAACTTTGTGAAAGATTTCCAGGGAAAGGGACATTAGTTATCAGGTGCTTATTCAGGGGGTCCTGAGGATTAGACCCTTCTTTTTCAATAAGGGAGTGATCCAGGCCTCCTTTATATAATCTGGAACTTTCCCCTCCTGGAAGGACAGGTTCAAGAGGGATGTCACTGAAATGGCGATACTAGAAATGTATTCCTTAAACTGTGTCGGGGGGAAAGCATCCCCTTTGCATTGGGTGGGCTTTATATCGGCTACCAAGGATGTCAATTCTAGAACAGAAACCTGCTTAAATGAAAAAGAGTCAAACTCATCAATCTTTGTCTGAGTGAAGAGTTCCAGTATCCATACCCACCATTTGAGAGGTATGGGGATTAATAGGGATGCCGTCTTCGTGTTGTCTGACCTTTAGAGCAATGGCTCTTCTAGCACCAAACGTCTACAACTAGCTGTGGCTCTTGTTTTTCCTCTTAGCTCATTCAACATTTTGAAAGGGGCTCTAGTACTTGATTTTTCTCCAAGAATGCGCTCTTCCAGCTTAGCTTTTTTTAGCAGCCAGGATGGCGTCTTTATAATGCTTAGTTGCTTCTTTATATAAGGCCCTGGTATTTTTTTACTGGTTTTTTTCGCCATCCTCTTTCTGCCACCCGTTTGATCTGTCTAGTGATCAGAATATCTGAGGAGAACCACTGAATGGCGATGGATGTACTTCATTCTGTATTGCGTTTTTCAGAGGTTGTAACTTGTCTTATGCAGTATTCTAAATATCTCACAACTGAGCAGTGAAGGATTCCAAGAATCCCTGACTCAATATTCTCCAGTTAGGGTGAGACAATAGATTTAAAGGCCTCGTCAGAGATATTGTGGGAACCTCGGCACAAGCTAGGTACCGGGTGTGTGCGTACATTATTTACATCATAACTAAACCACATAATCGGGACTGCAACGGTGGGAGAGGAGCGGGATATTGTGTCCTTGGTGTGCGTTCATGGCCACTTCAGTCTATTTGATTTGATTTGATTTGATTTTTGAATTTTTATAGCACAAATTCTCTGGGGGAACCAAGCGGCAAGCGACATCTAGGCGCAGATCTTATATGAAATAATAAAGCATCAGTCATCACTAACATGATGTTACTCAAACAGATATGTTTTAAGTTGTTTTCTAAAAACTGTCAAAGATTCTAACTTCCTTAAGTGTTGTGGTAGGCCATTCCATACACGAGCGCCGGCCACCGAAAACCTTCTATTCCCCCAATGGACAAATCTAGAGGTGGGAACCACCAGTTTATTTCAAGCCATAGATCGCAAGGATCTATTGTGGGGATAAGTTTGAATCTTGGCAGCTAGGTAAGAAGGTGTGAAGTTGTGTGTACACGTGAACACCAGGCACAATGACTTAAACTGGATCCGTTGATGAACCGGAAACCAGTGTAGTTTCTTCCTATAATCGTAAACTGATTTTATTCCAAGGTAGTGACAACACTAGGCATACTGCTGCATTCTGTACCACTGCAAGGTGTTGCAACTGATATTTAGGACATCCTACCAAAAGGGCATTGCACTAGTCAATCCTGGCCTTAACAAGTGAGCCCACCACCATTGTTCAATCATCTTTTGAAATAAGGGGGAGGAATAGTTTTAGCATTTTCAGTTGAAAATATACTGATTTTACCATTCCGTTCACTTGCTGATTGTACCCCATATCTGATTGCCAAATACACCCCAGAATCTTAACAGAGTCTGTGTGCTTTACGATATTAACAAATATCGGAGGGCATGGGACCATCTGAATAGTGGTTCCTAGATTCTTCTTAGATATGAAAAATTATGATCTCGTTCTTATCAGGGTTAAGCTGAAGCTTATTATCTATCATCCACCCTCTAACTGCATCTGCACATTTTAGGATGTTCTCTACTGCCTTCACTGGTTGTTTTAGGCTCATATAAATCGGCATATCATCCGCATAGGAATAATACTGCAGATTAAATTGTGCCAAAATTATTAGGAGAGGTCAAATATAAAGATTGAAGAGAACCGGCGAAAGAGAGGAGCCCTGAGGTACTCCAGAGACAATTGTAAGCTTTACTGATAGGAAGTAACCCATCTTGACCAGCTGTTTACAGTCACTCATAAAAGAGTAAAATCATCTCTGTGCTTCTTTGGAGACATGTGCCACTTCACTCAATCTAGCATTCAGAATTTTCGGATCAACCATGTCGAACACGGCCCGACAGGTGTAACATAATAAGCATACTAACATTGCCACTATCTACATTTTCTATTGGGGACGTTGTCCCTTTACCATCAGGGGCATTTATGATTTTGGTGCTCTCTCTATTTATGCTGGTGTGCTCCGTCCTAGTTGGCTCTGGTATTGTTAAAGCAAATTTCAGGGGAGGTGGGTACGGCTGTCACTGGTGTATTTAAGGCCCTTTCTCCACCCACTATGCTGTTTAGTGCCCCTCCACCCCCTTTTCCACTCCCTTCCCAATGACTTCAAACAAGGATAAAACTAAGTTCTTTGATATCAGAAGTTTGGATAGAACAGTGCTGCATTTGCATTCGTTGGTCGCTGGACCCCCTCACAATTCTGATCGGGAGTGCACTTTACGATTTTTTGTGGGCAGGGTGGTCTGCTGCCCTGCTTGGTGTTACTAATTACCCCTGTTGGTATGTCCTGCTTCCACACAGTCACATTTCCTTTATTTTCCATCTCGCGATTTTCTCCACCCATCAGCACCCCGCCACGAGGGCCCTTTAAGCAGCGGATTTGAATGTTGATCAGAAGAATATCATCGATGCTGACCATCTTCGGTGTGGTTATGCTCTCCCCCACACTTGGTACAACAGTTTCAAGGGTGTCGGGGGACGTGAGGGCCATCCAGCAGGCATTGACTGCAGGTTGAGGCAACGAGGGCTGAGGGGGTCACACTAGTAGCCACAATTGTGTCAGTTTCATGGTCGTTATATCTCCCTGTGGACCCACACACCTTCTTAACCCTGCCTCGCCCTCTTCCTTTCTCCTCTTATCTCTTAGATCAAGGGTGTCTCTCGCCCGGGCGTCTGAAGTGAAGGGCACATGAAGAAAAGGGCTATTCCTGTTTTGACCTATTCAGGTGTGATAAATGCACCTTTTGTTTAGCCCGGAAGTTGGTGGCCCAGGATGCCAACAACAGAAGAGGAAAGAACCCAAAAACCTATATAAAAGTGTTACACTCACCTGGTCTCTACGGAGGCGTTTGGGCATGGTTGCAGCCGTCCCTGAACTTGAATCACCCCCTTCAGGCCTCTCCCCCAGTAGAAAAGCTGTGAGCTGTGTTACGTGGTGATCACTGCTCCTGTGAATTATGGAAGGTAAGGTCTCCGTCCTGCTACTTCTGGCAGGGGCGCGTCGAATGGGATCTAGTTCCTTCACTGATCGCTGATAAGGATTAGTCCAGTCCAGCTGCGACTATGCTTCTCCTTATGATTGGTAAGTCTTTCTTGAGCTCTTGTGATGCTGTCTGTTCTCTTTAATGTCTGTATATGTTGCTCCTATTTATGCCTGCAATAATGTCTCTTTTCCGTTTTCTTTCCTTACAAGGAAATTAGGCCTCATTGCAGCTGTGAGACGCGAGACGCGGCCGGGTGGAAGATGGATGCAACAGCAATGCTCGACAGCAGGTAAGTGATGGTTTAAGGGAAAGCGCGAAGTATGGCGAAGATCAACCTTAAACTGACTGTTTTTCTGATGTCTAACCTTGTTTTCTGTTTTTCCTTGCAGGCGTTGCTGTCGACGATGGAGCGTGCCATGCTGCGGTGCCAAGATGAAGATTTCAGCGTTCCGGAAAGTGTAAAGATGAATACTTGGTTTGCCGAAGAGATGTACAGATAAGAACAGCTTCCCCCAGTTGGTACGTATGCTGGCAGGAAGCAGGATGTCCAGGAAGCAGGATCTTCAAAGGTAAGTCTGACCTCAGGAGACGGTGAGCGTTATGCTGCTTACGAGTGCAGAATAACGCGAAGCGTCTGTCTTGAGGATAGGGGCAGATTATATAGCTGAGATCGTGGGCACGCCCATTAGATCCGGCTTACCAGCCACACCCTGCCACTCCTAGAGAGTGAGCATGTGCAAAGGCAATCCATTAGCAGCCACACCCAAAAATACACTTGGGGCTGCTTAATGGATGGAATGTTCAAGGTTAATGCATCCTGCTTAATGGATGGAATGTTCAAGGTTAATGCTTCTGAAGTGCTATGTCCATAATAAAAGTCTTTTGGTGATAAATGGATGTTCTTGTTTACTTTTGTTCATGAGCCTGGCACCAAAGGCATGTGACCCCTGCATGCCTGTGCCCCTCACTTCCTGACCATGAAAGCACTCCCCCTCAAGGCCCCTCTCAAGGGTGGTTCTCCTCCCGGGCCTGGTTTGGTGGGATTATTGCAATGGAACTGTCTGATTAAACGCGGAGCATGGACGTGTTCACTGGGTTCCCAAGTTCAGTCTTGAGGTCCGTAACCTTTCCAGTCAATTGGGTAATACAATTCTGAGCGAAACACCTTGGAGTCCAGGATGGATTTGATGACATATTCTGGTACTCCATCTATTACTTCGGGCTCTGGCAGAGAACTAAGCCGTGTATTGGATTTCATTGGTTTGAGGAGAGAGACATGAAATACAGGGTGAATTTTCATGTGAGATGGTAACTCCAATTTCATAGCGACAGGATTGATTATGGACTTTATAGTATAAGGGCCCAGGAATCTTGGGCGGAAAGCTCTTGGCCCCTTCAGGGGAATATATTTGGATGCTAACCACACACTTTTCTCCAATCTGGTAGGCGGGAGCTTCCTTCCGATGTCAATAAGAAAACAGTTGTTGTCTTTCCTTAGCCTTGGTTAGATGCTCTGTCGCCTCATTAAGAACCTGAGTGATGGTTTTATGCAAGTTTTTTTTATGGCTGACACTTCCAGGGTATATGGTGGATCAAATACTGATGTCCTCGAATGTCTTCCATGCACAGTGTAGAATGGAGTTTGCCCTGTGCTTGTGTGAACTGAGTTGTTGTATGCATACTCAGCTATCCAGAGTATATTTTTCCAAGAATCCTCGGACTGTTGCAACATACACCTGAGATATTGCTCTAAAGTTTGGTTGCCAATCAGTTTGAGGGTGATGGCTTGTGGACAACCAGAGATCGATTTTGGCAATCGTACAACACTTTCTCCAGAAGGCAGAAACAAATTGAGTTCCGCGGTCAGATTCTAATATTGATGGAAATCCATGCAATCGAACGATTTGCTCTAGGAACACAGAAGTGAGAGTTGACATAGTTGGAGTCCCTTCAGAGGGATGAAATGGGCCATTTTGGAGAATAAATCCACAACAACTAATATGGTGTTGTATCCATTGCAGGGTGGAAGATACGTTATGAAGTCCATCGACATGGTATGCCAAGGTGCTGGCGGTACTGATAGGGGGAGTAGTAAGCCAACAGGGTTCTGTTTCCGAGACTTTTGTTGTGCACAGACACCGCAGGTTTCAATAAATTGGGCAATGTCTTTTCGCCAGGTTGGCCACCAGTAGTTTTGTTTTACCTTAGCCTGAGTTTTGGCTATTCCTGGGTGTCCTTCCACTAATGAATCGTGGTAATTTGTGATGATTTGCTTTTTCCGTTCTTGGTCTTGGACATATAATCATCCTTGGAAATACGGTAGATTGTCTTCGATGGTGTACTGGTCACCTTTTAACAGCCATTCCTGTTGTGTTGATTGATCCATCAGGGATTGCAAACTGGTTCTTTGTTCATCCACACATGTGGTGGCAGCTATTCTGGTTTGAATCCTTTCCTCAGGAATTATGGCCACAGCGTCAGATGCTGTAAAAGCCTATTTTTCTTCACTCATGCGTGATAGAGTGTCTGCTTTCCCATTGCATACTCCAGGTCTATAAGTGATAATAAAATCATATTCCGCGAAAAAGAGAGCCCAACTAAGTTGACGCGAGGATTGTGGTTTGGCGATTTTCAAGTATTGCAAGTTACGGTGGTCCGTAATGACAGTGACCGTATGTCTTGCCCCAAGAAGGTAATGTCTCCAGGCCTTGAATGCTGCTTTAATCGCCAGTAATTCCTTATCTGTGATGGCATAGTTCAACTCACGGGCTGAAAATTTGCGGGACCAGAATGCAACAGGGTGTAGTTGTCCTGTTTCAGGGTCTCGTTGTGACACTACTGCTCCCATGTCTATTTTTGAAGCATCTGTCTCAACTATGTAAGGTAGGTCTGGTCGTGGGTGGTGAAGGACTGGTGCTGTAGTGAATGCTAGCTTCAACTTCTGGAAGGCTTCTTCAGCTTCTGTCGACCAATGGAACTTTTGATTTTACTTTAACAAGGAGGTAATTGGATGTACAATGTGTGAAAACCCAGGTATAAACCGACGATAAAAGTTGGTGAATCCGCATACGCTTTGTACTCCTTTTGTGGATGTTGGTGAGGGCCATTGGAGGATTGCATCCAACTTTTGTGTATCCATATGTACGCCTTGTGGTGTGAGCATGAAACCGAGAAACTCGACCTCGGTTAAATGAAAAAGAAAAATCCAACTTGGCATACAATTGGTGTTGTCAAAGCTTCTCTAAGACTGCCCGGACACGGCCTACATGTTCTTCCATGGAATTTGAGTAGATAAGAATGTCGTCAATGTAAACAGAAGCGCAAACATCCAGTAGTTCACGGAGTACATCATTCATAAAGAATTGGAACGCTGCAGGTGCATTGCATAGCCCGAAGGCCATGACCTGGTATTCAAAGAAGCCGTACTTCATGCGGAAGACCGTTTTCCACTCGTCTCCCTCCTTTACTCTTACAAGATGGTATGCTCCTCTTAAATCCAGTTTTGTGTAGATTTGAGCATGTTTCACTTGGTCCAGGAGCTCTGGTATAAGTGGTAAAGGATATTGATTTTTTACTGTGATCTGATTGATGGCTCTATAGTCGATGCAAGTTCTTAAGTCCCCCTCCTTTTTAGGCATGAAGAATAAGGGCGAGGAGGCAGGTGATTTGGACGGGCGAATGAAACTGTTCGCCAGGTACTGATCCAGGTAAATTCTAAGATGCTGAATTTCCTGTTCTGTCAGAGCGTAAATTCGGCTGCAAGGGATCTGGGCTCCGGGTACAAGATCTATTTGACAATCATGGGGTCTGTGCAGGGGCAGAACATTGGCTTGCTCTTTTTTGACGACATCCTGGTAATCTTGGTATTCAAGCGGTAAGGAGCTGATGAGACCCAACACGATTCAGATTGGTATCATCTTTTTTATAACATGTGTCGGCACAATTATGAGGAAATGTCAGAACTCATTTTCACCAGTCGATCCTAGGATTGTGGGTCTCCAGCCTGAGCATTCCCAATATCATCTGAAACTGAGGAGCACCAATGAGATCGAAAGTAATGTCCTCTTGATGCCCGTCGTGACACAGAAGCTTGACTTTCTCAGTGTATTGTGTCACCGGGCCGGATGATAGCTGAGAACCATCCACAGCAGTGACGTTTTCTGATTTCTGCTTCTGTCAGAGAGGAAGGCCTATTCGGAGAGTCAAATCTTGGTCAATGTAGTTACCTACAGCGCCACAATCAATATATGCCTCCAAGGCATGTATTTTTGATGGCTGCTTGTGATTCACCAAAAGCACTGGAAGGACTATATGTGAGTTTTGTACAGATTCCTTTTTCATGCTTGACAAGCGGACCCCTACACTTGCCGGGCATTGGCGTTTCCCGAGTTCTGTTCTTCTTCTTCATCCATTTTGTCTGTTGCCCCAACCGTTTTCTTGGGTGGTTTTACCAGACAGTCACGAAGGAAGTGACCTGCTTGTCCACAATATAAGCAAAGCTGTTGTTATCTCCTTTTTTTCCTTTCTGCTTTGGTAAGGGGACTTTGTAATCCACAAATTTTCATTTGCTCAGACTGTTCATGTGGTTTAGTTTGATTCTCACGAGGTTGTACGTAAACTGACCGTCCCTCTGATCTAGCTCGATCCATTTTCCGATTCTGCAACCTATGATCGAGTTGCACCGTCAGGTCTATGTAGTCCGCACACCTCTCAGGGGGATTCACCACTTGCGCCAACACATCCTTAAGTTCTCCACGTAACCCTCGGTAAAAGAGTGTAGTCCTCTTCTCTTCTGACCAGTTGGTCTGGGCTATGAGACGATTGAAGGTTGCAATATAGGTTAATAGATCTTGACTCCCTTGTCTGAGTGACAATAACTCGTTGTCCAGAGCTTGTCCATGAGTATGACGGGCAAACAATTTCTCCATCTCATGTTGGAAATTCCCAAAGTTCCGGAGTAAAGGGTCATCTTGATTTACCAAAGGTAGTGACCAGTCCGCCGCACTATCTCCTAAATACGAGAGTAAAAACGCCACTTTGGCTTGATCATTAGGAAAAGCTCCTGGTCTGCACAAGAAATGAAGGCGACATTAGTTCATAAATACAGTGAACTTGTTTGGGTCGCTGATGAAGCGTTCGGGAGGGGCTAGAGGCACTGCTCCTGGAAGAACCACCTGAACCTGTGTTGATTGTTGTGGTGTGGAAGAATGATAAGAATGGGTCCCTCCAAGCAGTGGAACCTGTCCTGCTTGTGCTTCCTGTCCTGTCAGTTCTTTCTCGAGTTACCTCTGTAATGCATTGGTTTCCTGTCTTGAAGCATGTACTTCAGCCCGTAATTCCCCTAGTAAGAGGGCTAACTGATCTGTTTCTAAAGTTTCCATAACACCCAAGCAGAGAGTATTAGATGCTTTGCTTTCTGTTACGCTCACCTGGTCTCTGCAGAGGCATTGGGGCATGGTTGCAGCCCTCCCTGAACTTGAATCACCCCCTTCAGGCCTCCCCCCGAGTAGAAAAGCTGTGAGCTGTGTTACGTGGTGATCACTGCTCCTGTGAATTATGGAAGATAAGGTCTCCGTCCTGCTACTTCTGGCAGGGGCGCATCGAATGGGATCTAGTTCCTTCACTGATCCCTGATAAGGATTAGTCCAGTCCAGCTGCGACTATGCTTCTCCTTATGATTGGTAAGTCTTTCTTGAGCTCTTGTGATGCTGTCCGTTCTCTTTAATGCCTGCAATAATGTCTCTCTTCCGTCTTCTTTTCTTACATGGAAATGCGGCCTCATTGCAGCTGTGAGACGCGAGACGTGGCCGGATGGAAGATGGATGCAACCGCAATGCTCGACAACAGGTAAGTGATGATTTAAGGGAAAGCGCGGAGTATGGTGAAGCGCAACCTTAAACTGACTGTTTTTTCGATGTCTAATCTTGTCTTCTGTTTTTTCTTGCAGGCGCTGCTGTCAACGATGGAGCGTGTCGTGCTGCGGTGCCAAGATGAAGATATCGGCATTCCGGAAAGTGTAAAGATGAATACTTGGCTCGCCGAAGAGATGTACAGGTAAGAACAGCTTCCCCCTGTTGGTAAGTATGCTGGGAGGATGTCCAGGAAGCAGGATCTTCAAAGGTAAGTCTGACCTCAGGCGACGGTGAGCGTTACACTGCTTTCAAGTGCATAAAAACGCAAACCGTCTGTCTTGAGGATCGGGGCAGCTTATATAGCTGAGATCGTGGGCACGCCCATTAGGACCGGCTTACCAGAGAGTGAGCATGTGCAAAGCCAATCCATTAGCAGCCACACCCAAGAATAGACTTGGGGCTGCTTAATGGATGGAATGTTCAAGGTTAATGCATCCTGCTTAATGGATGGAATGTTCAAGGTTAATGCATCTGAAGTGCTATGTCCATAATAAAAGTCTTTTGGTGTTAAATGGATGTTCTTGTTTACTTTTGTTCATGAGCCTGGCGCCAAAGCCATCAGGACAGTGTCCACCCAGGTCTCCTGTGCATGCGACCCCTGCATGCCTGTGCCCCTGACTTCATGACCATGACAAAAAGATACAGCTTCTCGCGTACACATGGATCAGCACTCCATGTGTACGCGAGAAGCTGGATCAGCACTCATTGATATGGAAACGCAAAGGATGAACCATGCACCTATAAGAAATGTGCTCCTCAGGGATTTTCCATAGTGAAAATAGGAGACCAGAAACATGACATGTAGAGCTATTTTTTCTGTACTTTACATATGTGAATGTAACAGTTTATTGTTCACAAGAGGTTTTTTTGTATGGGGGATAGTATTTGAGACTGGCTACTGTAACCCCGGTAGGTTTTCTAGTAGAGGGTGTCGTAGTTCGTAGAGAATGGAGCATTTCTGAAGCTAAGTGATCGGTTATGAATTAATTCTTATTCTGTATTTGGCCTAATTGTGTAAGATGGTAACATAATGCTTAAGTATTTCTAAAACAATCACTCAATGTCTGTCTATCCTTCCCTTTTAAATCCATGTGTTGTCTGAATTCTGTTTCATGTTACGTCTCCTACGCAATTCAGGCCCTGCTCTCCTTTGAATCTAGGTGATACGTAGCACTGCTCATTGTACAAAGACAGAAACTAGGTTGTAAACATTGGGCCTCATTACATGTTTGCCGGTCCGGAAACAAGGGTGCCAGTAAGCTCACCGGTATCCTTCTTTCTGGACCGGCAAACTACAAGTCTGCCTGCCGGAGCCGCTGTGCCCAACAGGTCTGACCCTGCCGGGCGCAGCAGACACGGTAGGCAGACTTCTGACGGGAGCACCGGCACCCGTGTCCCCACTCCCATAGAGTCCAGTCGGACTCTATGGGAATGGGGATTAACAAATGTACCGGCGCCTGACTTCCCGGCCACCAGACTTGTAATAGCCCGGTGCCACCGGGAAGTCAGGCACTGGTAAATTATTACGGGTCTGGCGACAACTTGCCGGTAGCACCAGCATGGTTAACGCCCGACCCGTTATGAGGCCCATTGTTGTTTGTACAGCTAACCCATTTTCTCCCCTTGTACCCTTCACCTTCATAGCTTAGTAAAGGCACTTATATGCTCCTTAATACATGCTTCAGAAGCTCATTCCTGCTGGAGACGTGTCGGAGGACCTGGGTCCTGGGTCCCGACACCACAGTCTCTTGAGCTAAATGGTAGCTCTGTTCGGAAGATATTGACCAACTGACTATGCCCCTCTGCTCCTGCTGCTGATATTGGACCACCTCAGGGGAAGTGCCAGGAGCAGATCCTCATACCCAACGCTGCTGGCTGCCCGCGATGCGCACCGAGCAGGTGGGGTGAGGCGAGGTGAACAGTGGAGTGCCTAGCAGAGGAGCTTAGATGTGGTTGCGTGTGGAAGGCTAAATGCTGAGGCTGCATATCGCTATAATGGGTGCCCCATGGATTTGTTGAATGCGTGCCCAGGGGGAGTGCTACCGCTGGGAGTAGACAGTGTGCTGCACCGAGTGACATATTTCATGGTGCTCTGTTGACGGGATGCAAAATATGCATCAAACACCACATCAAAGCACAGTGCAAAGAGCTGTGCACCAGACTCAAGTAGATCATAGAACCAGCAGAGAGGGACAGGCTGTAGACCTGCAACAACTAGATATTTTTGAAGTGCCTTGTGCGGGACGTTGCATTCTGTGGGCACCCTTCACATTCATTGGTGGGAGAAAGTACTGGAGCTGCTGTTGAGGCCGTCTTTGACTCCTTTCTCTCCTTCTCTCCTCACATCAGAGACCTTGCCTCTGTTGTGGCCATGGTGCATTGATCATTAGCATGCAGTAGGCACACTATTTACCACTTCCCTAGCTCCTTTACATTTCATTTTTTATCGTTTATAGTTTTATTCTTATTTTCCGTGCTTTCCAGCACACACCGTTACACATCCCACGTCATATTTTTACTTTTGATGAAGCCAGGTAGTTGAGTATCCAGTAGTTAGTCTCTTATGGGATATCCTGTCACTCCAAGACATTCAAAGATGGCGCTCATGAAAACCCTTCCGTACTAGCCCCTTAAACATAAGTAATTGCTGTAGTCCACCTTTTATTTCGTTGGACACATGCAGACAGCTTGAGAGATGGTCTGCCGACAGCTTTTGGGGGTTGTCAGGGAGACGTTTATACCCACCGCAATACGGAAGACGTCCGCATCCAGCTGTTTTGTTTCAGCGCGGACGCGGTGAGAAGTGTTTAGAGAAAGCGTCAACCTTCTACACGCGAACGTGGATTTTTTATCCACATTGCCGCAGTAAGCGGCAGCAAGGAAACATAAACTATTACTGATTATGACTGTAATACACGATGGACTTTTTCAGTGAATTAACTCACTACGCGATTCCCCTTTACATTTTGTTTTTTAGACAGAAGTTGACAGGGTTTTTCTGTGTTGACACCGCCTGACAAGTCAGAAAACATGAGCTAGACGAGTCACGTTGCTCTTTCCCACACTTATCCTTTCGTTTTGAGAGGTAAGCGTCTTCATTTTGTCATGTTGGTTCTCCAATATATAGCAGTCATACTATGCTGTGAACCCACTCTATTCCCTTTATTTATAAACAGTTAGTGTCATTTGGATGCGTGTACACATGACTTACTTATAATATAAACGCCCTCTCGAGGTTTGTTATAATGTACTATTGTCTAATACTTTGGACCATACGGGTCACGTTTAAATCCTATATTTTTAACTTTAGGTGCTCTAGTCTCAGGAGAGGAGCGTTATATTTTACTGGTGTGTGAAGAGGCTGATCACACTCAGTCATCACTCATAGAGGAAGACACACACTTCCCCTACCGCACATGCAAGGCATTTTCACTCCAAATAATACGATGGAGCATGATTGTTTGCAAATACTGTTTTAAGTAGAAAACTGGCTCGTGCTTGAGGCATGTATTGATCAAATTGGTACACACTGGCCACTACAGAGTCCTTTTTAAACTTAGGATAGCTTTCTACTAACGTGCGAAAATGTCCTCAATAATGTCAACAGATGGTTACATTATACACTTATGTCCTAACCATAATTGTTCTGTAAAAATTAGATACACTTGATGAAAGGCATTATGTCGATATGGAATTTATATGATTATAGTCCAGTTGATTGAAATAGATTTCATTTATTTATGTTTTTCAGTTGATTTCATTTGGCTCAAGAAGAAGGGATAGACATCCCGAAACGCGTCAGCCACCGTTGAATTGTAGACATGGATTGTTATTTCATACCAATATACTTTGTTCTCAATCCGTTTGGTTTTTTCTCAGTTTAAATTCTTAATGGTGAATCCATTGTGATTAAAAATCAAAACCTCTTGGAGGTTTTTTCTATGAAACTAATGAATGATTGTTTTTTCTGATATAAATCATATATTGCTATACAAATATTAACCACTGTAAATTACCATGTTGAACCATCATTTGATGGACTTAAAATAGAGTGCAGGGGACGGGAGGGCTCCTACCTTTGGATCCTCTTTTCTCTTCCTACACATTTGTTGTAGTGATCCTGTGCCAGGGTCACTTTTCCACCCCCGCACCTAAAAAGAATATCTATATTATCATTCACTAACCAGTAAGCTTACTTTATATTTTACACATTGGCTAGTGCGCCTACTAAATCTCTTTTTTCACCTTGGCAAGATGCCCCACTTTCAGCTGCACCTCCTCAGAGGCATTATCCCTTGCCTCACCTTCCCCCAGAATCTCATTGTCTCCAGAGCTCTGGTCCTCTCCGGGCTGGACTACTGCAACAGCCTCCTCCTCAATCTGCCTAACTCCTCCCTTCACCATCTTCAACTAATACAGAAAAGGACTGCAAGATTTTGCCTCGGTTCAAACCAGGGACCGCATCCCTCCCGCCCTAAAATCTCTCCACTGACTCCTGGTTGCTGCGAGGATCAAGTTCAAGACCCTCTGCATCATCCACAAGGTGTTCTGGGGCCTCGGACCCCACTACCTCAAACCCTCTCTCCCCAATTACCTCCCTGCTAGAGGCCTTCAGTCTTCTAGCTCCATCTCTCTGCAGATCAGATGCTTTTCTAAGCATATAGTGGGGGTAGATCTCTCTCTTCGACTGGAACCTCCCATTGGAATGACTTACTTGCCCCTCTCAGGGTTGAGCCGGATCTCCATAACTTCCGGAAGCTTCTCAAGAACCTCCATTTCTCTTTTTCCTTCGCTCTCCCCCTCCCCTGCTAATGACCCCTTTTCCACATTTTGACTGGCTGCCTGGTTTCCTACTGATTCATACAGGGCACCAGGCCCTCCTCGCCCAGTCTACCCCAGCACTTTGTTCTCTCCTTAAAATACCAGCACTTGCCCTACCGGGCTACATCCCCCTGTACTAGCCTGGCGGGGCCAACACCCCAACTGAGCCTCATCCAGCCATGTCTCCGCCCTTAGCATGTGGAACCTCATTCCCTGCACTCCCTACTTTACTTTGGTACTTGTCCACCTGGCCTCCCCTTAGCACTTTGCGTTAAAGCGCTATATAACTTTAATAAACATAAACATAAACAGGCCACTCTCCCCCTCCGCTCTGTCTCCCCCTCCCAGCACTTGTGTGCTCTCCACTCTTCCATTCCCACCTTAGCATTAACGCATTCCACTTTGACCTGCACTCCCCTCCCCCCCTGCTCCCCTGCCCTTCTTGTTCCTAGTAGGACTGTTTTTATTGTTCTTCGCCCCGTTACCCTCCTCCTCACCCCCCGTTTTGTCTTGAGGCCCCTTGAAACACCATTTGCTGTATAGGCGTGTTTTAATTACCCAATAAATAAATAAAATCAATAAAAAAGCACAGGCTCATTCCACGCACCCTGCACTCACATAAAACATAAACTCTACTGCACAATATCTCTGCCATAAGAAGGAAGCTACTGTCAAGGACACACATCCAAATTTGAGCTTCCCACATATTTCTCTATCTCCTTAAACACAATCCCCCCTTTTTAGTTCATAGTTTACCTCAGCTGCTCCCATCCAAATGCCATACAGACATGGGTGACAAGCGGGCTCTTGGCCACCCTCATATAGCTCCAATGGCCAAAATGCACACACGCATAATAGCACCTCCCAATTCTCCCAAATTTGGGCTCTAGTCCAAATGACAAAAATGAATGAAAGAACAAAATAATTAATGAATTGAGTAAAATTGTTTTGAAATGTCGAAATGTTAACCAGATCATTTGATTTAGTGGGAAGCATTGCTGACTTTAATAGGGGGTGTAAGTTCTAGATGAACAAAAGAATGTGTGGGTATCAATGAGGCAGCAAAGCGTGAAATAATTCAATAATTATCTTAGTAAACAAACACATATATGATGTGAATCATTTTGAAATTAAACATATTTCTGGACTTACTTGATTGGCCAGTTGTGTTGTGTTCGTTGATAATGAAGAGAGAGGCAGAATTTGCAAGCGGTCATATGGGGCACATGCCCACATTTATACAACATAATTAGGTGAACCTGTGGCTGTTGATTTTGTCGCAGAAACATAACCCGGGGGTCTCCATTTAGTAAACCTTGCATGGAGATTAAGTAATAACAGTTGTGCCAGCATTTCACACAAGGAATAATGTGCTCAAATAGAAGGCAAGGTAAGTTTGTCCTCTGTTTCATTGCTAAAATCATCATTTACAGCAGGGACATCGTTTCACCAAAATGCCAGGGGTAGTGGAAGTGACATCACACGACCCTTGACCCCCTGATGACATCACAGGAAGTGATGTCATTTGACCCCACCCGAAGTGATATCGCGGTAAGCAATGGAACACGACCTTTCACCGTTGACAAAACAGGAAGTGGCATCTCATAGCATTGTACACTACGAAAAATATGGTTACGATATCACTATAATGTGATGTACATTTCATACAAGAATGGATCGCCATATGTTTAGTTAAGATCAGTGTGTATAGGCCCATATTACCAAATTACTGTGCATGCAAGCAGACGTCCATGACAAAATGATAATGATGACTTATTATATAGCACTTTTGCGTAAGCGCTTTATATAAAAAAAATATACAACCAATATCACCCAACCTCTGTTGGTACTCATTTATCGATCTCAGAAGGATGAAATGCTGAGTTGAGGTGTTTAAGAACAGACTAAATCAGTGACTCACCCCCTGAAGTGTGCCTGAAATAAACCTTTAATAAGTCTAGCAATGATTGTATAGAATTCCAGAAAGACACATTATTTGGTATTCCTACTCTTTCCTATTTAGGGTCAGTGCTGAAAGTGTTGGACTTGTGGCACTCCTGTTCTTGTTTTTCTTCTTTTTTTTAAGGGGGCTAAACAAGAAAGCCAGCCACTCCCCAGAAGTAAAGAGTCACATGCTGCTGGCCACAGCGCAGGAGCGGGCAAAAAAAATAACAACTTTTGTTTTTGTTTTGTTTTTTTTAGAGGTCGCAAGAGAGACCACAGAGGTCGCAAGGGAGACCTCAGAGGTCGCAGTTGCGACCTCTGGCGACCCCTAAATGACGACCTTGATTTACACATGCGTCTTCTAGATAGAGCTGGGTGAGCCCGCCGGTGCGCAGGCTGGCTCGAGCCCCACTGAGGGCTCTGGCCTAAACCCCCTCTCGGGCCACTGCCTGCCCAAAGCTAGGACCGCCCACTCTGATTTATTTTTAAAAAGAAGCCGAATCGCTCGTGCCTGTCTTTATTTTGGCCGCCTGACCCAAATTTACCCTGCTGTTGAGAGCACGCCCTTCTCCACCACTCTCCTGGCTTCCTGCATCCAACAGCTATTAACCTCTTGTGCCGCGGCATCTCTCAGCGCAGCTATTTTACCATGGCTACACTGTGCTGCTTTTGCATATCAAGATAGTAGAGACTTCATGGATATAAACACATTTTTAAATGGGCGCTTTGTGTCGCTCACTTTAACTAGCACAGATTTGCAAGGTAACTAGCGCTGTGCGACCTCTTTATGGTGGAAATGTGCCATCATGCATATGGAAGGCTAGGACAGCCACTGATTAAAGAAATGTGTTTACAACCTGAGCACCTTAATGACCTGCAGAGAGAGAGAGACAGAGAGAGAGAGAGAGAGAGAGATACAGAGAGAGAGAGAGAGAGAGAGACAGAGAGACAGAGAGAGAGTGTGCGTGCGTGTGCGTGTGCGTGTGTGTGTGTGTGTGGCACAGAGGAAAGAAAAAGCGTCAACAAGGACGCTGAGCCTTTGAACTAAAGGTACGCTCTGTAAAATGAAAAGAACTATGGTACGGCACCAACGCTTTATACTACACTTCCATCTCTGAATGTCGGTGAATTGTTGAAAATGCAGTGGAGGGTACAACACACATACAAACGTAATAAGTAACAATTAAGGTCACCATCACTTCATGAACTCCATACTAAAGAATAACAGGGAGTGTCCTAATTCTATGCCATAGCTGGTAAAATAGCTCAGCGGGTTGATCGCTCGCTGCTGCGATCTGTGTCTGATATGCAGGCGGCAGGTTCTCATTCCAGCAAGACTAACTCAGCCTTTCATCCTTTCGAGGTAGATAAATGGGTACCAGCTTCGGGACACCTTTATCGACATGCAAAGATGCTGTATGCATAGTGCTTTGGAGAAAGCGGTTTGTGCAGACATTTCCCCGGGCTCGGCCTGTGGTGGGCTTCTAGATCCAGGCCTGACCCCCAGGTGCCCCCCTGGCTCGGCCCTACCCATGAAATCTCTAGCTCCCCCACTGCTAGTTCTAGGTCCTGCAAGGTCAGTACGGTTAACTAGTTCCTTGAGAGTGGCAGAATGCTCAACCAATGAGGCGCAAGCAATTGCCCAAGCTCTAGCACGGGAGCCATTCATGAGTTGGTCAGAGGAGGAAAAGGCGGGCACTTCGTCATATGCCTTTGCGAGCTCAATCTCTTCTAGAACGGATCCAAGAGACGTCTGGGCGGGCAGGTAGGAGGCTTTAGAGCAGAGCAAAGAAGCTATTTTTGTCCAGACCCAAAGCTGCAGCTGATTTAAGTTTGTGCTTTGTAATTTCGAACAGTTTTTCAGACTGAGTGAGCTCTTTCAAACACGACGGTGAGTTCTCTAAAGAAGCACTTCTTTGAGAAGTCGATTTGCTGCTTTTTGGTTGTTGAAGGAGGTCGTAGGAACAGAATCAAATTATTGGGCTACCATAGATATCCCACGCTTACCTTGTACCCCAGACCCCCCGCATAGGCGTCCCTGGAGGGCAAAGGAGGGCAATTAACCCCGCCCCAGTTGCTGCTTTGCCATCCCCCTAATTGATGGCCTGCTCCCCTCTGGCGAAGAACTTTTTCCAGGAGTCTTAAAGATGCTCCATCGCCCAGCTGTCATTTGCGCGTCTTCAGGCCCTATTTGCTCAGTCTGTGTTCTATTTTCTGCCTGAAAGGGACCCCATAGGAATCAATGGGCCATGAATATCACATGGGTGGGGGTCATCACTGTTAGATGCAGGCTACCGACATGCTGGGCACACTATTGCTTTCCAAAAGTGGAGCTGACACTTTCCTAGAGAAAAAAAAAGACATTTGCAAACTGAAACATGCTTCTTAAACTTACATCCACTCGTTTTCTTTCAAGTGTGTTTATTTGTTAGGTTGACCATCAAATACCCTGAGATTTTTGTGCCCCTTCCTCTGAGTTTTATCACATAGATGTTCTATGCTTACCAAGCTGCTTAATCAAAAACAAATACTTATAATGTGCTGACAGCAGTTATTAGGAAACTAAACTCTTGGCTCATGGCTGCCAACTTTTGATTTTCACTACAGGGGGCAGAAATTCCCTCACCCCTGTCCTGAATATAAGCAAGCGACCAGCCCAGCCCCAACCCATCCCATGGAAGAACACATTTTATAGCATTTTATTTATAAGCAATTGAAAAAGTCATACGATTAACAGCCAGATTTAAACATATAACATCTCAGCTACAGTCACCCAACCTACTGAGCTACCCTGATAGCCTTCTACTGTAGAGCGTCTCCATTGTTCCCTTAATTTGCTCAAAATCACTGCATTACTAACAGGGCAGTTCATGTATATAACTTCAAAGTCAACAGTATTCAATCTCCAGCCACGCTGACCCTGTGCACAGACTCATTAAAGATGTACCAGCTGCAGCTCGTCCATAATGGGAGAGGGAGCGTCAAACAACCAGTAACCTTGCCCATTATGAAGGAGCCAAGGAGCCAGCCCAGTAAAAACACTGAGATACTGCTCAGCTATTTTTTGCAGCTGAGGGAGCGCTCCTGGGTTGGCTTGAACTGTCAAAGGGAAACATTGTTTCCCTTTGACAGCTCTGTTCCCCAGCCACTCATGTCCAATGACCCATGCAAAGCCGGTGGTGTTTTGCTTCCCTAGCCTTGCATCTCCCTTTGGGGATGCTAATTGGGGAACTGCATGTTTGTATGTGTGAGCGAGAGCTCCTGCGCCTCCAGGCACATACAAATGGAGTGGGGTGCTCTATCAGTGCTACGGCTCTGGCGCACCTGTGCAGGAACCAGGAAGCTCCCTTTGCTTCCTGGTTCCTGTTCGTGCTATGTGGGAGCAGGATCACTGGGAAGAAATTTCAGGACTGGGGAAGAAGGTAAGTTAATGTAAATGTGCGTGTATACTTGTGTTGTGTGTAATAGGTGAGTGTATGATGACAGGTGTGCGTGTAAATGAGCGAGTGCATGCTGTGTGTGAACGTTTTGTAAATCTGTGTGTGTGAGTGTTTGTAATGGGAGCTCATTTTTTAAGGGGGGTTGTCCAACAAGGGCATTTTAAAAATGCTGTTGATGCACACCGTTCTCCCCATTGGCCAAAATCAGCTCCCAGTGCGAGGCGCTGGGGGGCTCAGTGGGCTGTCATGGTATTTTTCTACTGGGCAGTTATAATATATGCCTAATGGAGAATACCATGCTTGACCCCTTGCCCCCCCAAGCACATTGCATGCACACACAATCAGATTGTGTATATCTGATGCACTGCGGGCACAGGGGCCAGGTACTGCATTTTTTTACCAGGCATCTATGATAGATTCTTAGTAAAAAAAGACTATGGGCCTCATTACGACCCTGGCGGAGTGGGTTTACGCCAGCGTTATTCGCGGCGGACCCGTCCGCCCTACTACGAGTTCCCGTAGCGCCATGGAGGGTTTTCCGCCTGGTTTTTCCGGGCGGAGAAATCCATGGCGCTACGGGACCTTGTTGTTAATTACGCCACCGTATTTTACGGTGGCGTAATTAACGCCTTCCCCACTCCCATTATACCCTATGGGGCAAAAATGGGAATGGGGAAGGGTAAAATGGGGGATGGGGATTTACCGCCCCGCCAAGGTCGGAATGGGGCGGAAAATCCGCCAACCCCCATGGCGCTATCGGCAGCTTTCCGCCGTGCTCCATGGTGCATTTTGCACCGCGATTTCCGCCAGGGTCGTAATGAGGGCCTATGACTCACATTGATTGTGTCCGTGCAAGGTGCTGGAGGGCTAGGGGGCAGGCATAGCATTTTTTAGGGTCATCTATGATAAAGCATGCATAATGAGTGTCATTATGTAGCTAGACTGGTATATTAATGCAACCAGTCTATCGATTTCTTATTGTGGCATGACATTTTAAATTGGGCATCTTTAATAAAGCAAGCATGATAAGTGTTATTATGTAACTAGACCTGCCTTTTGGTGCAGGCAGTCTAGCCATTTCTTATTGTGGCATGACATTTTATATTGGGCATCTTTGATAAAGCAAGTCGGATAAATGGTATTACGTGGCTGGATTGGCATTTTGATGCAGCCAGTATGGACATGTTTTCCTACTGTGGCATGACATTATTAATGGTAAAGCCAACTGGAGCACGTTCTTATTTGGGGAACTGAGAAAGAGATAGTGTCCTAAGTTGGAGGACACTCTTGTCCCCTGCACACTCTTAATAATGAGAAAACTCAGTCAATATGTGTAGTTAAATAGAGACAGTTTTCATACTATTGAGTGCAGTTCAACTGGTATGTAAAGAGCTGACAATGGTCAGTTTGCTTTTAATATAGGGTTGATAAACAAAGATTTAACAATAAACATATACCGTGGTGAACTCTACGCAAATCGGGTATACAGACTTCTTCAGGCACCAAAGTGTGTGCATCATTAGTCCATATTCTTCAATTTCATGTCTACAAATCAAGAAAACATATAGTCAATAAAGCATCCAAATAATTCTACAATTTGTCTGTTTTACAGGACACAGGACACTGGCCCTCATCAGGAGGTTGGCGGAATGGGTTCACCGGCACCGGTAAAGGTGCCAGTGCCGGTAAACCCATTCCACCCTACCACGAGGTCTCCTCGTGGGACCCGCAATGGGCACCTGGAAAAACCAGGCGTCCATACCGGGTCCCGTGAGGACACCAGGGAGCTAACAACGAGCCCGTCATTAACGGGCCTGTTGTTAGCTCCATCCCCATTCGCATTGAGCCCTATGGGGGCTTGAATGGGAATGGGGATGGACCGGGTCCGGGTTCCTTGGACGGGGAATTACCGGGTCCGCCAAGGTTGCGATGGCCCAGTAAATCCTCATTTGAGGAACCCGTGCCCGTAATGCAGTAAGGAGGCAACCATGCCGCTAATTACCTCCAACCTCCTGATGAGGGCCACTGCGTCTAAATCAACCCCCATGTTGTGGAGTAAGCATTCACCGGGATTTCTTGAGTGAAAATAGACAAAAGTCCAGTGGACTTCTTCATGTGGTTACAAGTCTCGGGAGGATAGCTCATCGGTCTCGGGAGGATAGCTCATCGGTCTCGGGAGGATAGCTCATCGGTCTCGGGAGGATAGCTCATCGGTCTCGGGAGGATAGCTCAACGGCAACGTGCTCGCCTTGAAATCAAGACGACACAGAGCAGCATAGATTTGATCCCCGGGCCGCGCTTAGAAACCTCTGGGTATTAAGCGCGTCATAAATAACCTATCATATCATATCAAGGTGCTGTGAGGTAGGCATCGACACTGTAAAAGGGTATGGAACAATTGATCAGGGAATTCGAGTATGATCAGTTAGATAGTGATATCCTCATAGAAGGCGAGTTTCCTTACCTTTAACTTCAAGGTGAGTTAACTAGGGAACCAATAGTTTCAAAGCGCTGGTTTATATAAAGGATGTCTGTTGTGCAGCGATGTGTCATACAGTGGGGATTCACTTAGGATATTTAAATAAAAAGTATAAAGTAATTATACTATGGAGTTCTAGTGCTGGCTCCAATATATAATAGTCTGTCCTCATAGAAAGAAGAAGCAAGTCCTCTTTGTTAGAGTGCTTACCTTCATGTTGTTTGAGGAGATCAAACAGCAAAACCGCGGCTACTTTCCAAGATGGAAACTATATGAGATCAGTAATATCATCGTGTGCGTGCGCGATGACGTATGATCATAATATTTACAAGCGCGGACTTGCGCTGTGTTTTGGATTACTGAGGTTGTCTAGATTCAACTAATGGTTGTGGAACTAGTAAACAGATATAGGGGTCTAAATTAGCCAATCTTTAAGTATATTAATCCCAGGGGACGGGGAAAACAGTGTATTAATGTGGGTTAATGGAGAAATAATGAACCCCCCATACCGGGTACCTGGTCCGGGTTCCTGGAATGGGGAAATACCAGGCTATTCCGACCTTGGAGGACCCGGTATTTCCCCATTCCAGTAACCCGGACCCGGTACATCCCCATTCCCATTTGAGCCCCCATAGGACTCACTGGGAATGAGGAGGATGCTAACAACGGGCCCGTTAATTACGGGCCCGTTCTTAGCATCCTGGTCTGCTAGCGGGTCCTGCTAGGGACGCCTGGTTTTATCAGAGGTCCTTAGCGGTACCCGCGACCAGACCTCGTAACGAGGGGGTAGAGGGATAATGGGGCCGGCAGCTCTGCCAGCGCCGTTATCCCTCTACCGCCTTCCTCATAATGAGGCCCAGTGTCTGATGACATCTTACTCACATTGACTATGTTATTTATGTTTTAGGACATAAATCACATTTTTACAGTATTAATATTCCACAATCTGAACAGTAGTGAGACATGCATTTGAAAAATGCCTACAGTGTAGATTATATATCTTTACAGCCTTGATACATACACCAAAGTCGAGAGTTTGGCCATCAATCTACATAAGAAATATCCTCTAGTGGAGAGAGTATATTGTTATAGGAATACTGATAGTTAAACTTCTTCGTTCATGCCTGTTGGTTCAAGAGAATCCAACTTGTGTATCCAAAACATATCCCTGTGCATCAGTAGGTCCTTCATGTTGCCTCCTCTAGATGGTATTTTGACTGTTTCTAAGATTACATATGTCATTTTGCCAATACTCTGTCTCTGTTGTTCAAAGTGTCTTGCTATTAGCGAATTCTGGTTTATAGTCCTGATATTGGACTTATGTTCTGTTAGTCTGTCCTTTATTTCTCGAGTTGTTTGGTCCAGGTAGAATTGCTCACATGGCAGACTAGTCTGTAAATGACATATTTTCAATCGCAAGTAGCGTAAGTTGTCTGAGATATTTTCTGACGTGTCAGTGGGTGTCTGACGTGATCACTCGTCTGTACCATTGCTGCAATGGCAGCAATGTAGACAGGTGAAGTCCCAAGTTTAGGAGCACCCAGAAACCATTGTTTGGGAGGGTCTACTCACTCTGCTTTCACTAAATTGTCCCATAGATTAAATCCTCTTGTGTACGCTACCATATGTAATCTTGGAAAGAGTTTTGTGAGTTGGGGATCGAGTCTTGTGATCTTCCAATTTCTCATTTGTGCTCCATTAACCCACATTATTACAGCTTTGTTGCCATCCCCTGGGATTAATATACTTACACATCGCTTAATTTAGACCTCTATATCTGTTTACTAGTTCCACAACCATTAGTTGAATCTAGCGACCACAGCGAATCACCTCTGTCTAAACAGGGAAAGACAGAAGTCCTAATTGTCGGCACACCCAATGCCTGCAAGTCGGTGAAAACCCAATACACCACCTTTCAGATCGCCCAGTCTGTGATTCCGGTCTCAATTACAGTGAAGACACTCTGTGTCTACCTTGACGCCTCACTCACCCTATCCAGACAAGTCAGCGCCATTGCCTCCTCAGCAGCCTACACAACAAAAGTTCTCAATGCAGCCAGACCCTTCCTCACAAAAAACAACTGTCTCACCATTGCCAGGGCCATCATTGGCTCCAAGTTGGACTATTGGAAGGTCCTATTTACTGGCACCTCCACTGGAAATATAAAATAAATTGAAAGTTATAGAAAATAATGCCCTGAGAGCAGCCCTGAATATCCTAAAAACGAGAACACATCTCCAATGCCAAAAGAGAAGCACATTGGTTGCCCATTCGGGAACAGATCCACTTCAAAGCATTGTCCATTACCCACAAATTCCTCTCCAATAGAGCACCAGTACCCCCTACCTCACACAAACAATCACCAAGGCCCACTCCTCGAGACCCACCAGGACCCCTTAGTCGGACAGACTGCTTGTGCCTAAAGTGAGAAGATGCAGAGCTGGAGGCTCCAGCTTCCCCTACTGTGCTGCCAAACTCTGGAATGACCTCCCCCCTTCCCTGAGAGCTGAGAAATCCTACTGGGTCTTTCGTAAAGCCCTCAAAACCCAGATTTTCTCCTATCTCCCCCACCCCCAAGTCAGTTATGTTCTCAACACCTTACCTCAACATGTACTGTATGACTAGTATGTATGAAACTCCTATGTCTCTATGTAACCAAGGTAAACCTTGCCTATTCTCCTCATTTAGTTTGTTTATTTATTTATTTAATTGTTTTTTTATAACGCACCTCATACTGTACCTGAGTTCGGTTTCTAAGTACGGATCCAGGATTCGAACCTCTGTTGCTCTGTGTGGTCTTGCTTCCAGGACTAGCATGTTCCCCCTGCCTATCCTCCATTCTCCTTCCATCAACATCTTACCGCTTTGACTCAGCGTGCCTCCCTGACTTGTACCTGCAACAGCGCCTCAATGCCTCTGGGTTGTTTGTGCACTTTATAAATTAAATAAATAAATAAATAGAAATCCTCAGTAATCCAAAACACATCGCGAGTCAGCGCATGTAAATATTTGCTGTTGTATTTGTATTCCGCTGCTGTTGTATTTGTGCCTCTTTGTTTGCCCCCCTAATACTAGTTTCTAGTGACGCCACTGCCCCTCCGTAACCTTCCACTTTTCTCAACTCAGCCCTCAGCCCATTAGAACTGCTAAAAACACTTTAGATTTCGGGCACTTTGTGTGTGTCGCTAGGCGTGGTTCTGTGGATTAAATAGGCTCCTCCTTCTCCTCCTCCGCTGTACTCAGGGGTCCAGCAAAATCCACAGGATCTAACGTACAACAGAGTGCACTGCCCGAAACTGCACTTGACTTGATCCTGCGAACAACAGAGTGCACTGCCCGGAACTGCACTTGACTTGATCCAGCGAACAACAGAGTGCACTGCTGAAACTGCACTTGGCTTCATCCAGCGAACAACAGAGTGCACTGCCCGAAACTGCACTTGACTTGATCCAGCGAACAACAGAGTGCACTGCTGAAACTGCACTTGACTTGATCCTGCGAACAATAGAGTGCACTGCCCGAAACTACACTTGACTTGATCCACCGAACAACAGAGTGCACTGCTGAAACTGCACTTGACTTGATCCTGCGAACAATAGAGTGCACTGCCCGAAACTACACTTGACTTGATCCACCGAACAACAGAGTGCACTGCTGAAACTGCACTTGACTTGTTCCAGCGAACAACAGAGTGCACTGCTAAAACTGTACTTGACTTGATCCAGCGAACAACAGAGTGCACTGCTGAAACTGCACTTGGCTTCATCCAGCGAACAACAGAGTGCACTGCTGAACCTGCACTTGACTTGATCCAGCGAACAACACAGTGCACTGCTGAAACTGCACTTGACTTCATCCAGCGAACAACAGAGTGCACAGCTGCAACTGCACTTCATTTGATCCAGTGAACAAGAGAGTGCACTGCTGAAATTGCAATTGACTTCATCCAGCGAACAACAGAGTGCACGCACTTTCTTATCTTCTTTCTTTCTTCACTCTCTTCATTTCGTTTATTCTTTTGTTCTCTCTTTCCCTTTCTTTCTCTCTTTTTCTTTCCTTATTTACTTCGCTTTCTCTCCTTTGTTTCTTTCTTTCTTGCTTTCCATTTAATCCTTCAACCCATTTTTTCTTCTTTCAAAGTTTCCTTAATTCATTTAATTATTTATCGTTTTGTTTCTTCAGCTAGATCTTATATACTTTGTGTTTCTTGAATTTTATTTTCGTTCAATGTCTTTCTGTTACTCTTTATTTCTCTGTCTCACACTCTCTTGTTTTTCCCCCTATTTCCTTATTTGTCTTTCCATCTTTCTTTCTATTAATCCTTCTTTCCTTCAATATACCGTGCTTTCATTTTTCATTAATTCTACTTTTCTTTGATTCTCTTTCGTGCTTTTTTCTTCTTTCCTTCTTCCCTGTCCATCTTTCTATCACCTTCTTTCTTTGGTTCTTTCCTTCTTTCTTTGTCTCAATATGTCCTTTTCTCTTCCTTTCAGTGTTCAGATGTCTCTTTTTTTAGTTTAATTTGCATGCTTTTAGTTTCTTTCTTTGTTTCTTTCTTCCTTTCCTTCTAGATTTCTTTCTTTCCTTCTTCCCTTCCTTCTCGTTTTATCTTCATTTCTTCGTTTCTTTCTTTCTTTCCTGTTCATTTGTATCTTCCTTACTTACTATCACTTTCTTACTTTCTTTTCTCATTAATTCTTGCGTTCTCTCTCCTCCTGGCTTTCTATATCTTTGTCACGTTCTTTATTTCTGTATCTTGATTTGATTATTCACTCCTTTTTTATCTTTCCTTAATTCTTTATTTCATTCGTTCTTTCTTTAATCTTCAATTGTTCTGTTTCTTTTTTTTGTCTTTCGTTCTATCATTCTGTTCTTAATAACCTTGTTTCTTTCATCCCATCTTTTAGGTGTATCTTTCCTGCATTCCTTTTTTCCTATCATTTCTTTCTTTTCGTGTTTGGTTTTATCTTTCTTTCTCACTTTCTCTATTTAATGTTCTCTTTCATTCCTGCCTTCATCACGTCATTGCTTCTGTTGGTATTTCTCTCCTTCCAACTTTCCTTTCTTTTTTCAAGCTCCACCATGCTTAACTCTCTTCCTGCTTTTGTTACCTGTGCCATTTTCTAGTGGACGATACATTGGAAGGTCTAACAAATTGAACTGAAAAATGTGCTGGTATTTTTTGTCAGTAAGCAAAGGCCCTGCTTACTTCCAGCACCTAAATAACCTCACTGGGGCAACACATAGCTGCACACTCGACGACTGGCAGTAACGTCTTTGCAGGCTACTAGTTGCAATAACATATAATGCCCTGAACATCTACCACTAATAAGGAGGGTAGTCTATAGGGTAGCAGTTCCTACTGCCACTTTGGCCTTTCTTAGCGCCTTGAGTGGTGATAGGGCAGAGGCTTTGCATGAAGCGCTTTGTTATTACTTTATCAAAAGACTGTCTGAGCGTCTTACATAAGTCGTGAAAGCAGCAGAGAGAGGAGAGCTTTCAGGATGTTGCCAATCTTCCCACGGTGGCATTTCTAAACCTGGTTTTTGAGACAGCGGCTGCTGGAATAGGCTGATTTCTCCGACGACCTCGCAGAGCTATGTCCACCTGCTTAGGGCGAGCGAAACGGGGTATAATAATGTATAGGGGGGCTGTGCTACAGGGTGAGGCTTCTATCCTGCACACGACTTCCTGTCTGCCTCTTATTGCAGGATGCAAGGCTCTGAATATTCTGCCATCAGTCCTAAAAAGGGCTGATATGCGATTGCTCTGACCAGAATGTTCAGGGAGTGGAAACAAGGTTGGTCGTCCCGTTCGAAAGCCAGGTTGCCGAGCATTTAAGTTCCTTTAGTGAGAATTTCCAATGCACCTTTCAGCAGATAACTACACTGGTGACAACAACTGGAAGAAAACTGAACTTGTGGGAGGTTGTATTGGATATCAGTTCAACAAAGAAAAGCAAAAAACAGGAACGAGAAAATGAAGAAAGAAGGAAAGAGGGAACAAGAATGAAAGAAAGGCTCATGTGAAAAGCAGAAAAGAGAAAATGAACGATAAGGGGGCAGAGAAAGAAAGAGAATGGAAGTGAGAAAGTGAGATCAAGAAAGCGAACTAAATAAATGAATTAAAAGAAGAGATCAAACGATACCTATATACTGCCTTGCTGTATAAATATAATGGAATGAAATAATCAAAAATAGATAAGTAAATGCAAAGAAAGACAAAAAAAAACAAGAAAGAGAAATACATTTGGGGAGGCTGAAAGAGAACGAAAAAAGGAAGGAGAGAACCTCTTTTGGTGCTCTGCCCCTCGCCTGCCTACCTTTAATCAACTAAATTCACTGCTACCCCAGCACTCCCTCGGTATGCAGTTTTTATATTGAATATTTTATAAAGAATGAACTTATATTGAATATTTCATAACGAAAAATGTTTTAGACAATGCATTTAGGGGTGGGTTAAAGGGTTAAATATTTTTGGGAAACGGTTGGGCTGGGTTTTTAGGGTGTGAAAAAAGTGCATTCTCGATTGTTATAAAATATTCAAAATATGTTCATTCTTTATAAAATATTTCGGTATAAAGATATGTAACCACTTACTTGTCACCCCTGGGTGAGTCCGTTATGTACAGCACTCCATTGTTTCCCAGCTAGGTAGGCGCCGCTTTATAAATCTCGTGCACCCAATAAAAGATTAAAGGAAAGAAGCAAAGAAAGAGAAGGGATGAAAGAAAGAAATATAGACGGAAAGAATGAGCGCTAAAGAGAGAATGAAGGGAGGAAGGAGCAAAGGAAGGAAGGTTGCAATAAAGGAAGGACTAATACAAAATTATAGTAAATAAAAAAGACAGAAGCAAACCGTAAGCACGTAATGCAGGAACAAAAGTACAGAAGGAAATGAGCAATGAAAGAAACAGTGATACTGAGAAAGATTTCAAAAAGCCAAAGAAACAAAGAGAGGTAGAAGGAAAGAAATATGCAAAGGAGGATTAAAGTAAAGAAGGGTTAATTAATTTATAAAAAAAAAACACAAAGCATGATGGTGTAAGAGATAGAAATAGAGGAAAAGAGATAGAGGGAAACAGAGAGAGAAGAGTGCAGGAAAAAGAATAGGACGCGGATAGAAGTAACTCAGTAGAAATACAGAATGCGATGGAAAGATACACAAAGCAATGATTGTGCGAATGCCAGAATTATCGATTGAATCAAAGAAAAGTAGAACAGAAATGTAGACAAGAAAGCGCAATGTAACGAAAAAGAAAGGATTAATGACAAACAATAAGATTGAAAAGAAGGATGGGTAAAGAGGCGGGTAGGAAGGACAGACCGGTGGAAAGAGGCGTCCATTTCAGAGTTCTGTTCTGTCGCTTTAGATGAGAAACTGTTTCCTTTAGTCCTGGCAAGTATTGAAGCGTCGTGGCAGCAGCCGCTGCCTCTCGTTGTTGTGGAAAGTGTCCTGCAGGGCTCAACTGAGCATAATATTGAAACTTTGCCACAGGAGTCCTGGCACCACGAAAGATACTGGGAGAGAGGCTGTCTCCGCTAAGTGGGGACATGCTTGCTCAAGTCTCGTAGAGTTCTCCAAGGGTCCACCGGTTATTCATGTTTTTAAAAAAAATGCTCATGCAGGTATTATTTTATTTATTTAGGCCAATTTTTGTGAAGCACTAGATGGCACTGAATGACGTCAGAGTGCCTACAAATAGAAAGAGTCTCAGTACTCATAGAGGAAGGATGCGCTTTCCTTGGAAGCAAGCCAACGAGGCACAATAAAGGATCAAATCCCGATCCTGCGCCTAGAAACCACTCCCGGGTATTAAGTGCGTTATAAATGAACAATAAAATAAATAAATAAATGCATAAATAAACGACAGTGAAGAATGCGGAGAATCGTTACTTTACACGGATGTGTTTTCTTAGTATTGGCAGCAGAGGGCGATGTTGCATCAGCAGAATAAACACATTGAACTAAGTCTCTCACAATGACTCACAGAAGGAAAGCCCTATACTGTAAACTAGAACATTTGTTTGGCGCGCGCGGGACCTGTCCCCACTCTACCCCCGTTGCATATGAAGTATCAGGGAAGCACCCAACCCATTTTGCCACCAGGTGCTCGTTCCCACGCGGGTGGGGATCTGGGATTAACCCTCCAACTGGATGCCCTTTGCCAATGATGGACCTTGAAGTGATATGATATGGCATTTATAACGCGCCTAAACACACGTGTTTCAAGTGCAATGCATGTTACCATTACCCTCTCCCCGCCACCCTTGCCAGACACGACTAAGGTACTTTTGCAGGTGGGCAAAACTCAGGGACAGTTTCAACTTTTTCAGTTGAATTGTGAACAGAGCATCAAGGGGCCCCCTGATCAGCTGCCCCCACAAAGAGCAACGGATTTCATTAATTCAAGACATTAAATGTGCACTTTACCGCACACACATTACCGGCTGCCTTTGCTGGCTGCTCTCATCCTGTTTCAACACTTTAAATGAGCATGTTAGAGTGTGCACGTTACAGGCAGGCTGTCCTTCGGGCAACCTCCCGGGCGCCATTTCTACCCACCGCGCCAGCTCAGAGAAGTCTTTCAAGGTCTCCCCCGAGGTGGAGTGGTGGGAGAAAGCGCGGCAGGCAACCTATTGAAATGAAATGCCCCCGGGGAGCTGCCGCTGCTAAGGCTGGCCCTGGTTACAGTATTCAGCAGTGTTGTTATGACCGCGTTGCCTTTTACTCGCAGACAAAGAACAATTACTAGCTTTTCAGTGGACATTTAAGGGTTCAGAACCCCACCGGCTGCTTGCCCCGCAATAAGCGATTAATATCCTCACTGTATTCCTTTGTGTCCATTAGTATTCAAGCACCCCACAGGCTCCTCAGACTGTTTCCTCGAACTGTAGGCACGGTGGCCCCCAAACATCATATTGAAATGGGCCCCCACGAGCCCGGCCCCAAACCTTCAGCTGGTCTTGGCAAGACTGCATACACATAGAGGACAGATCATGCAACTGAGCTCTGGGAACGAGGTCCCCAGAAAAATGTGCCAATTTCTTCCACTACCGCGTGCATGTGGCACACACCGTAGAGAACATTGTGTGTAAATCTGGCCCTTCTGCGTAGTCAGAACTAGAAATCACCAACATGCTTTTTGCACATTTAAAACTGAATATTGAGGCGTACAATTTAAGAAATGGGGGTGTATTCTTGGAGGTGTCATGCAGTAAGTAATTTGATATGCTAACTCGATAAGCCCGTTGGAAGGTCCTTTCCTTTAGCATCGTTGGCATTGCCGGCAAGGTGTCGGTGCTCTTTCCTTTACATCTGCGTTTGAGTCGCTGACTTTTGGGAGTTTGTGATCCTACTTGTCTTTCCCTGGCCTCGCATTGCTGTTGATTTGTTGGAGCCGCAGTACTATGGGTGGTGTGAGCTTTATTTTCTCAGTTCTCCTGATTACGATGTCTACTATACGTGGCACAAGAGTACGTGTTGTAAGGGAGATCCCTGGATGCCAAGCAAAGTTGGGGTCTTGGGACTTGGTTCTCCTGTACCACAGTATAAAAAGTGGAAAAGGGAGTGCAACCCCTAATGGGAATGGGAGTGGGAGTAGGATGCCTGGTTTACCTAAGTGGAGTGGGAATGTGCCCCCAAGTGCAACCCCAAATCGATTGTCCAGGGTACTCGCAAAGAGTGCTCTGAGAAGGCAGCGCCTTCAAAAAGATAAAATGGAGTCTTTTGATGTGTACATGGATATTAGCTGTGACCCAATCACAGAAGCTGCCTCCTGTCAAAAGGAGGATGCTAATTTGTTTCAGGAAAAATCTGTAGATCAGCTCCTGGAAAACATTACTCGCCTCCCATCTATAAAGTTCAGAAGCTGCCGCTTTCAAGTTGGCTTACAGACCCTCCGTATAGAAAGCAAGTTGCCTAATGCCAAAGGTTATGAAGAAAATTGGCAACTTACTAAGGAGAAAATCATCACCGATCTTAATCAATGATTATCATGGGTTATTTATAACGTGCTTAATACCCAGAGGTTTCTAAGCGCGGACCTGAGGATTGAACCTGTGTTGCTCCGAGACGTCTTGCTTCCAAGGCGAGCGCATTGCCCCTGGCCTATCCTCCCGAGAAGATGCCATAATATCTATGATTTCAATTGCTGGATTAAGTCCTTGGACATCACTATGCAACAGAAGCCATCTGCTAGGTTGGAAACACAGAGTCAAACTGATGTTCGGCAGGTTGACCCCCCGATGGCGCATATAGCATGTCAAACAAGCAGAGGAGAAGATGGTTCACCTGTGGTAGTCTGTAGCAAAGATAACACTCATCTGGCGGTTGTGAAGGATGTGGCCTCTGGAGACCTGTTGAACCCATTGGGGTGTTGGGAAACCACTACCCACTAGAGTCGGGAGTGTCGGAAACCCCATGGGTAAATTTATGGGTTCTCCAATGAAGAAGAAGAGTTCACATATTATGATATGATAAGGCATTTGTAGCGCACCTCAAGGCGTGACGAGGCGAAGGAGGGGAACAAAGGGAGGACAAGGCAACGATCTAACAAGGCCACCTGACATTGAGCTCGTGCAAGTGCAGGGGAGAGGGAAGGGAGAAAAGTGCCAGGGGAAGGGGAGGAGGAGCAAGTGCAAGACATAGGATCAAAACATAGAAAAACAAGAAGTGTGGCCAGCAGGTGGCAGTGCAGGGGTTAAGTGCAGACAACAAGTGTTAGATAAGTGCAGGTAGGGGGACTGTAGGGTTGCAGATACAGCCCCAAGTGCAGGGTTGCCAGGAGGCAGTGCAGGTGTGCAACTTGAAGGGCAAGGACCTGGGCCCGTGGTTCAGAGGGTAGCCAGGTGACCAGTGCAGTATCAGACAGGAGATCAGCAGGGAAGAGGAAGAGAGAAGGCAGATACAAAGAGGAAAGTCGTGAGCTGCTTCCAGAACCAGAGATGGTTTTACTCAAGTTCCAGAGTGGCAGAGAGGCTGTTCCAGAGGGAGGCACCAGCCGAAGGGAGAGATCTGCCCCCAACTCGTTGCTTGGAAAAGCGCCAGACCCTCAAGGAGTTGGAGGTGGAGGAGCGAAGAGCTTGAGTAGGAAGATACTTCCGAAGAGAAAACTGGAGATATTTTGGCACCAGTCCCCAGAAGGCCTGTGGACAATGCAAAGGGTCTTGAACTTAATCCTTGCAGCCACTGGGAGCCAATTCATAGATTTCAGGGCTGGAGAGATACGATCCCTGGGCTTGAGGCCAAGGACAAGGCTTACAGTCCTGTTCTGAATGAGTTGCAGATGATGGAGAGTAGAGGCGGGCAGATTTAAAAATAGCCTGTTACAGTAGCCTAGAGAGAACCAGAGCTCTGACAGTGACAGTGAGCTTCTGGGGACAGTGAGCTTCTGGGGAAGGAGAAGAAAGGAAGAATACCTCAGAGGAGGTGCAGTTGGTAGTTTGACTTCTTAGAGACGTCTGAAATGTGAGGAGAGAAGGAGAGTGTGGAGTCAAAGATAACCCAGAGGTTCTTAGCCTCACAGGTGGGAGCAGGAAGAGGGCCAAATGAGGCCGGCCAGAGAGTGTCGGGAAAGAGGGTTGCAGGTGTGCTGAGGAGGAGGATTTCTGTCTTACAGGGATTAAGGCAGAGCTCGTTGGCGACACACCACTCCTGGATTGTAGACAGACAAACCGGGATGAGAAAAGGAGAAGAGGCAGCAGAGCGCTGCCTGAAAGCGAGCTGGGGGTCATCCGCATAGCAATGGAAGTTGGAGCAGAGAGCAGCAATGCAGTGGGCGAGAGGTGCCAGATTAGGCTCGAGATTTTGGGCATTAATCTGAAAAGTTGTATCATGGACAAACGGAATTTCATTTTAACTAACGTGAATAAGACTGAGCGGCGGAATCCAGACAGTCCTTAAAAAACAAGGTTTTTCGTTGGGTTCATGCAAAAACAGGTCCTTTTTGTGTTCGAACGCAGGACCTTGGATTCCTGCGAAGGCTCCATGGCAAGGGCTGGCCCACTGAAGAGGATGGTGACTGTACTGTGGTGGGTTGTGGACTTAGTAACCTTCCTATTTTTCAGAGTCATTGGAACTGGGCCAAGATTACGATTGTTCTTTGAAGACATGATAAGGACTGTACATGGGAATGGCATTTGTGTTTTTTTATACTATTTTTTCATTTACGTGTCCTTTTATTTTTGTATGTCTTTTTGTGGTCTGTTTGTTTGTATTTTTGGTTTGTGCGCGCATCGATGCCTGCAGGATTTGGCGCAATATAAATACATAAATAAATGCATATATAAATAATTTCTAAATACATTGTATGTAATTTACTACAACTAATAAATAATTTGCTTTTCTATCGGAGCCTGGCCGGCCCTGGTCAGACTTGTTTGGCCAAATGCACACATGCATTCTGATCTCCAACACTATGGACTTCCATCCCCAAGGGCGTTCCCACCACCAGCGCATTGAGACTATTATAATGGTAAAAGGCGCTGTATAAGTACAATCTAATACAATATAGTCTAGAGATTCTCTCTACTGAGGGTGAAACGTGTATGTGATTAACTGCATTCTTGAGAGCTGCCTGTCATGAGCTGCTAAAGCTATATGTAAAAATAGCGCTGCCCTATTAAACAAAGACAATTTTCTAGAGAAAACAGCATTCTGACTAATTTGTATAACAACGGTACATTGCTCGGTGACTCTGAACTATAGGTGAACTTCCAAGGATAGCCACTGGGTGGCGGTGTGGTATGCGCTGCTTAGCTGAAGTGGCCTGTTCTATGAAGCAGGACGCTCTGGCCTGGCTCTTTTTCCACCATAGGTTTTGCTGTGGCTATTTCACCGCAGATCCCCGGTTGATACGCCCTGTTTGCCGTGGACAGCGCTCAAGTCGAGGGTGCATGCGGGTGAACGGAGTCCCCCCACTTTCTTCCGAGGGCACCTTGACATGATAATTTCCAGTAACACTGCATTCAATTGGTGTGTTAATGAGCCCCTCCCCCCACGTTTTTTTCTTTAGGACTTGACCCAAACATTTTTGGGCGCATGAAACTGCACAGCGGGAATCTTTCGCCAAAAAGTGATTCCAGTAAGGTTGAGAGAAATGCCAGCAGAGTTGAGAGACATGCCAACAGCATTGAGTGAAATGCCAGCAGCGTTGAGAGAAATGCCTGCAGGATTGAGAGAAATGCCAGCAGTGTTGAGAGACATGCCAACAGCATTGAGTGAAATGCCAGCAGCGTTGAGAGAAATGCCTGCAGGATTGAGAGAAATGCCAGCAGCGTTGAGAGAAATGCCTGCAGGATTGAGAGAAATGCCAGCAGTGTTGAGAGACATGCCAACAGCATTGAGTGAAATGCCAGCAGCGTTGAGAGAAATGCCTGCAGGATTGAGAGAAATGCCAGCAGCGTTGAGAGAAATGCCTGCAGGATTGAGAGAAATGCCAGCAGTGTTGAGAGACATGCCAACAGCATTGAGTGAAATGCCAGCAGCGTTGAGAGAAATGTCTGCAGGATTGAGAGAAATGCCAGCAGCGTTGAGAGAAATGCCTGCAGGATTGAGAGAAATGCCAGCAGTGTTGAGAGAAATGCTAGCAGTGTTGAGAGAAATACTAGCAGTGTTGAGAGAAATGCTATCAGTGTTGAGAGAGATGCCTGGAGCGTTGATAGAAATGCCAGCAGAGTTGAGAGAAATGCCAACAACATTGAGTGAAATGCCAGCAGCGTTGAGAGAAATGCCTGCAGGGTTGAGAGAAATGCCAGCAGAGTTGAGAGAGATGCCAGCAGCGTTGAGAGAGATGCCAGCAGTGTTGAGAGAAAGGCCAGCAGGATTGAGAGAAATGCCAGCTGTGTTGTGAAGCTTTTGTTGCAAGTGTGTTTGGTAAGGGGGAAGATGTGTTGTGATGTGCTTGGTTAGTCTGATGTGGTTTGTCATGTGATTTATGATGTCACCAGAGTGCCTGTGGAATGTTGATGCATGAGTGGGAGAATGCTGTGATGAGAGTTCTATGTTGTGTCAGTTGAGCCCTCCCTCCCTGGGTGATGGGTGCCGGTGTCTTTGTCTTTCCATCTCCTTATTACTTATGTCTTAATTCTGTAACTCTAACTGTAACATAAGAACTGAAGTAAACTTATCAAGTAACCTAAAGCTGCCTGGACTGAGCTTTATAACAATGGCGACGAGGATGTCTTAACATGTGCAAAGGAAGATGAGGAGAAACTAAGTAAAGTGATGAAGAAGCCAATGATTCAACCCGCCTGCTGCTGGGGGGTGCAGGATGAATCAGGACCAGAAGAAAACAGATGACACCGCCCCCAAGGTCCAAGTAAGCAAACCCATCACCCAGGTTGGATTTGGGAGGAGGTTTAATGGATCACTATAAATGGGGTCAGCTGCCCGCAGTGATTGGGAGTGCTCCATCCATTAGTGAGGAGGTTGATTAACAGCCCACAGCACTTGTAAGTGTCGTGTCGGGGAAGCAGTAAGCTGAAAGTGAACAACCTTCGCTGGTCGCCCGATAGCTAATTGACACCACAGCAGCCCCTATCCACCGGGGAGTGCTGGGTCGAGGGTTCCCATACGATAGACTAGCGTTGAGTTATGGCAGATGAAGTGGCTTCGTCATTTTGATGCGGCACGACATGCGGAGGGAAAGAGGACTGTAAGGGTAGCAGATTACGGTCCGACTGCCACTGTCTGACTTTCAAATGTGGTGCTTTCTGCACGAAATTGCTTAATCAAACCGGCCTGCCACTGTATAACGAACCTCCGCTCGCCTGGATGACGGTTGAAGGGAGAGATGTGTTGTGCTCTGATCCGGAGCAAGGAATGGTGACGTCACAGACAGATGCAGGGTATTGGCGATTGGTTGGAATGCCGACGTGTGAATCTCTAGCTTGTCACCGCTTAGATTCATCTTCATCTGGACGAAGAACGAACTTCATTGTGTTGAGCGTGCACATCATATTACGTTTTGAAAATGGACCTGTTATGTCTCTGGCTGCGTGCGACGTAAGGCGGAAGGGAAATAAACTTTTCATTTCATGAAGGTCAATGTAAAGGACCTCGTTGCGATGCCCCACGTGACCAATCACGTGGCACAGCAAAGCCAGTCGGTTAGATGCAACGCTGCGATCGTGGAGATGAGTGTAATTAAAGGACTTTGTGGGTGTGCCCAAAAGAGTATCTGCCACGTTTGACATGGAAACAGAATCCTTCGTCGTTTTTCTTGTTTTTTTTTAGGCAGTGGAGCCCACACAAAGATGTATAATAAAGCACAGAAATGTCACCTCAGCACTGAAATGTTGCTCCGTCATGGAATATGACCCATTATGGAGAAAGCATAAATGGGAATGATGGTGAATTAACTTTGGCCCATTTGATGCCGCTCCGTCTCAAATAGTGAGGCGTTGTAGTGGCCAACGTATAAGGTGACTGATATAGGTCGTGAAAGTATGATGAGCATCGTTGCTACATGTTAGAAGTCTAAAGTCGGCAGGTTTGGTCATGCATTACCAGTTTTGTGTATTTAATAATCCAGTAATGCATGTTAGGATGACAGTATTTTATTCCGTGAGATTTCTGTATTCTCTGGATATGGTTGGGCTAGCAGGACATTTGCAAAAGTATGAAGTTATAGGGACTGATGCTCACATGAGAAAATGCGTATGTGAATGCAGAAGTAAGTTGTGGAGCTCATTTCGGTGTGAGCAATTAATAAATTAGTAATTATGTTAGGGACCTAACATATTTCAAGGATTTGCAGGAATTTGGACTTCTGAAGTTAAATTGTGCATGGCTGAATGCAATGCAAGATGATGTATGTGAGGTGAAGCCTGTGTGGATTGATCTATTTAACGTTTTGAGGATTTTAGGAGTAAGTTGTTACTCAACAACATGGACTTTTAGACATATATAACAACCATATCTAGATATGAAGTAATATTGCATATGCTAGGTATAATATGTTGGAGTTTAAAAAGAAAATGTTAAATGCAGATGTGAGAATGTCATGTATATCCATGCACTTGAGAAGAATGGAAGTGAAGGTATGTCGCTAGTATGACATATCTACTTAATAAGTATGGATTTATAAAAGAATGAGTGGGTGCAACATTCATTTTTTTTTAAGTATACGTTTTAGATATTAGGGAGGTAGCGCCTCCGTTGGTATTAACAGTAGGTAGTTGTACTGTTTTGAAGAGTATTGTTAGGTGGTAGCGCCACCAAGCAGCGCACTCTTTTAGTGCTTTTAGTAGCACTGTTAAGGTCATGGAGATTGCCTTTTGTGATGCAACTAAGGTGAGGTAGCGCCTCTGTAGGTTTTGTGTGTGAGTAAGGTGGATCCTGAGGGTAGCGCCTCGTCAGGAATTTTAATGAGTGGTTAGTGAGGGTTGCACTAAAGTGAATGGTACTGGAAAGTCTAGTGTCTTTGCTATAGCGGTAGTCCAGTGCTTTTGTTAAGGCGGTAATGCACTCTTTGGAGAATATGATTCTTATCCTAAGGGACAGCTAGTAGAAGTCAGATGAAGCGGGTTGCTGGTAGGGGACGCCCTCTAGTTAATACTGTGTTAAAGTTGAAGATGCTGTTCAAGGTGAAGAATCACAGGGTGATTTGTTTATCTTTGTGTTAGGTGTTGATCCTGGCTATTTGATCTGGTCAGGGTTTGATTATGGGACTGGATTGTACTGCCATTGAGAAGAGTGTTAGAGTCAACCATATGTTTTGTAGATGGTCTTGGGGTTGACTGGCCAGCATCTCCAAGCTGTTTGAGGAGTTTTACACCATGGTATGGTCAGGTTTGCTTGATTGGCTTGGTCCACCTATATATATATATATATGCTTGTGTGTTTCTGAGGCATGCCTGTTGCTGGTTGTGTGTTAGCGAGTTGTAGAATTTTACTGAACCTCTTATCTGTCTATGGTGATTTCGTTGTCATCCTGATGACTAGTATTGCGTCGGGGTGACAAGTAGGTGCTTCAGGGTGGCAGCCTGAAGGCTCGCCTGTGGTAGGGGCGAGCAGGAGGACCAAAGTTATTTTGTGTTGGTTACGGTATTGTGGGTTAGGTATAGCCTTGGATCTGGGCTGGTTTGTGTCTAGTGTGGGAGACTAGAGTCTGCTCGTGGCAGGGGTGGATGGGAGGTGATTAGTGCTGTTATTGATGGTGTTTAAGAATGATAGGCGGAGTTCTGGAATTGCATAGTTGTGGGTTTTTCATGTGAAACCTCCATTGCTCTTGGGTTTGGATGAGATGTGTGTTGTGAAGCTTTTGTGAAAATGTCTGATAGGAGGGAGATGTGTTGTGAAGCTTTTGTTGCAAGTGTGTTTGGTAAGGGGGAAGATGTGTTGTGATGTGCTTGGTTAGTCTGATGTGGTTTGTCATGTGATTTATGATGTCACCAGAGTGCCTGTGGAATATTGATGCATGAGTGGGAGAATGCTGTGATGAGAGTTCTATGTTGTGTCAGTTGAGCCCTCCCTCCCTGGGTGATGGGTGCCGGTGTCTTTGTCTTTCCATCTCCTTATTACTTATGTCTTAATTCTGTAACTGTAACTGTAACATAAGAACTGAAGTAAACTTATCAAGTAACCTAAAGCTGCCTGGACTGAGCTTTATAACAAGCAGCATTGAGAGAAATTCCAGCAGTGTTGAGAGAAATGACAGCAGGGTTCAGCGAAATGCCAGCATAGTTGAGAGTAATGCCAGCAGAGTTGAGAAAGATGCCAGCAGCGTTAAGAGAGATGCCAGCAGCATTGAGAGAGATGCCTACAGCGTTGAGAGAAATGCCAACAGCACTGAGAGAAAGAAATGCCAGCAGGGTTTAGAGAAATGCCAGCAGCGTTGAGAGAAAGGCCAGTATCCTTGAGAGAAATGCCAGCAGCGTTGAGAGAGGTTCCTGCAGCATTGAGAGAAATGCCAGCAGGATTGAGAGAAATGCCAGCAGCGATGAGAGAAATGCTAGCAGTGTTGAGAGAAATGTCAGCAGTGTTGATAGAAATGCCAGCAGCGTTGAGAGAAATGCCTGCAGGGTTGAGAGAAATGCCAGCAGCGTTGAGAGAAATGCCTGCAGGGTTGAGAGAAATGCCAGCAGGTTTCAGCGAAATGCCAGCCGAGTTGAGAGTAATGCCAGCAGCATTGAGAGGAATGCCAGCCGAGTTGAGAGTAATGCCAGCAGCGTTGAGAGAAATGCCAGCAGCACCGAGAGAAAGAAATGCCAGCAGGGTTGAGATAAATGCCAGCAGCGTTGGGAGATAGGCCAGCATCCTTGAAAGAAATGCCAGCAGCGTTGAGAGAAATGCTAGCAGTGTTGAGAGAGATGCTTGGAGCGTTGAAAGAAATGCGAGCAGGGTTCAGAGAAATGCCAGCAGCGTTGAGAGGGATGCCAGCAGCATTGAGAGAAATGCCAGCAGGATTGAGAGAAATGCCAGCAGCATTGAGAGAAATTCCAGCAGTGTTGAGAGAGATGCCAGCAGCGTTGAGAGAAATGCTAGCAGTGTTGAGAGAGATGCCTGGAGCGTTGAGAGAAATGCCAGCAGAGTTGAGAGAAATGCCAACAGCATTGAGTGAAATGCCAGCAGCGTTGAGAGAAATGCCTGCAGGGTTGAGAGAAATGCCAGCAGAGTTGAGAGAGATGCCAGCAGCGTTGAGAGAGATGCCAGCAGTGTTGAGAGAAAGGCCAGCAGGATTGAGAGAAATGCCAGCAGCATTGAGAGAAATTCCAGCAGTGTTGAGAGAAATGACAGCAGGGTTCAGCGAAATGCCAGCAGAGTTGAGAGTAATGCCAGCAGCATAAAGAAAAATGCCAGCAGCGTTAAGAGAGATGCCAGCAGCATTGAGAGAGATGCCTACAGCGTTGAGAGAAATGCCAACAGCACTGAGAGAAAGAAATGCCAGCAGGGTTGAGAGAAATGCCAGCAGCGTTGAGAGAAAGGCCAGTATCCTTGAGAGAAATGCCAGCAGCGTTGAGAGAGGTTCCTGCAGCATTGAGAGAAATGCCAGCAGGATTGAGAGAAATGCCAGCAGCGATGAGAGAAATGCTAGCAGTGTTGAGAGAAATGTCAGCAGTGTTGAGAGAAATGCCAGCAGCGTTGAGAGAAATGCCTGCAGGGTTGAGAGAAATGCCAGCAGGTTTCAGCGAAATGCCAGCCGAGTTGAGAGTAATGCCAGCAGCATTGAGAGGAATGCCAGCAGAGTTAAGAGATATGCCTGCAGCGTTGAGAGAAATGCCAGCAGCATCGAGAGAAAGAAATGCCAGCAGGGTTGAGATAAATGCCAGCAGCGTTGAGAGAAAGGCCAGCATCATTGAGAGAAATGCCAGCAGCGTTGAGAGAAATGCTAGCAGTGTTGAGAGAGATGCTTGGAGCGTTGAAAGAAATGCGAGCAGGGTTGAGAGAAATGCCAGCAGCGTTGAGAGGGATGCCAGCAGCATTGAGAGAAATGCCAGCAGGATTGAGAGAAATGCCAGCAGCATTGAGAGAAATTCCAGCAGTGTTGAGAGAGATGCCAGCAGAGTTGAGAGAAATGCCTGCAGGGTTGAGAGACATGCCAGCAGCGTTGACAGCAGTTAAGCGGTCAGTGACAGGCATGTTTAGAAGCATCCAAATGTGCTCGGTTACGTGGCTTCTATGTGCACAAGATCATGATTCTTGCATGATACTTTTCCTAGATCATGTGAGGGTAATTATTGAGGCAATAAGCCCCGAGACGGCGGGCCATTTCCGCCCAAGGTAATGTCTCTGGGGCCCATAGTTACAGGCCCGAGCGTAGCGAGCACAGGACCTCAACTAGCTTTTAGTGTATGTCTCTAAATATTCAACATTGCCCTCATTACAAGGTTGGTGGCATCCCACTGGTAAACCCAGCATGATACCTCCAAAATGGTAATACCTTTACCAGCACTTGGAATGCCGGAATTGCCGGCATATTCCAAGTGCTGGCAATGACAGTAATTCCCTATTGGATGGAGTCTCATAGGATGGGACTTGTTGGTAATTACCAGCACCTGTAATGCGAGTGCTGGTAATAACAGCATTTTTTGGTGGTGGGGTGCCGGAATTTCCGGCAGCTCGGAGCTACTGGTAATTCCGGCCACCCAACCACCAAACTTGTTATGTTATGTTATTTTGCATTTATATAGCGCCTTATGTACCATTGGTATGGTCTGAAGGCGCTGGTAGGTTGAACGCCCTTGGGAACCGAAGTTCAAGTCAGTAGAGAGAGTAGAGAGAGTCAAAGGTGCGTGTGAGCACCGGATATGTGTGCAGCTGGTATGGCATTCGTTTAATAGCTGCTTCTTAGCGGTAGGTGTGGTGGTTGAGAGATCAAGAGTATGTGTTCGTTCTGGCAGGATTTATCCAGACCGATTGTGGCTGCGTTAGGCCTGAGGAGAACGCCTGGCTGGGGGGTGTGTAACCAGCAGTGTTTAGTTAGAGTGATGGGGAGTAAGAGGCGGATGTTGGTATGAGAACAGCTATACCGAATGGTGTCATAGTATCTCTGTGTTCTAGTTGAATGGTGGGGTAAATAAGAGAGTAAGAGTGGGGTGTGGTATGATGGGTTACATGCTCTTCCAAACGTTCCATGCACTCCGAACCATTCCATGTAAGTCGCGCAATTCTATGTGCTCCAATCCGTTCCATGCACTCCGGTCCACTCCATGCACTCCAGTCCGCTCCATGCACTCCAGTCCACTCCATGCACTCCAGTCCACTCCATGCACTCCAGTCCGCTTGTAGTTTGGCAGTGCAGGAATTGCCTCTGGCTTAGTTCTGTCATTCAATAATTCATCTGTTTCCATGATCTTGTCAACCCTCTTAGGAGGCAACAAAGAGGAGCTCTTTTTCCTCTTGGCCTTTCATTCCTTGCACTAACTCTGTCACCCACTACAAATGGTTCCACACAAACACACTTACGCTTATCAAACCACGTATTATAGTATGCCTGACACGTCTCAGCTCTTCTAATTAATTCACCTGTGTTCACCTTAACAGGTCCCAAAGTTCCTACCCACTCTGGTGCCAACACACACACCAGCCTTGTACCTTGCAGTAAATGAGTGTGGATTTAATCGATACGCCCAGATCCTGTCTCTCAATAGTGTTTCTGCTTCTAGATTTGACATGAGTGCTAGCGGAAGTGTTCCTGTAATAACACCGTTCAAGCCTATTTTGTCTCGGACAATACAGCGCTGTCTCATGACGCTCTTCGGATTTGTTTAAAAAATCTGCAACCACATTTGGTTGAAATTGCACCACATTGTCTGTCAATAATACAGAAGGAAAACCTTCCCCCCTAAAAACTTTGTCCAGAGCATCGAATACAGACTTAACCGTTATGTCTTCCATCCACTCTATACATGGCCATCTTGTGTTATAATCCATTAAAATAAGACATATTTTACTGTGATAACACCTAGACAAAGGTCCCACTATTTCTAGCTCTAACATCTTCCACAGCTGTGTGGATTTCTTCACTTGGCATGAAGGGGGTTCTACTGCTACATGTGTCGCTTGTCACTTGCTGCAAGTGGAATACAGTGGGCGACCATGTGCTCCATTTCTACGTCCATATTAGGTCACTGATACCACACTCTAACCCTTCTCATTGTCATATTCCTTCCTAAATTACCCTTATGAGCAATATCCAACATCCCAGCTCTTCTTCCTTAGGCGGGACAATCGTTTCACCTCTATGCAAAGCATTACCGTCTGCCCAAAACTCCCTATGAATCTGGTCAAATGCGGCACTCACCCCAGATGAACTTCGGGGCAACCTTCCTCAAGTAACAGACGTACCCTCACGATTTCCAAATCAGCCACCTTTTCTTTCTGCCATTTTGCTAAATTGAGGACACCTTCATGTGTTGCATGTGCTATCAATGACCATTCTACCACAGGTAACATGTCACCATCATTCACAGGAAGTCGTGATGAACTACGACTACATTTCCAGGACCCGGGGTCCCAATGATTGCGAAGTAAAATTCCTGCAATGCCAAACCCCACCAATTTATCCTAGAAGAGGTGCATGTGTTTTTCCCGATCAGCGCATTAACTAAAGGTTTATGGTGCATCTTCAATAAAATTGTAATGCACCAAAGGAAACATTTAAAATGTTCCGCAGCCCAATCACATGCCAGAGCTTCTCTCTCAATAGTGGAGTCATTTTCTTTTGCATTTTGCAATGACCTCAAAACAAAAGCTATCACTGACTGTTGACTATCCATCACCTGAGTCAATGTGGCCCCCAGTCCTGCAACACTAGCGTCAGTTGTTAAAATAGTTTCTTAGGAGACTAAACATGCTCAATGTCCGAGCTCTCACAACGTATGCAAAAAACACATTCTTCTTCATCAATTCCTTCAGGGGGAGCACTCAAAGTCGCAACATTCTCAATAGATGTAGAGTAATACTCAGCGAGACCCAAAAACGCCCTTAGAGTGTCTTTGTTATGTGGTGCAGGTGCTTTTAACACAGCATCTACTAAACTAGCATTCGGCCTGATGCTTTCATCATTGGCCACATATGCTAAATATGACACTTCTCAAACTTAAAATTTGCATTCATCTTTCCTTATCCTAAGCTTTGCTTTTCTGAGGATCTCTAGCGCTTGTTTCAGGCACATGCCATGGTGCTGAGAATCTTCTGGGAATATAAAAATATCATCTTGAAAGAATTTCATATTTGTCTTTTCACCAAAGAGTTTCTGAAAGACAGCTGCCACTAAGGCAAGATCAAAAGGCATTCTCATGAACCTATAGGCCCCAAAAGGTGTTACAAATTATATTAGTGGTTTAGAGTCAGGATGTAATGTGATTTGATGATATGCACTTGAAAAATCAAGATGTGGTACAATATTTTGTTCCATGTAAGTTGGATATCATAAGTGGGATATCATTTCCTGAACTTTGGGAAGTGGGTGATGATACACCCATATATTGTTATTGAGGGATCTTAAGTCTAGAAACATTCTAATCACTCCATCTCATTTCTGTGCAATTACCACCGAGGACTGCCGCCTCTATTGGTTCAATACTTTCATTGTCACACAGTTTATCTAATTCAGTCTTCAATTTTTCTCGTAACATCAAGAGTACTGGCCTCAACTTGTGTGATACTGATTTCGCTCCCTTCTTCAATATTATTTTGTGGCTAAAGAGTTTCAAACATCCTATTTCATCCTGTAGCACATCTCTAAATTCATCACAAATATAATTTTCAACAAGCATAAAAGGTTCAGGGGTATTTGGATCCAATATAATCTTTAAATCTTTTTGATGTTTCCAACTCAACAAGGATACCCCTTTTTCTGCTGCATAAAATTTGCCCCACACTTTTTTACCTTTAAATTCAATTTCTACCATACAGGACCCAAGCATTTTGATAGGCATTCCTGCTTAACTTTTGGGGTTTATATCTAAAATCTTAAAATCTCCTAAACTGAACCCCAATTTAAGGTACATGTCAGCACCTATTACAGTGTACTTGGAGCATGAATCGACCATCATTCTCGTTTTCTCTCATTTAATCCCACTGCGCCCAAAATGCATTTCTTAATCATCAAATCTCACTTCTCCACCTAGTCTACTCTTGCACATCAACAGCCTCTCTTGTAGCCTCGTGCCTGATGGACATCTTACTATCTGATCACGTAACAGACTATCAGCGAGTGGTCCAAACTATCAGTTCTTAGCTAATCCATGTAAGGATGCCACATACACACTGACTTTCTCATGAACTCCTTGGGCACGGGACAAAAAACAAGTGTGGGCCATTACTATGTTTACACGGGGACCGAATTCCTCCGTTAAAGTACGTTCCATCCCTTGATATATGTCATGTGCAACCCCTGCTCCTCTTCAACTGGGACCACTGGTAACGTTTAAAAAGTCCTCTGCACTTCAACTCCTAAGCACTTCAACAAGGTTGCTTGTTTCCTTTCTGGTTCAAAATTCTTCCCTCCAATCGCCATCAGGTAAGTGTCCAACATGTTCTTCCAGTGCGCCTACGCAATCCCTGGCTCACGTGTACTGGACTGAAAGATTGGAGGGGTTGAATAGTTGCCTCCATGTGGAGTAACACAACAAGTGAATATAATGAACTAATACAATAAACTAAAGTAAAAAGTCAAAGTAACACGCTAAAGTAATAAGTTAAAACAACTACTGACTGCTGACTTCTCCAGCGCGGCTCTCCCGAGTCCCACTCTATGGGTTCCAGGGCAGTGTCCAAGCTCGCTGATCAATTGCAAGCTGGTTCGCAGCACGCTTCATTGTCCACTATCCAATTGTATCGTGGCAGCAACTCCAACTCCAATTCAGCAGTAACGTTTAGTACTGCTTTGAAAACATCCCATTCGGTCAGCAGGGGGCGCTGTCATTACAACCTTCCCTGTTCCTGTAAATGGTCTCCCTCTTGCTTTTTTTTTTTTGTTGATAGCCCACTCGCCAATTTGTTGTGGGCTGGTACAAGGAAGGGAGGCACAGACGACACAGGAAGCCAGGAAACGGAGAGTTGACTTTATTGGCTGGTAGGTAAGTGGAGAGCGACGATGCACTCCTTCCATCTGTCATCGCTCCTTGTCAACTACTGCTCGCCTCCCACACTGGGCTAACTGCTCAAGATTCACTTTCATGTGATGCGAATGGTCAGAACGTCATAGGAGACAGCACACAAGGGGTGGAGTAAGAAAGTGATTCTGGTGTGCGGGGAACAGCTCAGTTCCCGCTACAGTGGTCCTTATCAATCGACGATTTTATCTGAAGGCAAACCAAGAAGTTGGCAGGCATCAGTGGAGTAACTTTGCTGAAAATGTTGGGGGGAGACATGACAACTGAAGTAAAGGCACGGAGTGAAGGAAGGGCAGATGGTGGCTCTGAGGGATCGTTTCACCCTATCTGTTCGTAAATGTTTGGTTGAATGGTAGATTTGACTGAATTCGGTCACCACCATTAGTTTGAAACCGAAGATACCAAACATGAAGAGCGGGGGTTGCGGGAGTATCTGCCGCTCCTCATTTTTGGTATTTTCAGCTTTGAGGGTTGCAGGGAAGCCCCCCGCTTCCTCAACATTGGACACAGGGGACTCAAAAAGAAAAAGCAAAAAAGAAAAAGGGACCATGCAGCTTCAGTTAGACCAGCATTAGAGGGACGGAAAATACAGGGTACATGAAAGGAGGTGGACGGAGAAAAGGTAAGTAGGGGGGATTTGTGGGTGTACTGGTGGTTTGGGGGGACATGAGGTTTGTTTTTTTGTACCAAGGTAAAAACGTATTTGCGCCGAAAATGACTACAGTGGATTCCGCCGAAAATCCTTTTACCTCGGTCAAACAACCTAAATCCCTGAGGGATCACACTAAATTACTATACCACAAGAGTCCATTGCCGAAGCTCTGTTATAGCTTTCATAAAACTGGTGGCGTATCTTTAAAATTCAATTGGGCCCCCAATTATCTTCAGCCGGGCCTGCCATGCACCAAGTGTCACAACATAACATTCACAAACTTCATTCCACCCAGAACATACAAACCATGCATTATTTATTATTCATTCAGACACAAAGGTCAACACAAATATGCTTGCACACACACTCACTCACACACAAATGCACCCAGCACCGCCACTAACATACACTGTGTGCACACACCATTTATATGTACATACACAATAACACATGGAAACAGTGGTGCAACATCCATTGTGCAGACCAGGCTTTATAACCCCCTGATACCTGATATTTTGGGCTACGTTGACTTGGCCTAGCTGAACTATAAAGCCATGGCAGAAAGGAACAGATTCACTGGAATTAAAGCAATTCCCTTGATGTTTCCATTAATTCAAAGGCAGAAGCCATTAGTTAATGCAGTGCAGTGGGCGACCAAGTATACTTGGTACAGATTTTTAAATTCCATATATCTCCAAACTTGGGTTCTGCACAGCACTGTATATGTATATGTGCTGATAGATTTATTCTACAGAATTTTGATGGATCAAAATGAAGGTATGTTTTCCCCTGTGTTCAAATTATTTCAAGCAGTGGAGTACCGAGCGGAAGAGGCGGGTTGGGGGGCAAGCTGCCCCCCCTGGCTCTTTTAAGAGCCAGACCAGGACATTTGTCAGTGGGACACCTCTCCCGTTTGACTCCTCAAAGAAGGTGCCCAACAGGAAAGTTGTCCCCCTGGCAGGACAATGTGTGCCATGCTATTCCTGCACGCATTCCGAACGGTAGAGGTGTCCCGCTGCCAGATTAATGTCAAGGCTGTCACGTTGCTCTGTGTCAACAGAGCATTATAATGTGAGCCATTAGGCACTGATTGGAGGGAGGGGGGACCATTTGCATGGACTTTTGTCTCATTAGAAATGTGAATGTGGGGGGAGTATTAAGAAGTGAGAAGGGTGCATAATGGTGCATGCTTTATGAAATAATGACTATGGTTTTAAAACCAAAGGGGATTGGCTAGGCTCACATTAATCTACATAAAGATTTGCATGCAGGATGGGGGAGAGTAAAACTAAAGCCAAACTCTTATTGCTCAACATAGTCCTATGACAATGAATATAGTGTATAGTTAGTTTACTATGAAAGGCTAGTTTATTATGTAATGTGGTTTGCTTCCAAGGCATTGCTATAAATAATTATTTAGGCACATGAAATGTAAAGCAAAACCTTAATAAATATCTCTTTCAACTAAACTTGGAAGATGTACGCAGTTGCTTAAGTTGTCCACATCCCAGTTTCACCATTTAAGCAAAGTGTGTGATCCTGGGCAAATCATTTAATTGCGGTGTGCCTTCTCTGCAGCTGTATGATTCTGAATCACTTCAAAGCTTATGTTAATGTATCATGCTATTATGATAAAAAAGCTTAATGACTATAGAGTTGCTCCATAAATAACAATAGTTCAAGTTAGGTATTTGGCACCACAAAGTTATTTGCCACTTGACTTACTAATGGCAACGTATTCTAGAGTCGCTTCTATGGTGCCTCCTAGTATCAAAGGCTGATGATGCTCCTTGCAATGTCCTTTTCTGTGAAGTCACTTCTGTTGGTGCAATGCATATACTAATTAGGAGGTTTGCATGTATTTTGCCCAGAGGGCATGGACAGAGTTCTAATAGATGGGTGCCCTGGCCCTGGAATGGGTCTGCAGTTTTTTGAGTATTTTTATGTGTTAAAATGCTATCTGCCATAATGTTACCAACAAAGTAGATTGGGGCAGGTGTGGACAGTTTGGTGGCACGAATGAGACCATGTGTAATTGCATTCACTGCATTTTGTCGCTCATCCCCCACTCGTACAATGCTGGGTACTCCCCTGCTTAGTTTGCTAAGTGAAGCAGTTTTTGTTGGCCTGTAACCTGAACCATGACACCCATTGACTAGTTTGCACCAAACCTTCCTGAAAGAGTGCCTGCACAACTCGAAATACTTTTAGCTGGTTTGGTGAAGATTATTTTTGGTGGAAGGGAAAAAAGTTATACAGGGCTCCCAAAAGTTTGTGTTTAACATAAAATCCCATACAGTTCCTTCTGTGCACCTAGAGCAAAAACTGCTTAACAAACGTTCACCATGTTTGGAAGGCGTATAGCACTGAGCTTCATTTCATAGAATGTGCAGAGTACGACAGTTTTGGGTCACGGTTTTCACAGCTTGATTCTTTCCACTCTACTGGGGGAGGCCGCACCTTCCGCCAACTTCATTTTTAAATTAGGATGGTGGTGCTTTAGTAGCACCTGAAAAGTGGCAAGACTAATTTTAGAGGCATTGCAAAGCTGTGGCTTGTCACAGAGAATGCACCATTTGTTATTGTTAGTGGGTCTTCATACCTGGGGCCTTAATGTGTACTGCAAGCTCTGCTCACATTGTCGAAATGTAACCTGGGCCCTCACTAGGGTCAGCCCACAGCCCAGACCCCCAACAAACATACACAAACACAATTAAAACATGTTTTCTTTTAACGTACCTCTGCTTTCAAATGTCGCACGGGCCACATCTCACGTTACACCGACCTAACCTCTTCGCACTCACGCGCCTCCAGACAGAAACCAGAAAGCTGAATGAGCTTCCTAATTCCTGTCAGTGTGTCGCACTAACATGAAGCATGAAAGCGACGTTCTGTGCCGAAGCCTGCAGAAGTGCTGCTGCTAGTGTGACAGCATGGGCGACGGGCCCCGCACCACCCAGTTCTGAAATGGCAGTTCAGCACCCTGGTTTTCTGACTTTGAATCAGACCAGCCAGGGTGGGGGACTGAGCCACAAGGGTAGCCCGCCCCAAACATGTTGCAGCGCGGCAGCCATGCAGCTAAGCATTATGTAATGAAACAGCGCCAGCCTTGCTGGGCATCCTAGCCAAGCTTGCGCTGTCCAATTACATAATTGATGATTGCTGCCCCTTGGCCCTCCCTCAAAAAGATGCCACTAAAGTTGGGGGGACAAAACTCCCTGTCCCCCTATAATTACACCCATGGCAGGCATGTCTTCAATGAGCATCTCTCTCTCACTTTCTCTATATCCCCATGTGCTCTCTTTTCCTCTCTATCTCTCTTTCTCTCTCTATTTCTCTCTCTCTCTCTTCTTCCTTCTCGCTCTCGCTTCGTCCCTCCCTTTCCTTCTCTCTCTCTCTCTCTCTCTCTCTCTCTCTCCCTCTTACTTTCTATATGCCCCCATGTGCTCTCTTTTTCTAAAAAAAAGCAGCTATTGAACAATATAAGAAGGAGATTATTTAATTGTACTAACACTTTAAACTAGCTTCTCTTTAAACGAAACCAAGTTCATTTGTAATGACCACTTTCCATATATGTTGTAGCCATAACAGGTACATTATGGTATATGTTATGTTATCGCCCGTCACTACCGTACATTTGTCTTACTGAGCAATGCACATTATCAAAACCTATAATAGCCACATAAATCATTTTCTAATAGAATGTTATTTATCCAGGGTGGACAGTCAGGTACACTCTTAATGTACAATTTAGAAATACGTCTATGAGAAAGGAAAAGAAACAAATAGCACAAGTAGGGATTCCTGGCTGCTTTGCATAAAATAAAAGATCATTTGGGAATCTAAGAATGAGCGCAGATCTTTGTATTTGACAAAAATCACTGGGATTAAAAGGTTATATGCTTGAAACACTATGTTCATAATGCATGATGGGTATAGAGCTCCTTTCATTGTTCACAACCCTCACCCTAACTTCAAAGTGTTTGAAACATGAACCATATACACTAATTGGAACAACCTCAGGATGGTGAGGCTAGAGTGGCTGCATCATCAGTCACTTCATTCGGGCCTAAGGACTACCCAGAGGTAATATTCCTTTCCTGCACATCATTTTAGATGCGTCTTAGGGTAAGGACAAGGATGGCAAAGAACATAGCTTAATGGACTGCTGTACAGGATGGTGCTGTTATAGTCTAAAGGTGATTCTATCAAAGGAAAGTCGTTCCCTAAAAGGGGTTTCCTGTAATAATTGTGAGCAAAAGGGTGAAGTATTTATTTTATTTTATTTAATATAATTGTACATAGTTCAATGAAGCTTTACAATCAATATTATTCAATACACACAAAGACATGTGAAATACTTTAGTATCGTAGAACTATAAAATCTATCAACTCTACTTATTTACAATAAAATACAAATTACAATTTTCTTTCACACATTATCACTTCTCAAAAAACAAAAAAGGTAGCAGGCGCCCCTCTCTCGAAGGAACACGGCATGTTTTGATCCTTTTTCCTTCCTTTTTCGCTTTCCCCCTCCAATTTCTACATTGCCACTTTAGTCTAGAAGTTTCATGTTTCACAATAAGGGCAGTAGAGCCAGATTTTAGTAGTGTTCGCAACATTTCCCTGAGGGCTCTTTTGGCTATTTTAATTTCCGGTTCATAACAATGGATCGGTGGTTTACCAGACCCTATTATTGCAACATTTCATTCTCACCAAAGCAGTCTGTTGCCAGGGTTGGGCCTTGGAGTTCCAATGACCATTCAACACTCAGTCTGGCATGATCACTCACTGCTATACTGTCAACAGACAACGATTTAATTTTGTCGGTCATGACACTATGCCAGCAAACATAATCCAGGGTTCCCCTATGGGACCCACTCGACGAGGTGGTCTTCCCAGGGCTATGGCCTGTACTCCTCCCATTTGATATCACCAGTTCCCATTCAGCCAAGAACCAAAGCCACATTTGCCCCTACCCATTTGCCACTTTCATCTCCATTTTGTTTTCAGAGGTGATGGTTTTAAAATTCCCTTTAATCATATGGACTACACATCTAGCATTCAGGTCGCCTCCCAAAATAATACCATCCTCACTCGGAATTCCGACCCAGTTAATAATCAGCGTATCTACGTAGGCAAATATATCCTCTGTGGAGGTAGTGCTGGAGGATCACAGATAATAATCACCAACACCCGTTTCAACAATGGCGACCCCTCAACAGGACCTCAACAGCCAATACATTTCCCTCCAGATCGCTGGGAAGAAGCATTTGTGACTTATACTGATTGCTAACACCAATCAGTAGCCCCCCAAACGGCCGGCCCACTGGGCCTATTTTAGCCCTGACCTGGTCAATATGGGAACCTTCTACCAGATACTGCTCCATTAACCACGTTTCTTGTAACGTAAATATCACATGATTTAATAGAAAATCCACTGAAGGGCCCTCTGAGGAAAATGAGTGTGGCCTCCAGTGTTCCAAGAAGCTAAAGCTAGCTTTCAATTTGGAGGACCATCAAACCCGGAAAACATGCTCTTTAACCATTGTCAACCCTGGACATTGTCAATTTTTGCAGAGGGGGGAATACTCTTAGGCTGGGAAACCTCCCTCGGGGGCTCTGACGCTTAACACAGCAATTACAACAGATACCAGTCTCCAAGATGTTAGCTGCCTTATCCAGTTCAAACCCCAAAACTCCCAGGGACTCAGCCTGGGCTTGGATTAGCAAGGCCATGACAGGCAAGCCACAATGTACTCTGGACCTCCTCCCCCAGGTTTAGCAAAGCATGCTAATTGCTGGGATTTTACAACAGGTTTTGAGCAGTTCATTTCTATTAAGGTGTGGACACAATCCTTTCTTGGCGATTTTTCTGATAGTGAATTTCCTTAGGTCCAATACTGGCCACTGATAGGTGAGGCTGGTTGAGGTGCTTGGCATACCACAACTCTGCCTGCGGGCGCGCTGGAACTACACCCAGGTCCAGCGGCTATCTCAGGCACAATAATTGTAGCTTTGGGCATTTCAATAGTAGCCAGTACTGCTACAGGTCCTCTAGTAGAGAGTTCAAGCGGAGAGGGTATCATCGTCCCATCATCTTTAAGGAGCCAGCTAGTCAATCTGCCCACACTAGGTTGGCATTGCTTCTTCTGACAAGACACCCTTTGCCACCGTCGCCTAGACAGCTTTCTCTGGCTAACCTCCGACACTATCGTCGAGTTCAGTGGTAGGGACTGGTCAACTACAGATAACACAGCGGCTTCCCCTTTTGGGGCTGTTGCTTTCTTTTGTTTATTCTGTTTACTACACTGTTTATAAGTGGGTTGATATGATATGATAGGTTTATTTATAACGCACTTGATACCCAGAGTTTTCTAACCGCGGATCCGGGGATCGAACCTGTGTTGCTCCATGTCGTCCTGCTTCCAAGGTGAGCACATTGCCCCTAGGCTATCCTCCCGAGACCGGGTGGTGTAATGGTGATTGTGATGAAGAGTCCAACATGCTATTCCTGGTAGTAGGGCTTTGAGATGGAATAATAATCGGGTGAACTTGAGATGAACCAGCCGGCGTCCCACCTGCACTTTCATTGTCTAGTTCAACACCATCGTTTCGAACCATTTCCAGGCAAGTCTCCACACCTCCGTGTAGAAGAGCCATATAGTCATTTGGTTTCAGCACTTCTTCATGAATCCTGCCACACAGCTTGGAATGTCTAAAAATTCTAGACATCCAGAGAGGCCCCTCCCCCGAGATGAGCCGCACAGTTCAGCTCCTTTTCCCGGCTGTATTGACCAGTCCTCCATCAGGTGAGTTCAATGCGCCCCCATTTGCTCCACCACGTTCAAGAGTCAGACGGCTGAATGAGTAGAATATGTTAGGGGGAGGCACAGAGCCGTTGTGAAGGAAAGTGGACCTCGGTTGGGTGGGAGGGGACATGGATGGACTGGAGCCAAGGAGGAGAGGTGGACAAGGCAGAGACAGGGAAGTCGGTGGCATTTCCCCACCGGCCTCCAGCAAGCGATTCCCAGAACACAACTGATAGCATAACTTTAGTAGCGAATTGTTGTCAATGTCGCCAAACGTAGTGTTAGCTGTAGCTCCCAATGAAAGTGCCCCTGTTGACATATTCAAACGCTCCTCCACTACTGCGGCTTCCACCGGTGTTCTGGTAGATTTGGCAGTTTTTGCTTTGAAATATTTAGTCATTTGAGCCGCAGCAGAGCTCAGGGTTTTTCTCCAGACTTTTCGGGGCATGTGGTTTCCCTGTCAGTCCTCCGCGTTCACCAGCACGCATTACCGGAGAAGCTGCTGGGGCCTCCCTCTTATATCCATTTGACTTGCCGGGCTGTTTATTTTAATTTTTCCATAAATTATATGTCGTTTGGTTACCCAGCGCCTTTCCTGGCATGACGCTCATACACAAAGGGACAGATTTCAGATCACTCAACTGGAGATGCTGCTACTATCAGTGTTAGAAACACACTAACACTGAACACGAGAGCTCAAAGGCAAAGCTCCAGGAATAGAGTCAAGACAAAGTCAGGGTGTGCACAGATGTACTCAAGAATTAAGATAAGGGCTGCAGTAATGGAAGCAACACAAACAGCCTTGTACCTTTGCGCTTTCTTGGCCTGCGCGGACTGCACAGACAGACTGCGACTCAACTCTATAGCCATCTCCGCGGCTGCTCTGCAGTGAAATTGAGTTTTTATGTAGAACTCCTCCTCTTCCAGCACAGCACAGCAATTGCCAGGACAGAAAGACTTTCTCGCAGACTGCGACTCAACTCTGTAGCCATCTCTGCGGCTGCTCTGCAGTGAAATTGAGTTTTTATGTAGAACTCCTCCTCTTCAGCAGAGCACAGAAATTGACAGGATAGAAAGACTTTCTCGCACACTGCAACTCAACTCTGCAGCCAACTCCATGGCCACTCCACCTTGAAATTGAGGTTTTATGTAAAACTCCTCCTCTTCCAGCACAGCACAGCAATTGCCAGTATAGAAAGACTTTCTCTCAGACTGCTACTCAACTCTGAGGCAAACTCCCTAAGTATTTTTTAAACATCTTTGACAATGTGAGGGGTAAAAAGGGATCGCAAAGCCCACTGTCACTGTGGTAGGCCTATGGTTTAACCCGTTCTTCAATGACCCTCAGAAGTAAGGAGCCGCCCCTCGCTTCAATTCACCTAAGCCCTGAAGAGCAGTTGGCCGCTTCATAATCCCTCAGAGCCCAGGTGAGTTCCCACTCTTACGTGCATCTCATGGTAGATGTGCTGCTTTGCCAGTGGATGGAGGAGTCACATTCTAAAATCCCTGGCTGACTCAAAGGGACTCATTACGACAGTGGCGGTATGGCAACAACGGTGCCGGTAGTGCTACCGGCGCCGTTGTTACCATGCTGCCACATTACCCGCGGGGGCAGCTCTGCACGCATTGCTAGACCACGCGTGCAGAGCGGCACCCTCGAGCAAAGCAGGATGGTAGCAACGGTACCGCTGTGGACGCTACTGCTGCTACCATCCTCCCCATTCCCATTGAGCCCTGTGGGGGCTCAAATGGGAATGGGGACGTACCGGCTCCGGGTCCCGCGCACGGGGGAATTACCGGGACCGCAAAGGTCGGAATGGCCCGGTAATTCCCCTTTCGCGGGACCCGAAGCCGGACCTGAGTTTGGGGGTAGCCATGCCCTTATTATCCACAAAACAAGGCCTGAGGTGATTAAAAAGGATGCAAAAATAATGTGTGCCGATTTACTTACATTTCAATGCAGATTTGCAGTTATTCTGCATCCATTACCATTGTTTCTGCGGTATTCGAAGCGGGGGCAGATTTTAAAGATAATTACTCCGTGAGGCAATCGTGTTAATGAGGGCACATCTGGTTAAGTAGTTGCTGGTGAAAAAAGAATGACTTCATGTTTGGAGTGGAGGTGAATGCATTTCACATCTATAGATTCCAATTGAATCTTCAATTGTAGTCAGCACTGCTTGTCAACTCTGAAGCATAGGAGGGCGGGCATAGCCCCCACAACTAGGGTGGGAGGTTTTTGCACTTGAAGGACCTAGGGATGGTGATTTATCACTCTAAGATCCACTCCGAGGGTGAGTATCCATGAATTTATTTACTCATTTGTCTATTTGTTTACTGGTTTATTGCACTTAGATCGTATATAAGACTAAGCACCGCAAAATGATGTGAGTAGCTATAGTTGAATTTTTTTTGCCGTGAAAGGTAGCTTCATACTTATGGCAGATGTGTTGTGCAAGAGTGTTTGTGTTATATGTGCAGAGGTGTGGAGGAGTAAGGCTGTGGCGTCGGGTAAGTCACAAAGGTGCGGGGTGCGAGGGAGAAAATGGGTTAGCTGTACAAACAACCATGTCTATCCCCTGGATTTAAACCACATGAGGTTATCCAATTCACCACGGGTACCGCCTCTCTTTTGAATTCATGTGGAACCACTCTTTCCTAGCACGGCAGCACACACATAGAGCAGTCCATCGGCTTTTCTCGTCCTGATGAAGGCCCGCTCAAGAATGGCTGGCATAACAGTCAGTGAGGGCCGAAACACATTTGTGTAGACAAGTCCTTAATTATAAGAGCAGTGCAAAATTGTTAACACTGTTTTCAAATGATAATTTTCATGTTGTTTGCTTTATCCATGTAATAATTGTTCTGACCCCTGCTGTGACACAACACAGCAGTAGGTTTGTGTGGGAGTGAGGGGCCAGTAGGCCCCCGTCCCTCCCTTCCTTTAGTACGAACTTGGACCATGTGCCTCCAATGGTGGCCGTGCGTGTTGTGCAGGACACGTGGCATCCATTTTGTGCCCCCTTGACTCCATCTTGGTAACTAGGCCTCACTGCTATAATACGAAAAGGCTTCTCTTCCCTTTGCATCACCGCGAACACCGCACACATGGCCCCCACCTTTTCTCTCACTGTGTCTGGAAAACTCTGCGGCTCCATTCTCACGCTCAAGCCGGAGGTAATTGCAACAAAGAACAAATGTAACATCTCACTCTTCCTCTGAGATCACTGCCCCGCATGTGAACCGGCTTGAGCCAGGCACTGAAGCTCATCCATCTCCACAAATCTGTTCATGCCCCCTCACCCTCGCCATTGGAAAATTACTGCCAGTGTGACCCTGTGTCCCTGCAAGGTATTCTCTTGATGTAGCAGATATGCGACCTCACCATGGTGCCCACCTAGCGGGCCCCAGCTAACATCAGACCTTTGCCGCAGTATATTGTCTCCCACTACTAACAAACACCAACCTGCCTTATATTGTTTATGAGTCCAGACCCTCATTTCAATCAATGTTGTCATATTGGTCAAGACCCTTAACCTGATGCCCCATATAAGCCTCAATAGGTAATGATGTAAATACATGCAATGAAGTTTTTAGGTTTACAATGATTTGTTCAAAAGAGTTGCAATGGTCATTATTTAATGCATGCTTCACTGAGATGTATTATGTTAGCTCAGTTAGTGGCCACCCCGCTCCGCAGCGCCCTGACCTTCACCCCTCCTGGATGCTGACAGCCGGACCACCTGATGTTCACCCTCCCGCCAAAGGAGCAACCAATCCGGATGAGACAGTGACTCCATGGACATACAGGCCTATACTGCCTACCCAATCCTGCATCGATTTAGTACCCTATGTTAATTACATCATCTATAACGATTTTTCTCTTTATAATCTCATGTAATTGAGATGTTTGTCAGAGCGCTCTCGGGCAGCAGAGTTCTTTGGATGCCAAACCTATATAAAACATTTTGAACTCTCGCAACCTGTTCTCTTAGCCTCATTCCCCGTCTGGGGTGTGTCTTGTTTATTCTTCTTGCACGTATAAGACGGGGAGGGCGCTTACAGGTTCTGTAACGTCCTAACTTCACTGTATTGAATTTTGAGTCCGAATTGACCTCAAATTGTTTTACCACATCATGTATTTGTTTTATGTTTTGGAATGGATAACTCTATATTCATGTGTGCTATTAGACCATTAGGTTGCCACCTTTGAATACATATACTTTGTACCCACTCAATAAGGTGTGTCTTGTACTTTATATCAACAAGCTATTGAGGCACAGGTATAGGCAAGACTGACCCATTCACTTGTTCTCTCCTCATTCTAGATGGTTCAAGGGAGGGGAGACGAAGGACAGATGAAAAAGTTGTCAAATTGCTTTGTGCTCGACCGTCCCCTATTACAAAGTACAGATTTGCACCATGATTAGCGAGAATAATAATAATAATAATAATAATAATAATAATAATAAATAATGTATTATATAGCACTGCACATGGTGAGTTCCTGTCTCTCTCGATGGGGTAACTGAGCTCACACTACGAAAACAAGCATTGGCAATGCCAACAGTTTTGGCTTTAATAGAGGAATTTGAAATGCATTTGCCAAGCACTGCTGTAGTGGTATTAACTGGCCGTCAATGGTAACAGCTGTAAAATGGTGCGCATACCTGGGCATTTAATAGCAGTGCCTGGCAAATGCCTAATACTTACACACAAGCACAAACATTGTTGGCTTTGCCAATGCTTGTTTTTAACAGCACTTCAGTGCAGGACAGACATAGTGCTTATAAATTGTGTGGCTGAAGGCAGATGTGGTTGAGATATTGTTATTATACTCGTAGCTCATTTACAGCTGCAATAACCTCATTAACTCCCAGAACACGGTTTTGAAAAACACTGCCAGGCACTAAGTTTGATAGTAAGGCTTGTTAAAGCTTTCTCAAAGAGATCCCACGAGGGTGTGTTTTGGGACGGGAAGTGGCATAGGGATTAGCTAGGCCAGGGGCAGTCAATGGGTGGGTAAATAACCAAGCAGCACCTGAAAACTGTGTGTCCGTCCTCATACGCATTTTATCGCTAGCTGTACTCTAGAGCAATAGTTACAGCTTGTAGCACCACCGTATAGCCAAACCTAAACTGACCTACACGTCAAGAACCATGTACAATGTATACATGCAATTGATTAAGAATGTATTTCACACCTTGTAATATAAGCGCCCAGATGCCTACAGGTGAGGCGCACTATACAAATGGCAAAATAAATGAATAAATAAATAAATAAATAAAGCAACCTTCAAAGTTCCCCATTGCTATTCCCAAATTGAGATGCAGTTAGCTGAAAATGCCTCTTTCAAATATGCACACAATTGGTAAAATAAGCACCCGTCTTCTGTTTACTTTGGATATATTTCCTCCTGGGGGGGGGGAGAGGTGCTATTCACTCTGAGCTCTAAAGACAGTTGTGCAACTTATTTAGAGAATTCCATTGGGCCAGTTGCAAATGATTTCTGCTGGACTGAGTAACTGCCTGTGTGTTTGGCACCCAGCAGATTTTCTACTGGGTAAATACATACATAAGTGACCCAAATAGAAACTGCTAAGCCAGTAGTATTCATTTAGGGGTTGGCCCCACTAAGGGCCCCAAAGGATGTCTAGGTGGGCCCAGGCTCTTTGAAATATAAGCAGATGGTCTACTGTTTAAATTTTCTGTTAAAAGCAGTCACCTTAATTCCTTTTAAAAAAAACAGGCATGTCAATCCCTTTTTAAAGAGTCTGGGGCCACCCCTGCACATCATCCGGACCCCCTGGGGGGCCAGCCCCCCAGCGTGAAGACCACTGTGCTAGACACTAGTGCCTAGTTCCAAAATGCGAGCGCAGTCTAATGAAACTTTCCCAAAACCAATATGCCATTAACTGGTTCTAGTAGAACATTGGCTGACTGGAATTCCCACCAGGGGCAGCAATTCAACTATAAACGGCAGCAGTCGTTAAATAAAACACAATGTTTTGTTCCCACTAGTACTGTTTGCACATAGTTAGAGAGTCATTTGTAAAACGGCCAATAAACGTGAGCGAGAATTGAGATCAACAATCTAAAATTATCTATTTTAACTGTAAGCGTGCCTCGCCGCCTGCCCAAGGCCAACAACATGTTTTCACAGCGCGAGATTCCTTTGAGCGACGGTATTTTCAAAGTCCTTTGCCCGAAAACAGGAAACAGGAAGCAGCGAGAGCCCGCGGTAGAGGCCAACATGGCGACACACTGTCTTCAAGCCCTCTCAAAAACAGGCGACCCTGTCTGGCCTGCCCCACTGCTCAGTACATCGGGCAGGGGGTGGGGGGCGCAGTGAGGTGTGGGTGACCTACAGGCTCGTGTTTACTCGAATTAAACAAAGGGAATTCCGCCCTGACTCACACAGGGCCTAAAAATAACAAAAAACAGGCGCGTGTAATAGCTTGGCTCAGACACTGGATTTGGGGAATTACGCCATTGTCCAGTTTCCTTTGTCAAGAGAGAATTACGGTATGGCTGTTTTTGGCGTTCAGTTCAGACTGGAGTCGCTTATCTCTGGCCGCCATTGGGTGACAAGCCAGGCCAACGCTAGACAGTAAAGCCTGGGGATGGCACAATGGCCGTGCGGTGACAGTAAATGTTATCGGAGGGGTCCCACGCGCGGCGACGGTGGCGACTGGCGCGCGCAGTGACGCAGATTTACCAGGCCCTGTTTTTATTAGGAAAGTCTTTTTATGTGTTTCAGTCCAGCAGTATTCCCAGTAAAGGGCAACTACGAACGGCTTCCGCGTGTTGTGTCACGAGCTGGTATTGACCATAGAAAAATGACGAAGTGTCCCAACTCGAGCCCCACACTGGGGCGGGTGTTATATAGAAGTCACCAGAAGTTCTGGCTGTGACCTCTTTGGGCCCTCTGTGACTAATCCAAATCCCCACGTGTCTGCAAGATTTTTAAATAATGTAGTCCTGCAACGCAGGTGGCATCAGCGGTGGAGTAACTTTGCTGAAAAAGTTGGGGGGACATGACATCTGAAAATAAGGTGCCCCAGTCAAATAAATGGGGACAGAATGGTGTGTCATGAAAGTTGGGGGGGGCTAACACCACCGTCCCCCCTTAAAAATTACGCCCATGCAGTACGCGGTAAAGAACCTTTAATATAGCATATTCTACTTATTTTAGAGTTTGAGGTCACTTCCTGTGATGTCATGGGGTTATAGTTCATGTAATGCTACTTCTGGTTACTGTATATCATCGCGGAGGGACTTAATACTGGTTCCTCTACTACCATTATTATTTTGAATGAGTGACAACATTTGTTCAGCACATACTCAAAAGCGACTGTCTCAGCTGCTCGAGTGACAGCCGTGTGAGTATGAGGTGATGGCCAAAGAGACAACCCTATCAGGATTTATGACATGACGCCCCTGTGCGATGGGGGTCTAATAAAAAGACTGCAGAGATCCAACTCTCTCTGCAATCTTTCCAGCCAATGTGTTCTTTGTTAATGGTTTTAAAAGCTCTAGAAATAGACAACCACCTGACCGCCATTTTCTGCCAGCACAGCTGCCGTCTACATGTTTCTTTAGTTACTACTTTCACTTTGAAGTCCAGTTTATGTCTTCATTTATTTCATCTGCTTTCAAACCCTGCATTCTAAACAACACTCACTTTTCTATTTAGGGTACAGACCACAAACCAAGAAGTGGCACAGCTGGTGGACAGAAAAATGCAGATGGAATGCAATGTGCACTTAAATTAGTATATTAACGAAAGGCCTCAGCAATAGAGAGGGGAAGCCTTCTCTAGCCCTATTTAAAAAGCCTTACTTCATGGCAGCTCAAGAGCTGGAACGTGCACTGGGCATAAGACTGTCCAAAGGAAGACATGCACATTGCAGGAGTCCATCCCACTAAAATCCATCACCACCACGCCCCTCCAAATCGTCCAAATCCATACTTTTTAGGTTTTTCTCCTTCATTGATAGGATCCTTTCCAATATATATATGTTATAAAAGGGCCGATGTATGTTTGTCAGAAGCTGCAGTAGGAGCTGCCCGAACGCACAGAATGCTCCGCTACAGGGAGTTGTCGCCTAAGGATGGTGCAATTTGCATAGCTTTGCCTGCTGGCACCGCTAGAGGAAGCTGTAGGCTTAGGATCTATAGTGGTTCTACTGTGTTAATAAAACACTGCACCTTGGCCCGTGACTATTAAACGGAAAATCAGTCCGTTTATTTGTTTGTTCCTTACACAATTCCAGACCGTTAACACCAATCTGCACCAATGTTTGCATAGTTACTTGTGAGGACCCTCTGCACATTACTGGCTACATTACGTGTGAAAACCCACCCTGTTCCCTGGATTTCAGCCCCTGCACACATGAGACGGTTGCCTGAAAGCGGCAAACATCAAGGTGGGGGTTATTTTTAGCGTCTCAACATGAGGAACAAAACTCAAAGGTCCATATGGAGCCTTGAAAACAAAATTTCAAGGCCCTAGTACGCACGTTTGCAAAATATTTGCACCGCTATGTTTTGTTCCTTATACAATTCCACACTGTTCCACCAATCTGCACCAAACTTTGCATAGTTAACCGTTAGGACTCTCCAGACATTACTGGCAACATGACATCTGGACATCCCACCCCTTTCCCGAGATCTCAGCCCCTACATACATGAGACGGTTGTCTGAAACCAGCGCAACCGCAATGTGGTCGTAGAAGGACGGACAAAGATCATTTGAAGCGCTTCGACGTGAGGACCAAAACTCAAAGGTCCAAGAAAGTCATGTTTCAAGGCCCTAGAATGCACCGTTTCTGAGATATTTGCACTGCAAATCGGCAAGACATCAATGTGGTCATAGAAGGACCGGACAAAGCCCATTTCAAGCATCTGAACGCCAGGAACAAAACTCAAAGGCCATGACAACCATGTTTCAAGGTCCTAGGAAGCACGGTTTCTGAGATAATCTGCACCACAACACAGAGTGGGCTGACAGGTGAGGAGAATACACAGAAGGTTCCGTTATGGTGCAGCACGCCATCTCTCACCTCCCCTCCACGCCTGCTCTGGGATATGTAGAGCAGCCACACACACCCATTCTCAGTGCAGTTAACTTTAGAGGGCGAAGCACAACAAACAATACGCGACTTCGAACAGCGACCTACAGGTTCATTCATTTTCAACAAAACAATTGATGAGAGTATTATCATGTCTGCCTATAGCCCCCATGCAAAGTACGGGTACTCTTTGCTAGTATATTTTAATACATACACAGTGATGAAATTACTTCTTCTTTGCTGGAGTATAAGGATGAATAGTGGCTAAACCGGCCACGCAGCCCCCACACTTCTACAAACGCACAGTGATTCCAGTCTTAAAGGTAGAACAGGCACAAAGCCTGATAACGTGAAGGGGTTTGAACGTGAGACGGTGGAAACCCAAACGGCAATAGCATAAAAGTTCAAAATAAAGTAATGTCCAATACAGGTCCATTAAAAATATATAATTTAATTATACAAAACAATCGTAAACTATTAAAAACACTAAAGAAATCCACCCTGTAAAAGAAGACAGACGACGCAGAAAAGGAAAGCATAAGCATGACGATTCGGGCAAGAGATGCAACAATGTGTACAAATGTATATGTCAGACCCTGTACCATATCATTCATGTCATAAGGCTTTTATTCGACATTAAATCATTAGCCTCAACACAAATAATAAACCACATGGTACATAGACAAGTCATATGTGGCCATACATGGTTAATAGTACATTTAATACAACACAATTCATGAATGATCATACTATGTTTGTCAGAACAGTGGTAATTCGGGACTCCTTAAAAGTGATTGGTTATACAATGCATTATAGTTCGATACATATTAAAAAACAGAGCAATACATTCAACAATGTAGGGACTTCTCCTTGGTGAGTTCTGTACATTTAGGCTTATGCACAGCCTTTGGGACGAGATAATTTGTATGGATAAAATCAGTCCGATTTAACAAAAAGGGCTTGTGGGCATTTTAAGGGTATACCTTGAGCTCTCTGTAAGTCAGGGCAAATGTGTTGCCACCAAGTTGCAGAGGGCCAACGGTTTTTTTTTCCAGTCCATTCATAGTAGGTTTTTCGGTCAACTCATAGTGTATGCAGAGACCAGACAGCATACCTGCTGAGGCACCAATTCATTACTCGGGGCCAGCTCCATTAAGGACCTTGGATCTCACGCGCCAAGCCTCGGAGAGGAAGGACGCCACAAAATATACGGTATTAATATTGTGGGAGTGAAGGAATAACTATAGAGCATCCTTTTTTCTAAGTATGCCACAGTTGTTACAAAGTGTTTTTAGTTATTTATTCCTCATACCTGCATAATTCTTGCAGAAAAACAAAAAGTGGCATTGGGTCTCTTTAGCCTCACCACATCCCTGGCAAATGTCATTCCTTCCCACTTCCCATTTGCCTGTACGATAAGCCAAGTTAAGTTGGCCCAACATAAACTTCATATACAGGCACCTCGCAAACATTGGTGTCACCACATCCAGGTAGTGTTCAAACCCCAGGTGGTGTTTGCATTCTAAGTAATGGTCTACCACAACCAAGTTGCCACAGCCATTGATCATATCCACTATACTTGCCTCCTGCACCCTGATCTATTAGCGGAGCCTGGTGGTATATCTAATGTATTTGACCAATAGGATTCCAAATGAAAACTAGTCAGGTTCGCCTTAACATATACAAACTAGGGTAGGGAGCGACCGTCCTCTGATTCCAGACAGTGCGATATGGCCTCATGGTACACCCAGAGCGCTGGTGTGGTCCATGCCCTGATCGAATACAGAACAGGTCTAAGTGCAGCATCAACACCTTTTGTGTTGAGCCCGAGTTCTAAATAAATTGGTATACATGGGCATGGAAGTGGTAAACCAAGCAATCGCTTGAGGAAGCCTCTCTCCACCACATTCAGTTTTTCAACTGTGGCGTGGCCCCAGATCTCACCTCTATATAGTGCTGCAACCTTTACTTGTGCTGCATATATGGTCAAGGCAGCTGAGATAGCCCACCGTCCACGTTTGAGATAAAATCTCCAGATCGCACCACTATTTTTGACCAATGCTGCACTGAACTTAACTAGCTGTGGGATCCAGCTGCCCCTGTCCTGCAACCTTATTCCAAGATAATCAAAGCTACGTACTTGCTCCAGGGGGTTGCCATTGATGGAAAGATGTATTTGGTTATTTTCTTTTAAATTTGTGCAGCAAGACCATGGTCTTAGTCTTCCCAATGTTAACCTCCATCTGCAGGTCCCTACACTTTACGACAAAGCTTCCAGGGTACCTTTTAGGCCTTTTTTGGATGTTGATTGGAGGACGGCATCATCTGTGAAGAGGAGAATGGCAATGGGTTCCAAAACCTAGTTTGGGCTGATCCAGACTCTTTTGCGTGACATAACGTACAACTTCGTCAGTATATAAAATAAATAATAGTTGTGCGAGAACACACCCCTGTCTCACCCCTCTTAAGGCAACGGATTCCATTCATTCTCCACCCAAGCCCCAACTGAACCTTGCTATATTGTTGGAGTACAAGTGCATGCCAATCTGGAGAAGATTTTCCGGTATCCCTCTTTTGGCCATAATAGACCACAACTTATCCCCGTGGGATGCATTCAAACGCTGTCCTGAGGTCCACAAACACTGAGTACAGGTTCATCTTTCTCAGGATTGTGTATTTCTGCCCAATCAGGCATAGGCGAAAAACCTGGTCCGTGGTGCTTAACTTAGGGCGAAATTCTGCCTGGAGATGGTCAATAAGGCCCTCCTCAATGACCCATGCCTGGAGATATTCGTAAATAATTATACTGAATATCTTGCCTACCCCATCCAAAAGAGATGTGGGCCTAAAATTGGCTGCATCTGCCCTTGTTTGTATATTGGTATTACTGTGTGTATTAATACAGTGTAATACACTGTATTACTGTGTGGTATTACTCTGGATTCCTGCCAAAATGCAGGGACTTAATTGGCTCTAAGAATCGCATCAAACAGGTGCCACAGGGCAAGTGACCATATATCTGGTTCATCTTTTATTAGGTCAATAGGCAGAAAATCAGGTCCTGGGACCTGGTTTATAGTGAATAAATCGAATTCAAAAAAGTCGAATGAAAAAATGTCGAGAAAAAAAAAATGTGAATGTGTTTTTTTTTTATTTTTAAATGGGGGGGTTCTCCCTCAGCCCCCGTTTATTTTTACTAGCTAAAGCCAAAAAAACATACAAATAAAAAAAACCAAATTCGAATTTTTTTTCGACATTTTTTTTTTCGACATTTTTGGATTCAACTTTTTGCATTCAACATTATGACTGGCTACCCTGGGACCTTGCTCCAATATTGCAATAAAATCGCCTCACGGACCTCTTCAGCTCTATCTATAGTGGGATTAAAATGCCCTCTCTACTTTCTGCCCTCGCTCCCATGCCCCGATGTTCAGATGGATAAGCTACACCATACATATTCTGGAAGTGACCTCCCCCATACGTATGGAGCGATATTATCAGCTGGGCTTTTATTATTAGCCTCCTTGCTGCCACTGACTAACCCCCTGAAAAGTTTGGAATCCCCCTGATTGGCTGCTTCCCGGAGTTCTGTCCACTCTTGTCGAGTTGACTTATCCTTTGTAGTTTTTATAACATATGTATTTATGCATCTATGTATATATAAATACTCTGCCTCTCAGCTTTGGTGGGTAAAATTGCCCCCTTTCCCATAAGGCTCTAGTTTTTTGGTTCCTGTTGGAAGGACAGGGGTCCGGCAATCCGTGGGCCAGGCTTCTTTCGATGATCTCTTCACTGGCGGGTTTTGAAGCACAACAATGTTGTTTAATCCGTGGTAAAAGTACCAGGAGTCTCATCCCCTGTTGGGCAGGGGGCTATTGGTGATGTAAAGTTATGGCATCCCTGACGACTCAGAGCTTACCCCAGCAAAATGCCTTTTGGGTAGGCATGTAACAGTTGGTCTGAGGTGGAGAGGAGATGTTGGGAGGGGATAGCTGTACAGCAATGAAGACATTTGCTGTGTGTGGGACAACCTCCTTTGCCCCACTGGTCCAGAATATGGCTACCACAAGCATTAATTGGGTAAAGGATTACCTCGGATTATGCAACCAAGTATAAAGTGCTGGCAGCGGTACATTACAATTCTATATGGTGACCACAAGTCACCATATAGAATGTAGGCATAGAGAGTTTCCGAGCATGTGCCCCCAGGTGCAGGGGAGTGAACTTTACTTCACCTTCCCACCCAATTAGACCCATATCTCTCAACACTTATGCCTTCTGCCATGACAATTGTCTTTGAACTTAGCCTTGCCTTGAATGTATTCTCTTCTCTGGGAATAAAAGGGAGTATGGGCACACTCATATCACAGTTCTGGGACTGCATGCCCAACTTTATTTTCACTCTTGGTTCACATGGCAAGAGACCACAATTTAGCCCATTTTGCAGCATTTAATAGTTTTGAATTAATGGAACTTGGCACTCATAGTGTTTCTGTAATGCTCACCTGGCTCCCACGGAGGCGCAGGTCTGGTCTGGATAGCTGCAACCTCTTCTAGCGTGATGCGCAGGATTCGGAACACCAACTGTACTCGACCCCCAACTCTGGTTTGTCTGGCCCGTAAGAAGATCCTTCTGCAGATGGAGAAAGGGGATTAACTCTTTGCCGAGTAGTGTGCTTACTCCCACCTCCCCCTTCGCTCTTCTTTGACCACCTCCGAAAGTTCCTTGCTAAGGCTCACCTTATGGTTTGAAAGGATGAACTCTCCATCCTGCTTCTGATGCAGGGGCGCGTTGTGATCCAGTTACTTCACTGGATCATGGATTGTAGAACTTCAGGTGAGTTTGTTTGATGAGAGGTTCCTTTAGTGTCCTTGCATTAATGCACTAATGCTTGTGTCTTTTTTTCCCATAGGGGCCGGGGTCCGGAAATGCCGGAGATATGGCACCGACCCGAAGTGAAAGGTGCAGTTCGAGTAGATATCAGGTAAGTCTTTAATGAGAGTTCAGGTAATGTCTCAGCATTCGCTCACTAACGCTGATGTCTTTTTTCCCCTTAGGGACTCGGGTCCGGGAATACCAGGATGCGGCACCGACCCGAAATGAAGTGGGAATGACCCAACAGGTAAATCTTAAGATGACTGATTACGGTTTTCTTATTGTCTTCCCTAGCTCACCTTTTTTCTTGTCTTTTTCTCCCTAGGCGCTGAAATGTGGTTGTGGATCCAGATGGTCGCTGATGAACATGAGGCGCCTAGTAAAGGTGAGTGGAATGCGGCGCTGCAGCGATCGATGCGATGTGCTTTTAAAATGAATGTCTTCCTTTTCAGGATCGTCGGCGAAATGTCTCCTGAATGCGGATTTAGCAGGTAAGGGCTCTTCTGTCTCCTATTCTCTTCTCTTCTCCCTTTGCAGGTGTTCCAGGATGCTGGCGGGCGTGGCAGAAGTCTGGATGCAGGAGCAGACACGGTGAGCGTCCAGCTGCTAGATGCGGAACAACGCGAAGCACGTGTGGCAGTCCGGGCGTGGTTTAAATAGCCGTGGAAGAGGTTCCAGTGTAAGTATTCTTCCACGGTCCCCACCCAAGTAACATAGTTCCTTTAATAAAGTAGTCCCTCCTAAGCCTCATTTGGCTTGAGGCTTTATGCAGCATAGTCTGCGTCAGGTAAGTGCACCAAACACCTTTTTTTTATGAGCCTGGCACCTTTGGCGCCAGGACTGATGTCCAAAAAGCCCCTATTAGGGGCCGCTGGGTTTTTTCCCGAGGGCATGATGCCTGCTTCCGGGGGTGCTGGGCCTGTCCTGGTGCTCTGGGGGCAGGGATCATGACAGCACTCCCCCCCAAGGCCCCTCCCAAGGTCGTTCCTTCTGGAGGTTTCGGTTTGTTTGGGAAAATCCGATGGAATCTTTTTACCAGCCGAGGTGCATGTACGTGGTCACTGGGTTCCCAAGACCTTTCCTGAGGCCCATACCCTTTCCAATCAATTAGATAGAAAAGTTTTGATTTTGAGATTTTAGAATCCAAAATGTCTTTTACCTCGAATTCAGGTTCCCCATCTATCTGAATTGGTTCTGGAGGCTTTATTAATCTGGTTCCTGGTTGCACTGGTTTCAAAAGTGACACATGAAAAACGGGATGAATCCGCATGTTGGTTGGCAGCTCGAGCTTGACTGCCACTGGATTAATGATAGCTTTGATCGAATAAGGGCCTAAATACCTTGGATTAAAAGTTTGAGGTCCCTTGAGCGATAAATGTTTTGTAGCCAACCATAACTGATCTCCTATTTGGTATGAAGGCGCCTCCCTCCGATGATGATCTGCATTTTTCTTGTATTTCTCTTTCGCTTGTTGCAAATGGGCAGTTGCATTCTTGAAGGCTTGAGTTATAGTGGAATGCAAATGGTCCACTGCGGGCATTTCGAAGCTCAGAGGAGAGTCCAGGTCTGAAGTACGAGGGTGATGTCCATATAGGGTGTAAAAGGGGCTTTGTCCAGTTCCAGAGTGCACCGAGTTATTGTATGCATATTCGGCCACCCATAACAAATCCTTCCAATTACCCTCCGATTGGTGCAACATACACCGTAGGTATTGTTCAAGGGTCTGGTTCGTTCTCTCCGTCTGACCATCGGTCTGTGGGTGGTGGCTGGTTGAGAGTCTTACGTCGATTTGTGCCAGTTGACAACACTTTTTCCAAAAGTGTGAAATAAACTGGCTTCCCCGGTCAGAGACTAATATGGACGGGAATCCATGCAAACGGATAATATTTTCGAGGAATTCCTTGGCAAGGACAGAAGCTGAAGGTAATCCTCTCAACTGAATAAAATGAGCCATTTTTGAAAATAAATCCACCACAACCAGAATAGTATTGTGTCCATTACAAGGGGGAAGGTCCGTGATAAAATCTAGTGATAAGGTGTGCCAAGGCGCTGGTGGAATGTCTAAAGGCTGAAGAAGACCGGCGGGTCTTGTCTTTTGGCCTTTGTTTTGGGCGCAAACTCCACAGGACATCACGAAAGATTTAATATCCTTTCGCCAGGAAGGCCACCAGAATTGTCGTTTAATTTCTTCCTCAGTTTTGGCAATGTCAGGATGTCCTTCCATCAGGGCATCATGATGACAGGAAATAACGATTTCTTGTAATTCCTTTTCTGGCAGAAATAAGCGTCCTTGGAAGTAAGGTAGGCCATTGTTGACCGAAAAGTAAGATCCTCTTTGGATCCAATCCTGCAAGGCGGTAGAGTCCAGGAGTTGTTTTACTCGTGCTTGAATGCCTTCGAAGGTTTGTAAGGAGGTCAATCCCAAAATTCTTTGTTCGGGAATGATCGGCACAGGTTCTGAATTAGTGTCTATTTCTCCCATTCCTATTCGAGATAGTGCATCCGCTTTGCCATTCTTACAGCCGGGACGGTAAGTGATTACAAAATCGAACTCAGCAAAGAACAAAGCCCATCGGAGCTGACGTGACGATTGAGCCTTGGCAGTCTTTAAGTATTGCAAGTTTCGGTGATCAGCGATCACGGTAATGGTGTGCCTGGCGCCAAGAAGATAATGCCGCCAAGCCTTAAAGGCAGACTTAATGGATAATAATTCCTTATCGGTAATTGCATAATCCCTCCGGCGGTGAGAACTTTCTGGACCAGAATGCTACAGGATGCAGTTGGTTGGTTTCAGGGTCTCTCTGAGACAGGACAGCTCCCATGGCTAAACTGGATGCGTCAGTTGCGACTATGTATGGGAGATCGGGACGCGGGTGCTTCAAAATAGGTGCAGACGTGAATTTAGCTTTCAATTCCTGAAAGGCCTGTTCAGCTTCCTTGGTCCATTCGAAACGTTTATTTTTCCGCAAGAGTGCAGTGATGGGTTGTACTACACGTGAAAATTCCGGAATAAATCTGCGATAAAAATTGGCAAAACCAATAATGCTTTGGACCCCTTTCACCGAACTAGGAGATGGCCATTTGAGGATGACCTCCACTTTCCGTGAGTCCATTCGGACCCCATTAGGTGTCAGGATGAATCTGAGAAACTCAACCTCGGTGGTATGGAAAACACACTTTTCCAGCTTAGCAAACAGTTTGTGCTGACGCAATTTCTCAAAGACGGCCCGGACATGCTTTCTGTGATCAGATTCCGAAGAGGAGTAGACAAGAAAGTCATCGATATATACGACAACACAAACATCGATGAGTTCCCAAAGGACATCGTTCATGAAGAATTGGAAGGCAGCAGGCGCATTGCACAACCCGAAAGGCATCACTTGGTATTCGAATAATCCGTATTTTGTACGGAATGCGGTTTTCCATTCGTCGCCTTCCTTTACTCGCACCAGATGATAAACCCCCCGGAGATCTAACTTGGTGTATATGCAAGCGTCCTTCACCTGGTCAAGGAGTTCAGGGATCAGAGGCAGAGGGTAACGGATTTTAACCGTTATCTGGTTCAATGCGCGGTAGTCGATACAAGTTCTAAGGTCGCCTTCTTTTTTGGGCATGAAGAACAAAGCCGAGGATGCCGGGGACTTTGACGGGCGAATAAAACCATTTGCTAGATATTGATCCAAATATTGTCTCAAATGCAGGTTCTCAGGTTCAGTAAGGGCATAAATCCTGCTACAAGGGGGTTGTGCACCGGGCACCAGATCGATTTGGCAATCGTACGATCTGTGGGGAGGTAACGTGTTGGCCTGTTCCTTTTGGAAGACGTCCTGAAAGTCTTGGTATTCCGGAGGTAGTTACATGGAGGCAGAGTTTACAGATGCTTGACTAATCTTCAGATTTTCTGGGTAGCAGGTTTGTGCACAATCCGGGAAGGTTATTCTCTTAGCTCGCCAATCAATTCGAGGATTATGTGTCTCTAACCAAGGAATTCCAAGAATAACCTGAAATTGTGGAGCCTTGATTACATCAAACACAACTGCCTCCCGATGGCCGTCCGGACCAATAGGAGTCACCTCAGTAGTGGAATGTGTTACCGGTCCAGAGGCAATTTCAGTTCCATCAACTGTGGTGATGACATCTTTGCTGGTTTTAGGACGCAGAGGGAGGTTAATCCTAGAGACCAATTCACGATCCACATAGTTTCCTATAGCCCCACTATCGATGTATGCCTTTATTGCATGCAACCGCTTAGGCTGTTCCGGATCTACGAGAACCATTGGCACAATGAAATGCGAGGTCTGAGAGTTAGTTTTCAAGCTCGGCAAGCGGACCCCTACACTTGCCGGGTGGAGTCGTTTCCCGAAACAGAGACTTCATGGTTTTTATCAGCTGCGCCTACCACCTTCTTGGGCGGTTTTGCTGGGCAATCTCGTAGGAAATGTCCAGAGTTCCCACAATAAAGACATAATTTTAACTGCCGCCTCCTTTCACGTTCCGTTTGAGTTAAAGGTCCTTTAACCCCTCCAATTTGCATAGGCTGAGAGACATCAGCACCCTTGGGGTTAGCGTGGGTCTTGACCAACACCCGGGTCTCAAACTTGGACCGGTCTGCTTTTCTGTTTTGAAGCCTGTGATCCAGTTGAACCACCAAGTTTATATATTCAGTGCAGTCTTGGGGAGGATTTACGACTTGGGCCAGGACATCTTTAAGTTCTCCGCGTAAACCTTGATAAAATAACGTGATCCTTTTATCCTCAGGCCACCCAGTTTCCACAATTAGTCTATTAAAGGTTGCAATGTATGATAAGAGGTCTTGGTTGCCCTGTCGCAGGGATAGAAGTTCGTCATCCAGAGCCTGCCCCTGAGAGTGTCGAGCAAATAATCTTTCCATGCTTGCTTGAAATCTTTGAAAATCACGAAGAACTGGGTCATCTTGAGTAACCAGTGGAACTGACCAATCGGCAGCACAGCCGCTGAGATATGACAGTACAAAGGCTACCTTGGTCTGGTCATTAGGGAAGGCCCCAGGTCTGCATAGGAAGTGTAAACGACATTGATTCATGAATACGGCGAATCGTTTGGGGTCCCCAGCGAAACGTTCAGGCGGGGCCAGCGGCATGTTTCCAGGTAGATTAATCTGCACAGGGTTACTTGGAAACGCTGGAGCGGGGTTTCCACCCGAACCGGGTAAAGGAGTTTGTCCAGCTTAACCTTGCAAGAGTTGCCTAGCCAGGTCATCAGTTCATTCCTTTGAAACAATCACTTCCCTCCTAAGAGCGTTAGTCTCTTGACGAGCGGCATGTACCTCGGCCCGTAACGCCCCCAGTAGTTGGGCCAACTGATCCGTCTCAGAAGTCTCCATAGCGCCTGGGTGCAAATTTGTAGGAAGGCTTCGCGTTCTGTAACGCTCACCTGGCTCCCACGGAGGTGCGGGTCTGGTCTGGATAGCTGCGACCTCTTCTAGCATGATGCGCAGGACTCGGAGCACCAACTGTACTCGACCCCCAACTCTGGCTTGTCTGGCCCGTAGGAAGATCCTTCTGCAGATGGAGAAAGGGGATTAACTCTTTGCCGAGTAGTGTGCTTACTCCCACCTCCCCCTTCGCTCTTCTTTGACCACCTCCGAAAGTTCCCTGCTAAGGCTCACCTTATGGTTTGAAAGGATGAACTCTCCATCCTGCTTCTGATGCAGGGGCGCGTTGTGATCCAGTTACTTGACTGGATCATGGATTGTAGAACTTCAGGTGAGTTTGTTTGATGAGAGGTTCCTTTAGTGTCCTTGCATTAATGCACTAATGCTTGTGTCTTTTTTCCCCATAGGGGCCAGGGTCCGGAAATGCCGGAGATATGGCACCGACCCGAAGTGAAAGGTGCAGTTCCAGTAGATATCAGGTAAGTCTTTAATGAACGTTCAGGTAATGTCTTAGCATTCGCTCACTAACGCTGATGTCTTTTTTCCCCTTAGGGGCCGGGGTCCGGAAATGCCAGGATGCGGCACCGACCCGAAATGAAGTGGGAATGGCCCAACAGGTAAGTCTTAAGATGACTGATTACGGTTTTCTTATTCTCTTCCCCAGCTCACCTTTGTTCTTGTCTTTTTCTCCCTGGGCGCTGAAATGTGGTTGCGGATCCAGATGGTCGCTGATGAACATGAGGCGCCTAGTAAAGGTGAGTGGAATGCGGCGCTGCAGCGATCGATGCGATGTGCTTTAAAATGAAAGTCTTCCTTTTCAGGATCGTCGGCGAAATGTCTCCTGAATGCGGATTTAGCAGGTAAGGGCTCTTCTGCCTCCTATTCTCTTCTCTTCTCCCTTTGCAGGTGTTCCAGGATGCTGGCGGGCGTGGCAGAAGTCAGGATGCAGGAGCAGACACGGTGAGCGTCCAGCTGCTAGTTGCAGAACAACGCGAAGCACGTGTGGCAGTCCGGGCGTGGTTTAAATAGCCTTGGAAGACGTTCCAGTGTAAGTATTCTTCCACGGTCCCCACCCAAGTAAAATAGTTCCTTTAATAAAGTAGTCCCTCCTAAGCCTCATTTGGCTTGAGGCTTTATGCAGCATGGTCTGCGTCAGGTAAGTGCACCAAACACCTTCTTTTATGAGCCTGGCGCCTTTGGCGCCAGGACTGATGTCCAATATGAGCCTGGCGCCAAAGGCGCCAGGACAAAGTCCAAAGAGGCCCTATTAGGGGCCGCTGGGTTTTTTCCCGAGGGCATGATGCCTGCTTCCGGGGGTGCTGGGCCTGTCCCGGTGCTCTGGGGGCAGGCATCATGACAGTTTCTTCCTTGCACCTTAATAAGGGATGATCCAGCCTCTCAAGTTCTCTGTTCTTCGAGGATAGATAACCAGTTCTTGGCTGCCTTCACTCTTGGCATCAGGCCAACAAGCCCTTCTAACTTCTTCCATGCTCCCAGCTATTTCTCTGCTATGACATAGTTTGTGTTCCTTCTTTCTCTGTGGGTACAAGTTTTATGTGAAGCTCTGGTGAAAAATAATCAAAAAACAGACAAAAAAAGAAAGAAGACCTCGAACGTCGCAATTTCATTTTCTGCACTGCGCGACCGTTCGCTGCATTATTTTTTCATATTCCAACATTTTGCATTGCACATGCCGCCAGGGGGGTGCTTTTTCACTCCACCTGCACTCATTTGATTGGCCCTCATGGTGCTTTGAAGATGGCCACCCATCACTGTGCTTCCACCTAGGAGGCCCTTGATCCCTCCTCACTGGCATCATCACCCTTCCAATTGGCAGCCACTTGCTCATACTGGCCTATCGGGGACCGGCAGGCTTTAGCCGGCCCTCTACCCAAGATCCACTTCCTAAGGCCCCTGTCTGATCCCTGTCTGCAGTCTGGCCGGGTCTGTGGGTCCTCTCCTACACACCCCCATGTACACACGGAGGCTGAGGGAACCACCATGTTCCCTGGACCCACAGTGAGATATGGACTTCTGAGCACTCTTCTGAAGGTCAGCGCCTTTCACTAACTTCTCAATTCCTTCCCTCCGCACCGGGTCTGACTACTTCTGTCTTTACCCGATCTGGTCTTCATCTTGTCTATCCCTGCCAGTAAAAAAAATTGGTCAACTGCCCTGTCTTAAAATCGAATTTATCCTGTCTAATGTTGCTGCAATTTCACCTGCCCTGTCTTAAAATTGAATTTAGCCTGTCTAGTGTTGCTGCATTTTCACCTGCCCTGTTTTAAAATGGAATTTATGACACACAGAGGGGTGTGGATAATTGTACGCCTAGAATGACACCATATATATTTATGCCAGTAACTAAATGTGTCAACTGCCCTGTCTTAAAATCGAATTTAGCCTGTCTAATGTTGCTGCAATTTCACCTGCCCTGTCTTAAAATTGAATTTAGCCTGTCTAGTGTTGCTACATTTTCACCTGCCCTGTCTTATAATCGAATTTAGCCTGTCTAGTGTTGCTGCATTTTCACCTGCCCTGTCTTAAAATTGAATTTAGCCTGTCTAGTGTTGCTGCATTTTCACCTGCCCTGTCTTAAAATTGAATTTAGCCTGTCTAGTGCTGCTGCAATTTCACCTGCTCTGTTTTAAAATCAAATGTAGCCTGTCTAGTGTTGCTGTAGTTTCACCTGCCCTGTTTTAAAATGGAATTTATGACACACAGAGGGGTGTGGATAATTGTACGCCTAGAATGACACCATATATATTTACAATGCAGCAAGAACTTGCTTCGAATGCATATGTCCATCGAGCAGTAGGTTTTTCAGACAGATCCATCATTTAGGGGTCAGGCCCGTCTTTGAAGTGTGAACCTTGTGCCATTTTTTCTGTTGTGTCTGTGAGAGATATAAGGGTGCCGGTGTGAGGCCGCCGCAATTCTTTTTGTTTTTTAATTCAATTATGTTGAACCATTGCAAGAGTTAATAGTTTCTGTGTCTTCTTCGACATTGCTTTTGAAATAGATAGGCAATGTATACATTGTAATGATATCTGCAATTGGATTTTAATGGAAATATTTTTCGTTCTTTTCCCACCCCTCTCCCTTATTCCTTTTCCTCCCCTCCACCTTGAATCCCTTTTCTCTTTTCTTTGTTGTTGGCAATGCAGATATTCTTCCTTTAAACTGTCAACACACACCAATGTGATTACGAATGGATTCTCTGTATGTCCTGAAGATGGCTCTGGTATGTTAACCAGTTCAAGTACCGAGACGAAACTCGAGTCGACGCTTTTTTGTCACAAGTTCCATTGGACACAAATTGTACAACTTTTATGACGTCTGTGGCGAATCATTGTATTAGGATTGCACATTGATACACACCAGCATTGTAAAAATGTGGCGTATTTATTGCCCGAATAGTACTTAACATCCAATGTCGAATTAGGAGACCTACTGTTTTTTATAAATTAAGCATGTTGCGTCTTTTGCACAGTATAAATGGACGATGTGTGGGAATGAATGTGGTTGGTTTGGATGAGTTATAGTGTTGATCACAGTAGGGTGTGTGCTTTTGTATGATTAAAATGTATTGTTGAATCATAGACTTAGCTAGGTACTTTTAATGGTATGAAATCTGTTTTATATTGGATTCATATGTTTTTCATGCATTATATAAAATAAATAATATTTTTGATAAACAATAAAACGTTTTGTCTCTATGGAAGGAGATCGCATTTGCACAGAATTATTTTTAAATGCAATGAGAGTCTGTATATACTCTTGGGTATGTACATGTTGTGATGTTAAAATCGAATTTAGCCTGTCTAGTGTTGCTTCAATTTCCCCTGACCTGTTTTAAAATCAATTTTAGCCTGTCTAGTGTTGCTGCAATTTCACCTGCCTGCTGGATAATTGTGTTGAGTTGCGCATTGTGGCTGTTTGTGCTCCCACAAGGTAAACCTCCCCTGTCTCCTCTGATCCACCACTCCCTCCAAGTGCATTAGAGGTTTGGCTGGCAAGTGTCTTTTCCCGCCCCCGTCCCAATTTCAGCCTACCATGTCGCTTTCTATCTCCCCTATCCTCTCCAACTGCTTCACGATCATCTATCCCTCTCCTATCACTAAATCTGGCTGGAAGAATCATAAGAAGGACACTCTGGGCTCCAACCCAGGGCTTCCTATTGCAGACACCTATGTCACGACCTCCGCCAGAGAGACTGTCACTGACATCCTCTTCTTCGTTAACTCACCTGATGTATAGACTCACTAAATGGTCGGCCTTCTCTCTCCTTTCGCCTCTTCTTCCATTAATGGTGGCACTCGCTGGGAGGTCCTCCTTGACCTCTCTACCATTTCCAGTCTCATCATTAATGTCTATTTCAATGGAACCATCATGGTTCAGGGTCCTCAACTCAACCTCCTTCTCTTTGATAGGCTCCTTCCTCGCCTCTCTAATCTTACCTCCCCCAATGGGCAGGCTCACATGCCCACTCTGCCCTCCGCCTCCTCCTCTGTACAGGCGCCAGGGCCTTGCCCTACAGCCCCGGCTCCCTTGTCAGCTTTGACTCCTCCTCCAACCACTACTATCCCTCTGGCCCTCTTGCCACCCTTGGGGGGGACCACTGTCCCATGCGCCCCCAGCAGAAGAACTTTAAGGATGGTAAGCCGCACCCCATTGCCACCCCTAACACTCGCTCTGCTGTAAAACACTCAACCTCCTCGAAATCATGGATCCTGATGTACTTGCTAGCACTGAGACATGGTTAAAGAACAGCTCTGTCACAAGCTTTGACAATCTCCTCCCTGAAGGCTACAAAATCCTTCGGCGCCCAGGCTAAAGAAGGCAGGTGGCGGAGTAGCACTGATCTTCCCTGAATGGATACATGTGTCTTTTTTCCCAACTCAGTCCTACTCCTCCTTCGAGTGCCTAGTCTGCAGACTCTCACTCTTTTCTAAATGTTCTCTGCTCATTGGCTCCTTCTATCAGCCTCCTGGGAAGTTCACTCTTCCCTTCGCAATGGGCTGACCTAGCCTCCTCGCTACTCTACTCCTCTTCTCAACTCCTCCGGCTGGGTGACCTCAACATCCATCTGGATTCTCCTGACTTGTCAGGACCTTTCCGCAATCTATGTGACTCTATCCCCCTCTCCAGTCTACCCTCTGGCTCCACTCACACCGCGGGCCACAGGTCGGATGCTCTCTCTGCTGACATCCCACTCTATCACTCTCACTACCTCTCTCTCTTGAACCGACCACTCTCTTCTATCAATTCACTTGAAGTTTTCCACTCCTCTGACAGCAACTCACCTTGCACAGCCACTCAGTTTCATGGTCACCAGACCCATGAAAAAAGTGACAGTGGCTGCCTTTGCCTCCACCTACTCACCTACTCCCTTTCCTGCGGCTGACTCCCACCCTGACCCAGCCCTCACTGCCCTTAATCTCTCTATCTCCAACACTCTTGATATTCTTGCCCCTGTCATGAGGGTCTGACAGAAGCCTTCCAAAAAATGCAACTCTTGGTATGACTCCGGCCTGGCTGCCCTTAAACGCAAGTGTAGTGTAGCTGAGTGGAAATGGAATGCGTCGGGTGGACCATCTGACGAACTGGCCGGCAGCCTCATTCAAAAAAAGTCTGCAAAGACTGCCCAATCTTGCAGCAGCCTCCTCTTCTGTCAGTCCCACCCAGGACCTCTGCTCAGCCCTGGCATCACATTTCACTACAAAAATGCAAGACATCCTTTACTCCCATCCCCCCACACCACAGCACATACCAGCACCCGTGCCTCCCTTGCCACCCTCCATCTTGAGCCTGATATTCTTAAATTCCAGAAACTCCTCAAGACCTTCCCCTACTGCTCCTCCTTCTCTCTCACCCTACCCTGCTAACCTGGCTCTGTGCTCTTCCTTCACTCCCTCCTTTCCATTCAGCTTACTGACTGACCACATCGTGTACCTCAGAGTTTCACAGATCCCAGGCACCCCTGCCAGTCCTCTGCACTTGCCTCAGGGCCCTGCACTTATAATAAATCCTTGAGAGATTCTCTCTCTGCACTTCACCAATCTCTACCTGGGTGCACCTGGTCCCCTGCCCCTCCCTTGCCCTGCCCGCACTTGCACGATCTGTATACAGCTCTGCCTAAAGATTGTTCCGTCTGTTCTCCCTTGTCTTCACCCCTTAAAGTGCACTTGGAAAAAAAAGCAGAATCGCTGTCAGGCCTGTTGGCTGTATCGAAACTGTAATAGGTATCCTTTTCACTTAATCTGCCTGTGCAGACCGTTATCATCTGAGAAATTCAAGGGCTCTGAGCGACTGTTGTTTCTTCCCTGTGTTCCTACCCGCCTTGAGTACTTTGAAACACAGGCGCTATATAAATAATTACCATACCATACTAAAATTTTGACACAAATGTCCAGCTTTTATATATATTGGCGGCTTTGCCTGCAGTCTATTCACTACGTATAGCCAGCTTCTATGATCACTTATTGCCTCATTACAAGTGTGCCGGTGCGGTAACAATGGTGCCGGTAAGTCTACCAGCACCAGTGTTACCAGACCGACACACTTCGAGTCAGCGGGCGGGTGCCGCCCCGCCCCCCAGGGTCAGACCTGGCGGGCTGAACGGGACCCGCCCGCAGACTTTCACGGGAGCACCAGCATGGTTGTTAACGGTGCGGGTGCTTCCGTCATCCCCATTCCCATTGAGTCCTACGGGACTCAATGGGAATGGGGGTTAATGGGGAATGGGGATTAACAATTTACCAGCGTTTTACTTCCCGGATCGCCGGGGTTGTAATCCCCCAGTGATTCCAGCAAGCCAGATGCCGGTAAATATTGCAAGTCCGGCGGTAAACCGCCGGCAGCACCGGCAGGGTTACCGCCTGACTTGTAATGAGGCCCTTAGTCTACTTGCATTGCTGCATTTGTACATTCATTGAACGGCTTGTATTTTCTGCAGTGCATCATACGTATGCAATCTTCTGTCCGCATATGGTACTTCGTCATCAGTTTCAATATGGTCCATACATTCTCTTCAGCCGACCTTTTTAGTGCGTCACTTCTCGTCCCTCGTGACGTCACTAGCTCCTCTTTTACTCGGTTTCACATTCCATCAGGGAGTTCCTCCCCCAGATTGTCATCTCTTCGAGGATGCCTCTGGTATGGTTTTCTTAACGGATACCTTTCCTCGAACACTTGTCGCGGTATGGTCACAACTACTGCTGTCAAGCATGGTGCAGTTTCAGTCTTCCAACATACAGGCAATGGGGGGGGTGGGACTTCCTGTAGAGGAATTCAGCTGCTCCTTTAAAGTGCTTTCACAGGCTTTCCGGCTCCCATTTATTCCTCCCGTCACGTGGTCTCCGGCAGCCACGTCCTCCCGTGTCACATGATCATCACACCCTTGAACTATCCCCCTAGACCTCCAATGCAGTGAACACTACAACCAGGGGATCAATAGCACCTTCTGCTGTGTTGGTTTGCAGCATAACTTGGCGCTAGACTAGCACTAAACTATGAATGCCTGAAAAACTGCACAAATGTGCCCGTTGTGCTGGTGATTGTGTTGCCGGTGGATATGCAACAGCCAAATCGCTAGGCAAGATTCGCCAACAAGCGGATGAAATGTTACTTTGTGTGCTAGCGTTGCACGATGCTGGGGAGCTGTCATAGGCTGTATAAGTGATGGAGTTGGAAACCTTTGCTACGTTCCATAACATTTTCAAAACGAGAAATTCTATTATTGCTGGAACCACCTTTCATCTAAAACCCTTGTGTACAGTCGCGTTATAAATGCCATATGCTATTATATCATATATCAGTATTTGCATCAGCCTGGAACTCACGTGCGAGCGCTTCCATATGTTAACTAACACACACACAAACCCCTGCATCCCCCCTCCCCCCACCTCTTAGCCGCACCCTGAGGTCTGATAAGTGTGCCTCAGAACGGGGAACAATCTTTTTGGTGGGTGATGAAGGATGGGGGTTGGAGGCCAATAGGAAGGAGCGTGGCGGCAGACAATTGTCTGTTTCAATTAATGGAAAGGCTCGAAATAGATTCTACTATCAGCCCAGTGAAAGGAAAACAAACAGCCCCATGCGACCCTCCCTCGGCCACTTTCCATTGTCCTCTTTCCCTTTCTTCGCTGGTTCTTTATATTCTCAAATGCCCTCTTCTTATCCCCGTGGCCGAACTTGGCTCCACCAATATCAATGGACTGTATTTATAAAATGTTCACCTTTCTGGCTAGTGACCCGTGAAAAAATAAAATAATACAGGGTCTTGACATTGGATAAGGGGTGCCAGGATTTCTCAAAATAAGGCCCTATCATTTGATAATAAAGGACAGGCTTTGAAGAATAAGGCCCTGATATTGAATAAGGAGGTTCAGGCTTTGCAGAATAAGGCCCTGACAATGAATAAGCAGGGTCAGGCGTTGAAGAATAAGGCCCTGATATTGAATACGCAGGGTCAGGCTTTGCAGTATAAGTCCCTGAAATTGAATAAGGAGGTTCAGGCTTTGCAGAATAAGGCCCTGACAATGAATAAGCAGGGTCAGGCTTTGCAGAATAAGGCCCTGACAATGAATAAGCAGGGTCAGGCTTTGGAGAATAAGGCCCTGATATTGAATACGCAGGGTCAGGCTTTGCAGTATAAGGCCCTGAAATTGAATAAGGAGGTTCAGGCTTTGCAGAATAAGGCCCTGACAATGAATAAGCAGGGTCAGGCTTTGCAGAATAAGGCCCTGATATTGAATAATGACACTTCTCTAAGGAAGCAGCGTCCTGGGTGACATCTTTCTTAGAGGGCAGAGCAATGAAAGTGTTCTCAAAAACAGCCCATGCAGCACCCTCCATCATCCGCTGCGGTGTCCCACAAGGCTCATGTACTGCCCCCCGCTCTACAATCTTTTTACCAAGCCTCTCTTTGATAAACTGGACGCACTTACACAAATTACGCCACTGACGCTCAGGTTCTCCTTCCCTTGACGGGGCATTATCATCAAGACACCAATACCCTACAGCAAATCTACTCCACCATACAAGCGTGGATGGCTACTAACGGCCTCTGCCTGAACGGGGACAAGACCGAAATCCTCATTCTAGGCCAGAAATCCACACTCTCCAACCTCAACCCGCTGTACCTCAATTTCAACATAGATAACTGAGTCATCCCAGTACTATCTTCAGTCAAAACACTGGGGGTTCACATAGACGCTACCCTATCGATGGACAAACAAGTCAGCGCCATAGTCTCAGCCTCCGCACTGAGTACTAAACTCATCAACGCAATAAAACCGTTCCTAACTAAGGATAACTGCCTCTCCATCGCCAGAGCTACCATAGGAGCCAAACTAGATTACTGTAATGCGCTCCTAGCCGGCACCTCCCAAAAAAACCTATCCAGGCTCCAAACAACTCAAAACAACGCTCTCAGAGCAGCCCTCAGTATACCAAAAAGAGACCACATCACACAAGCCAGGAAGACAGTCCACTGGCTCCCAGTCAAGGACCGCATCTCCTTCAAAATTCTCACTACCACCCATAAATGCATCAACCTCTCAGCACCCTCATACCTATCTGACACCCTATGCAGATCTCAATCCACCAGACCGACCAGATTACAATACACCAATCAACTAACGATACCTCGCCTCAACAAGACCAAGGCAGGAGGTACGGGCTTCCCCTTCCTCGCACCTAAGCTTTGGAACTCTCTCCCCACTGACCTCAGAGCTGAAACATCTCTCTTCTCCTTCCGCAAAAAACTCAAAACTGCCCTCTTCAACTAACACTGCTCTCCTAGTTACCTGTCCCTCTATGTATGTAAGTACGTAACAATGTACGTATGTAATAAAAGAATAATATCGTCCAATGTAACTCCGACGGACTTGAATTGCATGTAACTAAGTATAAGCAACACTGTAACAAGCGCCACGATGCCTTCGGTCTGCTGTGCGCTGAACAAATGCAAATTAATAAATAAATAAATAAGCAGGGTCAGGCTATCAGCTTTAGAACAGAAACCCCTGCCTTTGGATAATGAGCACCAGGCATTGTAACTTAGAGCAATAACATTAGATAAGGAGTGTTAATCTTTATGAAATAATGCCCTCACATTTGTTAAGGAAGATCAGGCTTTGTGATATAAAACCCTGACATTGAACAAGGAATGTCAGGCTTTAGGACAGAGACTGCTGCCACTGGATGAAGAGCACCAGGCATTGGAACTCAGAGCAATAACATTGGATCGGGAGTGTCACATTTGGTAAGCAAGATCAGACTTTGGGATATACAACCCTGACATTGAAAATGAGTTTCAGGCTTTAGGACAGAGACTCCTGCCACTGGATAAAGAATAACAGGCATTAGAACACGGTGCCCTGACATTGGATAAGAAGTGCCAATCTTTATAAAATAAGGTCCTCACATTTGGTAAGGAAGATCAGGCTTTGGGAAATAAACCCCTGACATTGAACAAGGAGTTTCAGGCTTTAGGACAGAGACTCCTGCCACTGGATGAAGAGCAACAGGCATTAGAACACAGTAACCTGACATTGGATAAGAAGTGCCAATCTTTATAACATAATGCCCTCACATTTTGTAATTAAGGTCAGGTTTTCAAATAAGAGTCTCTGACATTAAAAAAGGAGGGTCCGAATTCAGAACAGAGCACCCAGACATTGGATAAACAGCACCAAGCTGACATTCAATAAAGTGCGAAAGATATGAAATGGCCGTGAAATTGGACAAGGAGCAACAGGCATTTCAACAGAAGGCCCTGACATTAGTAAGGAACGTCAGCTTCTGGAATAGAGGGCCCTGACATTGAAGAAAGAGCACCAAGCTTTGCAGCACAGGGCAGACAGATTAGGGAAGGAGCACCAGGCTTTGGAAAGTGGATCCTGACTTTGAATAGCAGCAGGCTTGAAAGGGATCAGGACCATGGCTAAGGATCAAGAGACTTTAGAGCACAGCACCCTGCCATGGGATAAGGAGTGCCAGGCTTTAGAAAAGAGCATCCTGTCATTGGATAAAGAGTGCCAGGCTTACAAATAGATGTCCCTGGCACTTAATAAGAAGCCACAGGCTTTAGAACAGAGCATTCTGGCATTGGATACAGAGTGCTAGGCTTTACAATAGATCTCCCTGGCACTTAATAGGCAGCCACAGGCTTTAGAACAGGGCACCCTGGCATTGGATAAAGAGTGCTAGGCTTTAGAACTGAGCATCCTGTAATTGGATAAGGAGCTCCACGTTTAAGAATAGATCTCTCTGGCACTGAAAAAGAAGGCATGGGCTTTAGAATACAGCGCCCTGTCATTTGATAAGCAGTGACAGGCTCTGGAACATCGCACCATTTCATTTGATAAGAAGTTCTAGGCTTTAGACCAGAGCACCCTGTCATTGGATAAGGAGAACCAGGCTTAAGAATAGATCTGCTATCACTTAATAAGAAGCCACAGGCTTTAGAACAGAGTGCCCTGACATTGGATAAACAGCAGCAGGCTGACATTCAATAAACTGCAAAAGATATCAAATGGCTGTGAAATTGGACAAGGAGCAATGGGCATTTCAACAGAATGCGCTGACATTAGATAAGGAACGTCAGCCTTTGGAATAGAGGGCCGTGACACTGAAGAAGGAGCACCACGCTTTGCAGCACCGGGCAGTCATATTAGCGAAGGAGCACCAGGCTTTGGAAAAGTGGATCCTGACATTGAATAGCAGCATATTTGAAAGGGGTCAGTACCTTGAGGTGCGAGAGACATTAAGACAGAGCACCCTGGCATGGGATAAGGAGTGCAAGGCTTTAGAACAGAGCATCCTGTCATTGGATACGGAGTTCCAGGTTTAAGACTAGATCTCCCTGGCACTTAATAAGAAGCCACAGGCTTTAGAACAGAGCACCCTGGCATTGGATAAAGAGTGCTGGGCTTTAAATTGGTCTCCCTGGCACTCAGTAAGAAGCCACAGGCTTTAGCACAGAGCACCCTGGCATTGGATGAAGAGTCCTAGGCTTTAGAACAGAGCATCCTGTAATTGGATAAGGAGTGCCACACTTAATAATAGATCTCTCTGGCACTGAAAAAGAAGGCATGGGCTTTAGAATACAGCACCCCATTTGATAAGCAGTGACAGGCTTTGGAACAGAGCACCATTTAATTGGATAAGAAGTTCTAGGCTTTAGATCAGAGCATCCCGTCATTGGATAAGGAGTCTGAGGCTTTAGAATAGATCTCAATGGCACTGAATAAGAAGTCATGGGCTTTAGAGTAGAGCATCCTGACGTTGGCTAAGGCGTGCTAGGCTTTAGAAAATAGTACCCTGTCATTGGATAATGAGTGCCAGGCTTTAGAATAGAGCTCCCTGGCACTGAATAAGGTAGGCAAATCTTTAGAACAGAGCCCTGTGGCATTGGATATGGTGCCCTAGTCTTTAAAATAGAGGGAAATAACATTGGCTAAGGAGTGCCACGCTGACATTGGTTAATGAGCACCGTCTTCGTTATAGAGGGAATAAGCTTTGGCTAAGTAGTCCCGACATTAGCGAGAGCCCCAGATCTTTTCCAGATCTAGCAACACCCCCGGTAGGCTCTAGAAAAAAGCGTCCTATAATTGGATAAGGAGTGCCAGGCTTTAGAACAGATCTCCTTGGCACTGAAAATGAAACCACAGCTTTACAATAGAGCACCCTGTCATTGGTTAAGGAATACTAGGCTTTGGAATAGAGCTTGCAGGCACGGAATAAGGAGTACCAGGGTTTAGAATAGGGGCCATAAGCATTGGCTAAAGATTGTTGGATCGAACTTGAATAAGGAGCACCAGGCCTTACAACAGAGTGATCAGGCATTGGATAAGGAGTGCCCGGCTTTAAGACGCCCCTGGAATTGGATATGCTGTGCCCTGAAATTGCTGAAGGTCAGGAGGTACATGCTTTCAAATAGAGTCCTCTGACATTGGATAAGGAAAGCCAGCGCGGCATTGGATAAGGGGTGCTCGGCTTTAGAATGGAGGGCCCTGCTATTGAATAAGGAATGCCAGACTTTAGAACAGAGCACCCTGGGACCGGATAAGAAGCCACATGCTTTAGAATAGAGCATCGTATCATTGGCTAAGGGGGTTCAGGCTTTAAAATAGAGGACCCTATCATTGGATAAGGAGTGCTAGGCTTTAGAATAGATCTTCGTGGCACTGAATAAGAAGCCACTGGATTAAGGTTAGAGCATCCTTTAATTGGTTAATGAATTCCAGGCTTTAGAACAGATCTCCCTGTCATTGGATGAGGAGTGCCAGGCTTTACAACATAGCACCCTGTCATGGGGTAAGGAGCACCAGGCTTTCAAATAGATTTCCCTGGGACTGAATAAGAAGCCACAGGCTTTAGATTAGAGCACCCTTTCGTTGGACAAGGAGTGCTAGGCTTTAGAAAAGATCTTCATTGCACTGAACAAGAAGCCACAGGCTTTATAATAGAGCACCCTGGCATTGGATAAGGAGTTGGAGGCTTTAGAATAGAGCACCCTAACATTGGATAAGAAGCGTTAGGCTTTAGAATAGATCTTCATTGCACTGAATAAGAAGTCACAGGCTTTAGAATACAGCATGCTGGCATTGGATAACGAGTGGTAGGCTTTAGAATAGAGAACCCTGCCATTGCATTAGAAGTGCTCAGCTTTAGAACAGATCTTCATGGCACTGAATAAGGAGCCACAGGCTTTAGTGTAGAGCACCCTATCGTTGGATAAGGAGCGCTAGGCTTTAGAATAGATCGTCATTGCACTCATTAAGAAGCCACATGATTTAGAAAAGAGCACCTTAACATTGGATAAGGAGTGAAAGGCTTTAAAATAAAGCACCCTATCATTGGATAAGAAGCGCTAGGCCTTAGAATGGATCTTCAATGCACTGAATAAGAAGCCATAGGCCCTCATTAGGACCTTGGCGGAGGACCATGGCGCTATTAGCACCATGGTCCATGGCACTAAGCTGCCAACTCCGCCATGGTGGTTGGCGGACTTACCGCCCCATTCCGACCTTGGCGGGGCGGTAAGTCCCCAATCCCCATTTACCCTTCCCCATTCCCATTTTTGGCCCCACAGGGCATAATGGGAGTGGGGAAGGCGTTAATTACGCCACCGTAAATTACGGTGGCGTAATTAACAACAAGGTCCCTTAGCGCCATGGATTTTAACGCCTGCTAAAAGCAGGCGTTAAATTCACCATGGCGCTAAGGGAACTCGTACTCAGGCGGTAAGGGTCGGCATGGTTTACGCCGGCGTAAACCCCTTACCGCCTGGGTCCTAATGAGGCCCATAGGCTTTAGAATAGAGCACACTGTAATCTGATAAGTAGCGCTAGGCTTTATAAAATATCTTCATTGCACTGAATAAGAATCCACAGGCTTTAGAATAGAGCTCCATGGCTTCAGATAAGGAGTGCTAGGCTTTATAATAGATCTTCATGGCACTGAATAAGAAGCTTCATGCTTTAGAATAGAGAACCGTGGCATTGGATAAGGAGTGGGAGGCTTTAGAATAGAGTACCCTCTCATTGGAGTAGATGCACTGGGCTTTAGAATAGATATTAAGTGCAGTGAATAAGAAGCCACAGGCATTAGAATAGAGCACCCTGGCATTGGATAAGGAGTGTTAGGCTTTATAATAGAATTTGGACACAGACCTGTAGTGAGGCAATTATTAACTAGAGATCGTGTTCAACCCTGCCTTCCACAAAATAAAATAAACTATAAGAAAAGAAAGGACACATTTGAAACTGCACTTTAGATCTCCTGGAAATGCAGCTGTTATAAAGAATAGTTATTTTGCACCACACTAGTAGGGATCAGATAAGGCATTAGCTTGCACTATTAGTGTGTTTAAAATAGAATAGATTAGGTGACAGGAAAGCGTGTACACAAGATACGGACTCACTGCACAAGTAGGGCAGAGAATTGTAGGAAGATAAGCTTGCTGATACCCATAGGAAGGGAAATCATGTGACAGGCGTGCACCAGGAAATCGTTAGATAGCAAAGCAAATGTGTCCTGAAGAGGTTAAAACGTGACAGGCAGTTGCCATTTTAACCTGCACAAGCACAGCAGAGAATACGTTCTGTAGCTTTAAGAGGGCCTCACAGCAATGCACGCTATTGAAACAATTACTGTTAATTCAGTGACTGGACATAGCTGCCTCAAAGGACTGTCCAAAGCCAGGACACCGGAGGGGAGGTTTATATAACAGAACAAGATACCAGTGTCCGGGCAGTGAGCATTCAACCATTAAGGTAAATCACTTACGACAACACAGCAGACTATTTGAAGTCCATGGGACGAATGGAGCATCTCAGGAAATGTCCTAGTAGTTCAGAGATTAATGTCTCAGCAATCGGCAGAGTGTGACAGAGAAGCGCAAGTTTGGCTGAAAAGTCAAAATAATTGCTGCAACGAAAATACTAAAAATGGTTAAGGTGAAATTTCTCATAATAGTTACTTATAATGTGGCAAGAACAGGATGGCACGTTTACTATTGCAAGACAAGAAGGGCCAGAAAATTGAAATTTGGTCAAGGTCAAAACTCTTAGAAACTCGGAGATGATATGGCGGAGATAACATGCGCTGTTTTATTTCATTAAGAGCAGGGCACCATACGCTTGTCCTCTCCTCCCATCTACATATACATGTCATCATGTCATCAGTTCAAGGATAGTGTGACTACATGCAAACTGATAAACATGTAACTTTTTCACTGCAGCAGCAGTTTTGGGCTACCCAATAATGCTCAAGAATGGTGATGTAGCACTTGAAAGGGGATGTTTTATGGGTGGGGCCTTAAATAGAGATGTACCCAATCAGTAGAGTGTGACATATTGATACTATATGTAGCTTGGCAATTAGGACCAATGAGCAGTAGAGAGAGGTTTCCATAACTCAGATGACATCAGAATGACTCATTTGTATTATATAAACTGCAATTTTCTGATCAAACTTTGGAGACTTTGAGAGAGGGAGCTTGGCTGTTAATTTCGTTTCCCCCCCAGCTTTGCATATGTTCAATAAAGCTGGGTTACCTTGAATTTGCATTCTACATCCCCTCTATGCTGTCTCTTTATTGGCAAATACCAGGTAGAGGGTTATGCTGTTTTTGGGCCCCCGTTTCAGAACATAGCACCCTGTCATTGGGTGTGGAGTGCCAGGCTTTACAATAGATTTCCCTAGCACTGGATAAGAAGCCATAGGCTTTAGAACAAAGAACCCTGTAATTGGCTAAGGACCCCTGTCTTTAGCACAGAGCACCCTGTCAATGGATAAAGTGCCCCAGTCTTTAGAATAGAGCAGCCTGGCATTGGATAAGGACTGCTAGGCTTTAGAACAGTGCACCCTGTCATTGGATAAGGAGTGCCAGGCTAAAGAATAGATCTCCCTATTGGATAAGGAGCCCCAAGCTTAAGAACAGAGGGCACTAACATTGGCTAAGGACCACCACACTTTAAAACAGAGTGCCCTGATATTGGATAAGTAGCGCCAAGCTTCAAGAGGGCCCTGACATTGGAAAAGGGGTGCCCTGATATTGGTTAAGGAATATCATGCTTTCAAATAAAGGGCCCTGACATTAGTTAAAGGAGTGCCCTGACATTGAACAGAGAGTGTCCAGTTCAAAAATAAATACCACATTTAAAGAAACAAGAACTAAGAAAGAAAGTAAGAAAGTAAAATAACTGAAATGGAAGCGCATACAGTTAAAGGCATATGAGGAAATCCAACCCGCAGTCCAGATATATAGTTCCTGGTCATAGTTGCATTTGGTTGCAGTTCATCAAGTTATGATGTTTTATAATAGCACAAGTAACAGGACTGTGTCGCTCCTACGAACACAGCTTCCTCATGAAACAAGTGCTTTGTGTTCTTTATAAAAAAGAACTATGTCTGCTTACTGCAAATTGCAACTGTTGCTAAAACGAGTAATATAGATTAAGTAAGAAACGTGTCATAATGTGTCATATTTGTCATAATTGTCAATCACCGAACCCTAGATCAAGAAGATACATTATGGGCGGTTTTTGATGTGTCACAAAGAGATTGTATGATTGTCTTTTTATATATATGATACTGTTGTAGAATGTTCGCTCTCTTGCGTATCACGAGGTCTGGGTGAGCACACATTGTGAGACGTTAGACCCAGTCGGCCAACTGAGAATATTTGCTTTGCAATAAACCCTAGTACTTGGAAATCGATCCTCGTGTCTGTCGTATCACTGGGTGTATGGTGATTGTGCCTTGTTTCCATACACAAGGGTCTTAAGGGCCTAGCAAGGATGCTCAATGGCTTTTTAGGCCAGGTAGCTCTATATGTTGTATACCAGGTCAAACTCTAGAATGTTAATTCTGGGACTGTCAAACATGAGCCAAAAATGGGCTAGTCAATGTTGTTGATAACAGACGGTAAGGAAATGGAGTGGTCACACTGATGCAATAAGACTGAAAAACATGGCACCTTTTTGTCAAAAGTACTATTATTTAGTCATGGTAGACTTTATTTTAGGTTATAGTAAGATAATGTGGTGCCTCCCTTGGGAAGAGGCTATCAAGTATAGTAATATATAATATGTAATATAGTGAAAAAACATAACCTGAGCTCTCCTGCTAGGAACTAATGCTGATGTTATAGTGGTGTGTGAGGCGGAATTCCTATTGGACTGAAGCTGGGCTCTTCTGGGAGTTAATCTGCATTATCCAGCCTTGTCTGCTCCCTCAACCTCAGCTGCAGTTACCTTTTCCTGTTAATAGAGGGCCAAAGTGGGCTCTTAGGATCTAGCGGAATTTAGTGTCTGCCTACCAGTCTACATCTGCAGGTCTACTTCTGTTGTTATGGCACTTTTTCCAAATGGAGTGCTTCTTACATGTATTATTCATGTATGTGTTTTGTGGACAAGCCCCACTGGCGATGTACAGAATTGGAAACCTGGGCAAGTAACATTTTTAGGGTCTTGAGGTTTACTGTGGCACCACCCTAATGGATGTCTCTGCGGAAAGGGAGCACTAGGACGGCAGCACACCTTGGGATATCACAGGGTTAAAGGGAATGTTTGGGGGCAGGCAGAGGTGTAAGCTGTTGGAGTACCCAACCTTGCTGGGGATGAGAGTAGAGCATGAGGTAGGGGCAGAGTTTGTGAGGGGATAGTAGCGGCAGAGGTGGCAGTCAAAGGGTCCACGCTGGAAAGCTTTTGTTTACTGCTGAAATGACTTTGATGTTTGAGTCAAGGGGAATTTGAAAACAGAGCAGATGGGTAGATGATGGTAGGTGGCATTGTGTTTGGTCAAGTGCATATAGGAATTAAATGGCTCGCGTTATTACCAAATTAAGTATTAAGCAGCATACATAGGGTGACCAGAAGTCTTGATTATGCAGAAACAGTCCGTGTTTTCCATGACAGTTCCCCATATCTGGAAAATATCCCAGTTTTAGGAATGTATTTTTAATCCAGATTCAAAACAGGGCCCTTCTCTGATAAACGTTGTGTGCAGGTCAGGTTACAAGTAAAAAAGGGCCTTGCGTGAAGGAGAGACCGTGAAGACATCAGCACTTCTTATTGCTGCCAGAAAGACAGAAATCCCAAAAAAAAAAACAAATATGTGAAAAATCAGATTTAAGACAGTGTGGAGAAGCAGTGGGATAGAAAAGATGGGAGGAACTGTCGAATGGAGATAGGACGCGATAGAAGATAGAATGTGATTAACCTTCTATTGTATCCTCTCTCCATGATTTCCTTAATCAAACAAGGGATGGATTAGAGGCGAGGGAAGCATAGAAGTGATAGATGCAGACTCAGTGCTGCCCTGCTGTTTCCTTCAGAATTCATCATGTTTAATGCCCCCCAAGTACTCTGCAGAAAACTTACTTCCTGCCATATGTTGGGGGCATGAGACTGTGCCGTGTTTGACACCAGGCGTTGTGCCAATTCTGCAGGGTGTGTTCGAAGGAAGACCCGTTGAGACAACCCTATCAAATCTATCCCCGAAGTGATGATAACTTAAGGGAGGAACTCCCTGAAGGAATATAGGAAAGAGCAGAGAAAAGGAGCTAATGACGTCATAAAATGTATGCACAACGTCCCGAGATACTGGCTGAAGAGGATGTATAAATCCTAAAGAAAGGAATGAGGAAATAAATAATAAAACAAACTTTTAAATTCCAAGGAAAAAGATTACACGCGCACAAAGTGTTGCAGAAAATCAACCGTTCAATAAATGTACAGACGCTGAAATGCAAGGTAGACTAAGTCCTCATAGAATTTGGCTATGAGTTGTGAATAGACGCAGGCGGAGTCGCCATTATATAGAAGCTGGACATCGGTATCATGAATTTAGTAAGCCAGGACTCATGAGGAGGGAAGGGAAACTGTGTCGCAGCAAGAGTAAGCAGAATCCTGGAGCTGCACGGCGAGGTTGCCTGGCCTAGAGATAAGACTGAAGCAGCCAACGTCAGCTATCTATTCTAGAAAGGAGTGAGCATGCATAGGATGAATCTTTCCTTGGTAAGGTGCAAAGAAAGAACACAGAGGGTGCAAAGTTTAATTCATTTAGAGCATTTAAAACCTCAAAAATTGACCAAATTGTGGTCTCCTGTCATGTGAGCCAAGGATGAAAATAGAGTTCCAACTTGGAGTCCCAGAAATAGTGAGTACTCTCACTCTTGTGCATTCTGAAAGACAAGGATACTTTGCAAGGCCAACTATAGAGACAATTTTCATGGCAGAAGGCATGGGCGATGAGAGATGCTGGGCTAATTGGGTGCTGGGGTAGTGTCATGCCCCATCTCCTTGCACCTGAGTCTGGGCTTACATGCTGCTAAGTGAAGCGAATGTTCCAAACCTGGCACAAGCATGCCAACCAATTATATTAGTCCATATAACGAAGGACCTTATGGTTTGAAGACCGATGAGAAACTGTGTATCTAATGTTTCTGAAGATGACATGTTTTAGAGGCAGGCATATAATGTCCACCTCTTAGTGTACAGCCAATCACAATCCTCGCTTCTGTAGAAAAGTATACTTAGATGTTTCCCTTAGCCAAACCCGACCCTTGATAGGTTTTTCAGTGTTACGCTCATATATTGTCAAACTTCAAAACTTCCCACCCAGAGAGATAGGATTAATCTGGAACTCGGAGTACCACTCAGATGTAGCAGAGTGGGCAATAACGAGATTGGAAAGTAGAATGCCTACCCATTGTTGTTTCATATACATAGCTGTTGGTCTCATACGAGGTGGATGCATGTGGAGGTGAACAGAGCACCTATCTCTGGGCTGGTGTTTAATTATGGACGGAGACCACCTCCATCAGGTATGAGGAGGAATAGAGTCATGAAATTCATACAGATGCATATAGACTGGTCAGGGGCGGGTATGAACGGTTCAACCTGGTGCTTGTTGACGCATGCTCCCGGCAGGAGCAGTACGAGACATTTCCCGCACCAGCAGGAGTGGGCGCCCAGCATAATGAAGACCTTAGTCTGTCATGGTCAGATGTAGGAATATGACTGGCTTGTGAGAAAATGTCCTGTGTTGAGTGCTTAGTAGATTCTACTAAAGTTCTATTAAATTAAGACTATGACAACCGGAGAGCCTGCTCATTTTGATTTTGATTTTGAACATTTCTAGAGCGCACCGGACAGACTTAACTATATTTGGGCGCAGATGTTAACTATATACCATAAAAAAGGAATGTGACGAGGTTGTGGACGATCTGTAGCCCACCTAGATTATCTGAATAAGAACGTTTTTAACTTAGCTCTAAATTACTTCATGGTCTGGCATATCCAAATCTCCCTCGGTAGCTGATTCCACAGTTTGGGGCCGAATACCGCAAACCTCCTGTCACCCTCGGACACTTGGCTTGTCCGGGGTACACACATCTGCATTTCCCCTCCTGACCGAAGATCTGTTTTGGGGTAATAGTGACATACTTTGGCAGTGAAGTACTCAGGAGCCAAGTTTTTCACTCATCTGTACATCAGACAAGCGACCTTGAACTTAATACAGTCTGCCACTTTGAGCCAGTGTAAAGATCTGCGTAAGGCAGACACATAGTCCCTTTTCCTTAAATGACTGACCAGCCGGACTGCTGCATTCTGAGCCTTATGTAGTCTATTAATCTGGCCTGTAAGGATACCTGCCAGCAGCCTATTGCAGTAGTACAAATGGGAGTTGGTCATTGCCCCATCACTACTGCCTGGTCTTCCTTAGGGATGTATGGCAGCACATCTCTCAACATTCGTAGAGAATAATGTACTTCCTTCACTTTGGCCCCCACCTGGGACTCACTGCCCAGGTTTTTCCTGACAAAGGCACCTGAGACTTTTCACTTTCCTTGAGTATTGTAATTCCTCATCCAGGATACAGGGTGTCAACTTTTGTCTTTCTCTCGTCACCTTACTCTCTGACCCAAATAAGATCAACTCAGTTTTCGTTGCATTCAGTTGCAGCTGATTCCCAGCCATCCACTGTTTGATTTCCTCCATACATTGGTTTATTCTTTCCAGTGTCTCTTCCAGGTTAACGACCTCGACATAGACCTGGGTATCATCCGCATATGAATGAAACCCTACCCCATGTTTTCTCAGTATGTCGAGCACCGGGCAGATGTAGAGGCTGAATAACAAAGGCAAAAGAGCTGAGCACTGGGGGACTCCACACTTCAACCATAGTATCTCTGGACGGAAGCCACCCAAGGTGTCCTGTTGGCTCCTGTCTGTCAGAAAGGAGCCAAACCAGTCCACCACTGACTTTGATGCCTTCTCAACTTTCTCTATTCGCTGCAGCATGATCTGATGGTCCAACGTGTGGAAGGCCGTGGATAGGTCCAATATCATTAATAATGTGGATTTACATCTATCCGCGGCCTCCGATAAATCATCCTTGAACCGCAAGCAGGGCTGTCTCCGTCCCACACTCAGGTTTCTGAATCTATATCCACGGCTCCAGTACAGGTCACTCAATGACCACCTGTGTTTATTAATGAGAAAAGGAGGAATTACCCCTTTTTCGAGCAAGAGTGGTTGTGTTTTTGGTCATGAGGAAGGTGGCGAGCCCTGTGCCACTGAAACCTGTCGGCCCATAATTTCGCATATACTTTTTGATAAAAACTATAGGGATACCAGATTATGTTTTTAGAAACTTCGTCGCTCATTGCTTAACAGCAATGACTAATTGATCTGGGCCGATGTCACACTGATGCACACTGGGGGCGGGTGGAATAAAGTTGGAATCGCCCCTCAAATGCAGATGCGATTCGCCAAGCGACAATGAGCATTTTAGGTTTGCTATGATTTTGTAATGTGTCTTGTGATTGATGTTCTGTCTCGTATCTTTTTGGCAAGCACCAAGGGAACAGAGCATGAAACATGTGTGCATAGGTGCGTTATAAATGCCATATCATATCATGGGAATAGTTTCCCTGTAATACAGTCTGCACCTTATGAGACAAGCACAGACATTAAAATTAGTAGGATCTCGCTTGTGGCCGGGCATGATTGATTTGAGTTTAGTTGAGGGATTTGTTTCCCAAGGATAGTGTAGTCCTTCATTGAGGGCTACAGACTGTTTAGTTAGTGTTTTCATTTCGTCTAAATATCAAGATTACTTGTTCACTGGTATCACCCATGTGTGGTACTCTATTGATCTCTGGTGACAGAGATATACAATGCAAGGTGTAATAGGTTCCCTGTTTATGGTTGTTCAATTCTTTCAACGTTAGATTTATAAATAAAACAAGAGTATCGTCTGGTCTGGGATGCAAAAGGCATTAGTACAGATGTAAATGTAATCTGCTCATCCTAAACAGATGGCGTGCATGAAACAGCAGGTAGACAGTCATCCATACAAGCTTGCTGGGTGTCAAGAAGGGCGAGAAAGATAAATAAAAAGGAGTTAGCAAAAGCAAGCATTTTATAATGGCATTGTGAACGGAGTGTAGCACAGGGGCAAAGACCGCGCAGAGCAACAGAGGTTCGAATCCCGGATCCGTGCTTAGAATCCCAATTCAGGTATGGTACAATTAAATATAAATTAAATTAAAAGCATTGTATATGGACGCCATAGACATAAGAGAGTGTTATTTGGGTGAAAGGGGCGGTGCGCAGTACCTATCCTAGGGGGCGCTGAATAATATGGAGGTGGCCTGGGCGCGAGCCCTGCCGCCGATAACTGAGGAGGGAAGTTGTGTGGATGTTGAGGAGGAGAGCTCATATGGTGCAGCGCCACTCAAGTGACACGAAAGCGTCAAGAACAAGCCTTTCTTGAAAGATATTAAAGATGGCAAAGAGATTGCAAGTTTCAGTGTGGAGGAGAGAAGGTGGCAGGGATTCGACCCAACTCACTGCAGACGTTTCACCTCATTTTGTGAATGGTAATTTTACCACTTTTTTGTGGAAACGTTTAGGAGAGGAGGAGGGTCAGGGATTTGTTGAAACATTCCCTTCTTGACAACACCCTGACCCCGCACTGCTCCTAAATGTTTGCAAAAAAAGGTTTGGAGCATAGGGGGTGGTTGAAGGTCGTATGGGGGTTGAGCCCCATAAAAATAAGCCTCTGCACATTGCAGTAAAGTGGCCATCGCCGTGTTCCAGATCCTATGGTAGTTGGAAGAGGTTATGAAGGTGCAGATGGTGACGGAGGGCATTTAATGGAGGTCTGATTGCAGGGGATGGAACAGGCTGTTGTTGATTCCATTTCCTGATAAAGTTACCTGTGAAGGAAGTTGGTAAAAATTGGAATTGGCAACTGGTGCTCATGGACCCACAAGTTGAGGCCCACCCTGATTTGAATATGCCCCTAGGTATCTCTAGCTGAATTAGGGATATGTGCTCTAATGTTGAGTTGGCCAACAGTTGCCAGGTTCCAATCCCAGCTTCTCCACTCGAGTCCCCTCTACGGCCCTAGGCAGATAACTTCATCTCCCCGTGCTCCACTTTCATCCTCTGGAAAATAGGGGAGCTCTTAGACACAGGCAGAGCAGAAATATTAAGGTCTCTATAACAGATGTGAACAGATGTGGTCATGGGGTAGCCTGTGTGTGCACCAAACCTACCCGCTCCTGGCCTGTAAACTGACACACTCTTAGGCGACTTGAAGTTGACATACATGCACAGAAACTGACACACGCTTAGGCGACTTGAATAAGACATGCATGCACAGAAACTGACACACGCTTAGGCGACTTGAAGATGACATGCATGCACAGAAACTGATACACGCTTAGGCGACTTGAAGATGACATGCATGCACAGAACAAGAATCTTCAATAAATACCCCCAATAAACAGCTATTTGTACAAAACAAGCATTATCTGAAAATAACACATGTGTCACAGAAAGTATCCAATAACTGAGGGTTGTAGTTTACCCTTTTCAATAAATTTGATGTAGAGCGCATTAGGACCATAATTATGGTGTAAGGCGCTATAACAAATGACAAAATTAATGAATGAATGAATGCATGGATGTGTGATGTGTGTAACCTGCTGGCCACAGATTCCAATCCTGACAGGATCAACTCCATCTTGTATTCTTCTGCCAATTGGAAGCTGGCAGCAATTAGGTGTGTATTAATACCACCTATTACTCAAGTGGAGTACATTTGGAAAATATTTGGAAAATATTTGTACACTATCAAGGAATAGCTGGAGGGTTCTTGGCAAATGTGGTTATATTTCCCATCACTGTATGGTTTTGTAGGATGTTTTAATGGGGCACCATTTAATTCAGGGGACATTTACACCCACCCAAATCACACACATTTTAATTTATTTAATCGAGTTCATTGTATGACTCTGAGACCCACAATTTAAAACTTTGATTTCCTATAGCTTCCCTCCCATGTTGGGACAACAAACACACAGGGTTGCACAGGTCTATTCACTAACAACAGAGAAATCATTGAATCAGATGAAAGGTACATTATGTTTTCTTCATAAAAGGCCAATGATGAGAAATAATCAACACACAAGTCACTTCACTTTCCAATGCAGCTGTTATCGAGACTTTTATACCATGCCCATCACCATACATATCTATGCATTTAAATCACCATTAGAATACAGGCACCATAAACTGAATGCATGAGAGTCCAGGTGGAATCGTTCATTTGTGAAAAAACAAGTTAGTTTAAAATATCCCTGCCCATCGCTGCTTACCTTTCTTTTCAAAATAGATACCATCCCCTTACTCAATTTCTAGGACTGAATTTCAGCAGCGTTTTAGACTCAGTTGCAACAGACTACTAGACACTCATGTATGTAAGTGGCCTGTTGAAAGAAAAGTATGTTCAACATGTATGTAGGTTAGATTTGCTTCTGTGATGTTTCTATTTAATTATTGTGTAAAACGGTATCTTTCCCACTTTCTATGGGAGATTTTAGACAGCGAGAGAACTGGTAGTGAATAATCACCCTCTCTCTTTTTTCTGGAACACTTACCTTTAACAAAAGTATTCTACTTGTTGGTGTATCCAGGAAGTGACTTTCATTGCTGTATTTGTCTAGGTGTGCACACAGTGAGAGGTCTTATGTTTTTCTGTGCATGTACATTGCACAGAAAACGAGTCAATGGATCTCCCCGTATACAGAACATAGGTACAATAATTCCAGAAACACACTCGCTTGCAAAATATTTACTTATTTCCAGGATGTACAGTTTCTATACCCCCACCCCTTAATACTTTAAAATATCAGGACCAGGATTTATCTTATTCCCTTTAGAGTATAAATACCCTCAGGATTATTTACTCTTTAGATCATACTCACATATGAATTTCTTTTGGGTTGATCACAGACAGGTATGCACCTTCTTGAGGATTGGTTCAATTATACCCCTCTAGGAACAGGTGGGCATCAGTTATCATGAGGGGATCAGCTTTCTTCCACAGCCTGTCTGCTATTTCTTCCACTGCAGAAGGCCTGGGGCTTTAACTCCTGCTATGCCTCACTTACAGTCTCTGCCAATAATCCAAAATGAGTCCAAAAGGAGAGCAATCTATTCTGCGTCCTGTTGTTATCAATTCTTGTTTCTCACCATTAGTCGGTGAGTAAGCGAGTGAGTCAGTCAGTGTCTCTCCCTGAGTGAGAGCGTTTTGAACCTTATATAGAACAGTAACCCCACCTTTTTGAAGTGTGTATGCTTTCTCTAATCTAATTGGTCAATGTATGTGATTAGACAGTGTTCCAAAAGTGACATCATAGTAGACATACGCCTCTGTGGTCATTGGGGAGGAGGCAGTCTGATGGGAGTAATTTCTAAACCCAGATTCCCTCCCATTTAATGTGAAACCATCTCAGGGATTTCTTGCATTAAATATTTTAATATTTTCAGGTAATGAATTCCACACATATTGCCACTTTGCTAATTTGCTCACCATTTTCTCTCTCTGGCACAAATCAATTGATGCAATTCTCATCATGTATGGGTGCCGAATTATAGATTGTCTATTTACATTACTTCTACATTTATATTCAAAATATTCTTCCATCTCAAAGAGAGAGGCTCTTCCTTGCAGACGCTATGATATATGTCACACTAGTGTGCACCACTTCTTTGAGACAAAATGCAAATGTGCCTAATTTACATACAAAAAACCTAACACAAATTCTGTTTTTCTAACACCTAATACAGCATTTCTAGCTGAATATTATCAAAGAAATATTATGAGTTTATGTTCAGCAATTATGGGCAAAATAGTGAATCCCACAGGGCAAAAATGCATTTTTCCAATTTGCAATATTAAATAGCACCTGAAGTTGGGTCTGTCACCAACAGAGCAACTGGAGTCTTCATTTCTTTAGCTGTTAGTTCAAGGTTAATATTTATGACCCAGAGGCCTGGGCGTGATAAGGTCTTTGAAGTTTTGAAATCCTTGGGTCTGTACATTTTCAGATAACCTTGATGTTTCAAGATATTTTCTTTTTCTGCCTTTATGAGGGCTAGGGAGGTCATATTAAGCAAAACAGATTGGCTGGTCACGTTGAACCCACATTAATTGTTCCTTATCTGAAGCCCGCCATACACAGATGCAGCCCATGAATGCCAGCTTAGAATTTACAACCTTTCCTGTGACCAAGTTGCAGGCCAGTTGTTATATGTATGTCCCACCCCCACCAGTTCATCTCTGTGAGAAAGCAAGCAATCTTGAGGGAGGTGGCAGAAAGCAGAAGCAGAATACAGACGTCAAGAGTTCAATTCTGGGCTGATGCTTGATTCAGGTTGCTTTCTCCCCATTGAAACTTGTAATGTACATTTTTCTGTCCCCTTTGATGTTACTTTTTCCACGTTACATTTTTCACTAAAGCAATTTATGCACTTTAACAAAATACAGTTGCAGAATGTTTCTGGTAATTGGACATCTTTACCTCCGGCTTTGTCAATTATAGTTTTATTTGAATAACTGGAAAACATTGCATGTGTGTTCTTCAGTACTGTGAGCAGGATGCATCTTTACATGTTGGTATTGAGAACAGAACCTTGCTCTGCATCTTTTCTTATGAATTAGATTTACCTACAAATGCTATTACTCCATGCAGCAGCAAAAGTGAGAGGCCAAGGGAGCTGATCTAAATATTTAGTTTTCTTCATGTCAGGCTAATCGTGGTTTTCTCTTTTCCTGGCACCATCACCTTCTGCATGAGGAATGATGAAAGTCTTCTTTTCGAAATGGATCTTTTCCACGCTCAGATGTTTATTTTCCATTGTTTGGTTTCCTTTTCCTGGTCCACAGATACTGGAAAGAATTCTTCATTTGTTGCCTGCAGAGAGGAGGAGAAATAATGGTTTAGTGACACATAGGGCCACATATTTTGCAAACACAATACTTCGCATCACGGATTTTGTACATTACTTATCAATTAACAATAATATTTTCATCCATGGATTATCTGGCACTCCAAGATGATTACTTACCCATTCATTTTCCTGATTACTCCTTTTCCTTTATCTGTTCTTTCAATTTCATATTTCATTTTCTTGAGGCCTGACTTCAGATGGCTCTGCACTCATCCTCAAAGCTGGGCAAGGGTGACAGATTTTCAATTGATTGATATGGACCCATTTCTCCTCAACCAGATCTATTTTTGGGATTCAATCTTATAGGCGACCAGAGAAATGGAATCGATAATCACAAAATCCCCTCACCAAGAGGGTAAGAACTTCTTATCCTTGGCTTGGTTTCTCTGGAAATTATATAGATAAACCTGGTCACATACCTTAAACTCCTGGTATGTTGTTTTGAGATCATAATATGTCCTCATCTCCTCAGCAGATGTCTCCAGATTGCATTAGGCACATGCAAAAGCATGCTGTAGATGCTTCCTCAAGTTCTCAATATACAAATGAGTAGTTGAGGCATTTATCAACTTCTGTGCCTGAGTTCGGTAGGTTCAGATGTTGAGGTAATACAATTTTTCATCCTGAAATTAATTACAATGGAGACATCGTGGTGGGAGAAGAAGGGGTAGATTTAATGACCTAGCAGCAATCAAATGTCCCAACCAGGTCCAGAATCAACTCATAATTGTTGTGTTGCATCTCTCCCCACCCCGCTTGATGCTGGGCGGTAGTCAACGTGGAGTTTCCTTTGCACTCCTAAAACGTCCCACATCTTTCTCATCACCTCACTGGTAAAATGGATACCCCTATTGGACAAAATCCTTTGTGAATGACTGAATTGAGATTAGAATGTATTAATCATCAAAGTGGTGGCTGCCCTGCCATACAATTTGGGGCAGGAATGTACTCAATCCACTTTGTGAAGAGGGACGTCACCGTCCACATATATGTGTTTCCTCTGGAAGAATGGTTTACTGGTCCAATGACATCAAAATGCAAATCAGTCCATGGTAACCTCATTCTTCTTTTCTGTAAAGGAGCTCTGTATGTTGGAGAACTCGGTGTAAGCTGATCTCATATGAAACATCCTATTAAATATGTGTTGAGATCCTGGCCCATGCATAGCCAATAAGCGATTTCAGGCAGTTTCGAAAGGGTCTTTTGAAACTCCCTGTGACCGGCAGTGGCCATGTCATGGGCATGTTTCAGGATCAGACTTCGGAATGAGGTAGTTACTATTCACTGGTCATACCCAGATTGGGGTTTCCTCACCAACAGCCCATCTTGAATCTTAAGCATATTCTAAATTTCATTAGAATGGGATGATCTCCCCTTCCTTTGTAGTTGGATTCTGCCAGAACAAATCAGACTGGATCTTCTAAGTATTTATAGAATTTCCAAATGCTGGGAAACTCTTTTTGAGGAGTGTTCAAGTCTGCATCAGAACCACCTCTACTCCACTGAGCAGCCACACGCTCACTGTCAGAGCGAGTTTACGATCTGGTCACTGCCGTGACCTGGATTTCTACCAGGAGGTGTTCCATATCTATGAATTCCCACTGTCGACCTCCTGATTTCGCCATTTGATCAGCCAAGTCAGTTCCAGTTTGATCAGGAACCTCTATCTGGGAATGACCTTTGATCTTCTTCCAATAGATGGTCATTTCATTAGATGTCCCTAGATCATAAGGATTTATTGTTTGCACAAAGCATGCCTCTGTTTTTCCAATTCATCAGGTGTCCACAAGCCTGTTTCACACATAATCAGAATCAGTGATAATCACCAGCTCTGTGAGTTGGTGGTTTACTGCAGGACTGGCGACTTGATAAATTGCCATCAGCTCTGCCACCTCACTCATTTGGGGACCTTTTTTTAAACCAGCATAGGCTTCTGGAAAATTATTTGCCCAGGATCCTTAATTGAAGCAACAAATGCTTTTCCCCATTGAAGAGGAAAAATCTTAAATGTCCCTTCCCTCCTGACGGGGACCAAAACCGGAAAAAGCACTCCTGACAGAATAACTATCGACTATCCGAAATTGCACCCCTCTGCTCCTAGCAAAAGCTCACATCATGAACGACATCCAGCCTTCCACCCATACAATCCTGTGATAGCACGCGCCCTATCCAACACAAGCAACGACAAACAAGACCGAGCTGGAGACGACTATATGGACCAAATCGATTGACGTTCCCGCACGCCATGCTGCAGGTCATTAGAGACTCCATAACAACATAGCTGCATCATACAGGAAGCACACGTACAGTCAGCACAATCGGGAAACTCACACACCAATCCACACGAAGAACATACGCGTACAGTTCTATGAGCTAGACGACAGCGACACACACACTGTCTGCATGTTTGTTATTTTCCATATAGGCTCACTACCGCACTGCAGAAACGCAAGACACCAGAAGTGCTCATGTATAGGCTTGCAGACGCTACCCGGTATTAACCCTGTGGATAGACAGGAGAACTCAAGGTACCTGACCATCCATTACATGCCTTTAACTTATGAGCAATTATATTGAAAGTATAACCAGAGCAGAAGTAGGCCTCAGATCAATCCAGCACACTAAACTTGTCTCGCAGAGATCCCAAAGCTGCAAGCTGCTGAGTGAGCAGAATAGCCCTGGCAGGGACTGCCACCGCCAAGGCCATGATTTTTCAAGTGACATTCCTCATTCACTGTGCAACGATGAGCCCAGCTACAGAAAAGATTACCCCAAGCCAAAATACAAATCAAATCAAAGTAACTTGGCCTCACCAGAGGTCTCCTCACACGTGACCCGGCTGATCTGACATAATGCCAAGGCCTGGAAGCCATCTCACGTCTGGGACCGAGCCTTGCAACATAATTGCAACAATCCATCTACAGCATGCGCTGGGACGGGACCACTCTCATGGCACTAGCAAAGACCCCATTGTTGCACACTGTCACATAGTCACACCTTGTTAATACACATTGTACGAGAGCAGGTGTCTTGTGTGCTGGGACTAACGCTGGTCCAAGGCTTGGGGGCCTGTGGCCTGACCAATGAGGACACTGGGGGATAGGGGCTGGCATCAAGGGTTCTAATGTAACATTTCTCAATGGACGATCCAAGCACACCACCTGACACAGTGGCCATCAATAACAGCACACCCTATATGTGCCTATACTGAACCTCATCAAACAAAAAAGAGACTAGATCGGGCTATTTTATAGACAACTTGCTTAAGCCCTCTTTCTGCCTAGGGACAATCAGAAACTAAGGAACTACGCAGTCTTTCTTTCTCTTTCTCTTCAATCCATTGTATGAATGTCTAGGGCCATGTACCAAATAGGTCCTGAGTCATTAATTTTTGCTTAAATAATATTTTCTTTATTTTGTCAAAAAGAACACATATATTGTAAAAAATAATATATACACAAAATATTGCAAACCCTTCTAACATACTATTATACAAGACACATTTCTACAAAATTAACATATTGTATTTTCTAAAATTCATCCTAAAAATGATTCAAAGTGTAAAAACCATACATACAATATTCGTAAAATAACACCCTTCCTATATAAATCTAAAAACCCATAGTGTAGTTTTATCACACATCTATTCACAGTACAAAAATAATGTGCAAGGTTGCTAATAAAGTGCAAATCAGTGTTGGTTAAGCAGCGTCAGGCACTTCCTCTAATTTGAGGATGCCTCACCAGAATAATCTGCTCTTTAAAGTCTCCCTTATTCTGCCTGTAGGGGACATGAATCTCAATGTATTAACAATTGTCAACACTGCTCATTTTCTAGTGTGTACAACCCAACATGTTTCGTCTATCTCAACCAAATAAATGCTTCTCCTATTGGCTGTAGACTTCTTCAGGGGAACCAACAACAACCTATGTAACAACTACAGAGCCTCTATAGCTCCTTCTAATAACTAGTGCCTGTTCAAAAACTAAGCATTTTGTCTTGTTCTTCGCGCAGTGTGAAGTCTGGCGACTTGAAGTCCGAGCATTAGACTTTCAAGGGGGGGCAACAAGGAATCTTTAGGGTGAAAGAGAAAGAAAAATTGGAAAAAACAAAAAACAGGCCATTACTATTGATTTTCGGTTCAATGCTGCCTCCTGCCTTGGGAGTGTGTTGCTTATCTCACAAAAGGCTTACCGTGTGAACAGAGGTCTAAATATTTCCCTTAAAACACAGGATTCAATATGGTATCAAGTCTTCTTAGTAGACAAAACCAACTCTACAATGAAAGAAAGGGAGAAAAAGAGAGAAAGACATACATACATCAGTGGGGACTGTTGTACAGCCCTATGCCATCTCTACGATAGGCATCTAATGTAGAACAATTATCACTCGTTGTTTGGCGCTTGGTATTTTCCCAAGTGTGACAAAAGTATACTCGGACATATTTCTGACTCTATTGTCTATTTTGTTCAATCTAGTTGACTTTATATTTTCTAATAGCTATGGGAGAACTGTAAAATACTGTGGGTATATGGTCTCGTCATCACTGTGTAAAACCAAACCTAATATGCATACGGCTATTTTATCCTTTTTACTGTTTTGCCAAACAACATAAGGTTCTAGGGGCTTACAGTCTTTCAATTACCTGTGTACAAAGATCTTCTTATGCTCCTAAGGTTTTTCCCCTGTGGGCGTTTCAAAAAAAGAATTCTCTGTAATTCGACTCCTAGCAATCCTTTCCACGAGCCATTAGTACGAAATGTGTTTGAAGATGCGGACATCAACCCCTGCAAGCGAAAAAATTTAACGTTTGAGTCCTACGTTTTCAATTCTTTACATGACAGACTCACAATTGGCTGTTGACACTGTATATTTCTCGATTCGCTCACTGTCATGTGTGCTCCGAATCTGCAATCAGGTATGTCTCTTCTTTCCTGCTACGGCATCCTGGCTCTGTTTACTGTAGAACGCTCCGTCCGCCTTGCTTTTTACTCGTTCTCCTATACTGAACCTACCACTCTGGGAGCCAACCCAGAGTGGCGTTAGGTTCGGGGATGGATTTTGGTAAGTGACCCTAAATGTGACGTCACAATGATACAAAAGGCGCCTGCGAGTCCAAAATCGATGAGATGTGCTTGGACTGTATTTGGCTCCATGTATGTTATCCCTGCTCATTTGTCATAATAAAACGGCAGTTACCCTTTGCTCCTTCTGTGGACCTCGACTTGTTTGAGACATTGGAAGGAGTTAGGGCCTTCTGAGAGCTGGAGGTCTGCGGACCCTAGGTACGGCTCTGCCGACCCCAGAATTTACCCTAACAAGTTTTAGGCACTGCTGAGATGCACTCCTGAGACCCCAGCGAGATCGGTTGTGACGTCAGCTCAGCAAGGTGCGGCCCCCTCTGCCGTCGGGTCTGGGAGGACTGCAGGACCCTGGGGAAATTGCGACATCACCGGACAGCGAAACCAGAGTTTGGCTGTCGGGAGCCGACTTCAAAATCATCCCGCCTGCGGTTGGCGAATTTCCACATGGGGTCCAGAAGAGGCAAGACGAGCCAAATGAGACGGGAGCCAGCAGCCGAGTGACGCTGACAGACATGCACCTAAAAGTAAGTTTGGAGCACACAACTAGCAACAATTTATGGTGAGAGTGGGGGGAGGATGTGAGTAGAGGGTGGTATAACATTGTCATAACGTTCGGTACCGAGGTGGTGGTTGGCACGTGTATGAGTGTAGGGAACGGAGCGGAGGTAGTTCCTTCTTTTCACGGTGAGCATTTTATGGGCAGGACAGCGGGTACCCAGGTGACGGAAGGATTGTTGCACCGATAGATCTGGACAGTGACAAGGTGTGGGGGCATGGTTTTCCTATGAATCGACATTGTAGTTCGGTGAATAGATGTGGTTTTCCTATTAATTAAGAATTTTAGCTCTGTAAATAGATGTCGGATTCCCGTACAAGTTAGCTGTGGCTATTTTAAGATTGTGAAAGGTAGTAGACTAGTTAAGTTTCAGGGGTAGGAAGCGTATCACACGTCAGGTAATGCGACGGGTGCAGTTCAATTACAAAAAGAGTTGGTTGATGACGTATATTCCACTACGGGGGAGGTGGGAAGACAGCTGTGGGGATTGTGGATATTATATGTAGAATTAAAATAGCGGCGGCCTGTGTATAATCCATGCACGAATTGTTGATTGTGAAGCGTTAGCTTGGTGACGTCACCCATAGGCCATTGCATAGGACACTGTGTGATCAGCGGGCGCCGAGCTCGCAACTCAGTGCTGAAACTACAGAACAGGTGAATTAAGAGCCGTGTGCGGACAGCGCCGGCACGTGATCAAAGGGCGTGCCGATCGGCGCCAGCCCAGGAAAGGCGGGGCGGTACCAGAGTATGCCGCACTGGTGTACTGTCGCAGAGGGCCAGACACACTGAAGGGGCGTGCCGGGAGGCGGCAACACCCGTGGAGGCGGGATATGCCGCATAAGATATAAGGCTGCAGGGGGACATAGACTTTGGGGGAGCATGCCAGATCGCCGCAGCTCCCTAAAGGTGGGTTGTACGAGAGTACACCTCATAAAAAGTGTGGCTTTTAAGGGCTGCACGTATCGCTAATTGAACGTGGAACTGCATAACAAATACATTTCTACTCTCGTCCTGACAGCAGAAAGTCAAGAACCTCAATTTGAGGTCAGATAAACACTATGAGTAAAAAGCAATGATGTACCGTGGGGGTGGAGGAGGAGCACAATACGGAGCACATGGGACGGTACTGACCCCAATCCAACACATCTGTAAGGCATTGCCTACTTATCGAGACAAAATATTAAAATACAGTGTAGAATGCACTAAGGGTACGGATGGGAAAATAACAGTACTGTGGCCACCTAACGGCAGTTTCTCCAAGGATGTACTGCAGTCACTACCCACTTATTTACACAATACATACAAGGGGAAGAAATTAGTAAACCGCATGGGGTATTACCCTGGGATGTTGAGCATACAGGAGGTAAAGGAAGAGGCAGGGGACTCATGCGCTCCACCTCCTGCACCTCCCAACATTGCCTGACTCAGACAATGCGGACAAGGAGGAGGAACAGGGATTATACATGATTCGAGAGCTCAAGGAAGCTGCAGAGCCCCGGGAATTAACTGCAGCCGAAGGCTACTCAAACCCCAGGTACAAACCACCGCCATATACCCCGAACACACCCGCACAGCGGACAGAGGTAGATAGCCCAGACACGGATGAGGGAGGGCTGAGGCAGGTGAAGAGATCATTTACAGGGATAGGCCCAGATGAGAGGATAGCGGCACAAGTACTATTGAAATTACAAGGGACAACCACGGGAGAAACAGAAGGAGCAACAAAAGCAATAGAGGAATTGGAGTTGCGGAAAGGATGCAGAGGCAAGCCGATGAATGACACGAAAGAGGAGCAGTTACGGGAGGAGGAGGAGACAAAGCTAGAAGGGAGGATCGCAGAATTGGAGGAGAAGAGGAACATGTTAGTGAAACAATTAGAACAGAAGGAACGGAAGCAGGAGGTGCAGCTAGAATTAGAAAGGCAGGAGAAGGTGGAGCACGAAAGCAGGGAATGGGAGGAATTAATGGAGAAGGAACGAAGAGAGATGATGGGGAGGATAACAACGGGAGGGACGAGCAAGGTGAGTATGGAAGTGAAAGGGCGTAGAACACAAGAAAAGGAAAGGGTTGAAGCTGAATGAGAAATGGCATTTGAAGACGGAAGATATTGCTTGAAAGCCCACGTAAGTACGAGGTAAGCAGGCTGAAGGAGTTAAGGTTAGCACTAACAGAGGGAGCACATAATCAGAGAGATGAAACGGAAGAAGTACTATGAAAGATAAGCAAAGAAATAATGGAATAACTAGATCAGACAAGTGGAGACGAGGCAGAACAAGAAGAGCAACAACCCCGACGAGCACCAAGAGGACACACAGGGAGTAGTATAGGAATGGCCGGGGTGCACCAGACAGAGGCTGTACCACAGAACTCAACCGGAAGAAGAGAAACGAATTGAGCCAATTTTACAAATATTGATCTCGAAAGCATAATAACAGTACGTTACCTGCTCCCACGTAAATTGACATTCTCAGGCGGATTCTTTAGTGAGGAAGATGAAGACAGCAATGACATAAGAAAAGAAGTGCTAAGCAAAGTTTCCATTACACATAAAGGCACAGGAATGTAATGGGAATGTAAGACTCAAGATGAAAAAAACCAAGGACAGGGCAGCAACAGTAGCACCACACACACTCTACATGAATAGGCTCTGAGGCCTCCCTGGGCGCAGAAGAGATGGGGCAGCGGTAACACACAGTAGGGGACACACATGTCAGGGGCGGGCACACGGGACACAGGGATGCCTCACGCGGGTCACCCAAAATAGACGTCACATACATCGGGGCAGACATGGAAGATGAGAGTGGGCCAATCCAGATACGAAAGAAAGGGCTGAATATTCACAGATGCCATTATTAGAGAGATGGGGAACCAGGCCACAATATATACCCTGGAAGTACGCAGACAGGGAGAATGTTAAGGATAGGTTATCATCACTCACTAGAGGGAAATGGATATATGAAATGGAAAAGCAGACAGCGGGGCACAGGCTGGCAGTAGGGGATATGAAGGGGCTGCTAGTATCCATGATGGGTGAAATAGCAGATGACATCTGGAAGAGGGCGTGTTCCCATGAGTAACAACACAAAGTACCACACACGGGTCCTCATTTGAGAATTGCAGGCACGCAGCATGGCAAGAACTAAGGACAATACCCTGATACTTCAGATATCGGGGCAATTACGTCACGCAAGATGCGTGATGATGAAGACCCCGTTAGTTATATCCAAGAGATTCAACAGCTTTGGCGCCTCGAAACTCGGGACCCGTGGGACAAAACAATAGCTATCTTCTATCACATCTTGATACAAGGGTTGACAGAATCGGTGCAGAGACAACTGAAGAAATTAGTGGGAATGGAGGCAAAAGCATGGTCAGAAATACAACTAACAATAGTACACCATTGTAGATTATGGCATGAAAAGATAAAACAGAAGGCAGAGGACAGAAAAGTGGACGAAGCTAAATTAGTGTAGAAGAAGTTGTCAAAATACGCCTTAGAGGGAGCACTAATAGCCAGCCCTGCACCATCAACTCAGATAGCAGTGTCCCAACCACAACCACAACTCCAACAACAACAACTGCCACAGCAGTTGCCACAATATAACACTGCCCAGCAGTACCAACCACCAATGGAGGGAGATACATGGGTATGAGCGGTTACCAGAAACATTTTAGAGGAAGGGGAAGGCATACAAGGGGGCGAGGCTTTGGCCCACAAACACACCACCCCGGAGGAGGATTCCGGGGCTACCTACAACAGGGATTGCAAGGACAAGTGGAGGGAGGAGGAGGATTTCTATGGCAGGCGTGAGAACTGCCCCAATGTTGGACATGGGGACTAGTAGGTCACATTTCCTGCACGTGCAAATACAGAGCAGCACAACAAGGGTGGGTAAAGGCAACAAAGCTACCAAAGGGGCCAGAACAAGTATTATCAGCAGGCAGGACAACCACACACGGTGCAACAGCAAGGCATACCCCAGCCACCGGAACAACACCAAACAGTATCAGGGACATTACAACCACAACAACAGCAAGCACTACAGCAGCAACAACAACAAAGTGCACCGACAGCACAACTGACACAATTACAAGATGACTTACAACAGCCAATGGACACGACGGTGGTGGTGCCACCGGGGAGGGGTAACGATAATCGTAAACAACCCTTACACTGGCAACGGACACTCCCTATACCTGCAATAGGACAGCCCACAGACTGCCTTACCTAACCCTGTGGAGGAACCTTGCATAAAGGTGGTGATAGGTGATAAAACCTTTTCCTTCCTGGTCGACGCGGGGGCAACAAGGTCATGCATATGGGAGGGAAATACACATTGTCAGGCGATGCCATGAACACACAAGGATTTTCTAGGGCTCAAGAAGTGGTTCCATTTACTGATAACATCCCCTTGCCCATAGAAGATCATGACTTATCACTATCCTTTACTCGAAACACGCACCAGTAAATATCTTGGATGAGACATAATGAGTAGACTGAACATGACCATCTCATCCACTGACAAGGGTATAGTATGCTCCACTCCAGGCGTACTGTGGAAGAAGCGTTCAGAGGGGGGAGCCTGGAGTCCCAGAAGTATTTCAGTATGGGACAGATATGGCATTGACATGCCTACCAGGAATAGCAGGGAAAATGTAGAGAAGACCAGGTGAGTACCTTTTTAGGCCAGAGACGCCCACAGATGAGAAAGAAGGGACGTCTATGTCAATAGATATTGAAGGGATAGTGGCACAGGAAGATTGGATTGCAGTACACGCCCTAGACAATGAAGGAAAGGCATGGAGGGCAGAAGGGTGTAGATTAACTCAAGTATCCGATGAGGACCTTTCCTCACAAGAAAAGGGAACAAGTGAAATGATGTTGGGAATGAGTGTGTACGTTTGGTTACGGTTAACATACAGAGAGGTGGTTCAGAAATGGCAATGGCATTAGAAGCACCCTTCCCAGCACCCCCCCCTTGGAAAAAGTACCCACATTGTTAAGGACAACAAGTCCATATGATGTAGGGTGCATTAAAAGCATAGGGGGAGTGAAAATAAAACTGAAGAAAGAAGCAATCCTGTCCACAGTCAGACAATACCCACTGTCGAAGGAAGCAGATGAGGGCATCTACGAGACGGTAAGCGCCCTCATTGAAAGAGGCATACTGGTCCCATCAGAATCACCTTGCAATACTGCGGTGTACCCCGTCCGCAAGGCAAATGGTGCTCATGGCATTTCATACAAGATTAAGGAACACTCAACCACATTGTAGAAGCAGAGTACCAGGAGGCAGCAAACCCTGCCATGATTCTCTACGGTATTCCAGCTGAGGCTACACGGCTCACTGTAATTGAGCTAAAAAATGCCTTTTTCTCGATACCACTACACCCAGACTCTCAAGACCTAACAAGCTTTATGTATCGCAATACAAAATGGAAGCAAACAGGGCTGCCCCAAGGGTACCGGGAGTCACCATCCATTTTCAACAGGGTGATCCAGATGGATCTAGGGAACATGGACATGGAGAGTATGATCCTACAGTATGTGGATGACTTCCTCATCTACAGCACCACAGAAGCTGAGTGCAGAAAGGACCTGGTTAAAATGCTCACTGTATTAGCAGAAAAAGGATACAAGGTAGACAAGGCAACATTGCAATATTGTCAGGAAGAGTTTCTGTACATAGGCCAACTGATATCTCAAAAGGGCAGACACATAGCTCCACGGAGGGCACAGACAATACTAAACACAGCACAACCACAGACAGTACGAGAATCACAACCGTTCCTCTGTCTTTGCAACTATTGTAGAGTATTTGACCATGCACATACACTGGACTGCTGCTCACAGCCCTCAGGGAAGCCCAAAGGGGAGAGAACAAGCTGGGGTGGACACGGTAATAGACGGATGCATTCAATGAATTGAAAGAAGCAGTATCAACAGCACCAGTCCTGGGTACCCCTGATTATAAGGAGTTTTTTATATTCTCACACTCTGTTGGGGTGGTAAAAAAGTAGTACTCACACAAACAACAAGCATGGGCTACAAACCATTTGCATACTACAGCGGGCAACTAGACCCAGTAATGACAGGGCCCTTTCCGTGCAAACAACACTTGGCTGCGGCAGCTTTTGCTGTAGAAAAAGCATCATCAATAACTATGGGATGCTCCACAATACTTTTTGTTTAGCACGCCCTTTTCGCCATTCTGCACAAGCCAAAAAGCACACTGACAACACAGAGGGCAACAGGATATGAAATTATTCTCTCACAACCAGAACTAAAAATAGTGAGGCGCAAGAATGCCAACCCATCAATCTTACTGGCAGAAGAAGTTGAAGAAGGGGAATATGACCGTGATTGTATAAAAGCTATCAAATACTACTCAGAGAAACGCAGGTTAGAGGAAGATGCACTTGAGGGGGGGAAAGTACTGTACATTGACGGGTCATCAACAATTGAGCAAGGGGATGGGGTGAGAAGAACAGGGGCGGCAGTGGTAAGACTAAGAGGGGATTGGACAAGCAAAGCAATAAAGTATGTTAGATTGCCTTCCCAATACTCGGCCCAAGCAGCTGAACTGGTGGCCTTGATATTAGCCTTTAGGGAAAGTGAGTAATCATCTATTCAGACAGCACCTATGTAACATCAACAGTACAATCTGGTTTAGCAAGATGGTTGAGAAGAGGACTCAGAAGGGCAGATGACACACCAGTACAGCATGCTCTCTCATCCTAGGGGAACTAACAGAGGTTGTAACATACCCAACAGAACTAGCATTAGTAAAGTGCCAAGCACACACTAATGGGAAAGACCCAGTATCCAAAGGGAATAAAGCAGCAGACTTCTATGCAAAACATGCCTCATATTTTGGGGAAGTATGGGACCTCCCAGAAAAACAAAAAGAGAGGGGAGGGGCAAGACATATGCTAATGAAAGAAGGTTACAGCCACCTACCACAGACACAAGTAATGGAGCTACAGGCAGCAGCCCCAATGACAGAAAAGGAACTTTGGGTAAAAAGAGGGTGTTCGATGTCCCCTACAGATGCCCTGTGGAGACAAAACAATACGGGGAAAGTAGTTATGCCTCTTGCATTATTAAAAATAGCACTAACACAACTACACCATCCTACATACACAGGAAAAGAGATAATCATGGCACACATTAGGAAATCATGGTTTTACCCTGAATTAAACGCCCATGTATCAAACTTTATCAGTAATTGTCTCACCTGCCAACAATTTACTGCTAGCCACACACTTAAAGTGATCAAAGGAGTAATACCAAGGCCTGAAGGTCCCTTCCTGCACCTTCACATTGACTATGTAGATTTGATAAAAGTATGCCAAGGCTACCACTACATGATTGTGGTGGTATGCCTCTTTTCAAGGTGGATAGAAGCAGGGCTGTGTTTGCACGCAGATACACTAAGGGCAGCCAAATTCTTAGTTAGAGAGGTGTTCCCATGATGGGGCGTCTGCAGAGTCCTTCGGTCTGACAATGGCCCCCATTTGCAAATGAACACTTCCAGCATATTACCACACTGCTAAGGATTAAGCATACATTTTCATGTGCATATCACCCGCAGGCCAACGCTGTCTGTGAACGTCTAAATGGACTACTGAAGGAGCATAGCCAAAACACAGTAAAGCACAAACAAAAATTGGCTGCACTACTCTATTTGAGCTGCGGAATAAACCTGGGTCAGATCACCACCTCACACCCCATGAGGGTGACTGGATGCCAAATGCATCTCCCGTTGGCCCCACCCACAAGGGTCACCAATGATTGTGAGGGGACAGCTGAATTTTTTGGGTATGTTAATTCACTTGTTTCTAGCGCTTCTTTTATCTCTCAACAGATCCAACAGACACAGGGGAGGTCGGAGAAGGATATACAGCAAACCGACAACACTCAAGAACCCATAATAGAAAGGTCTATCATAAAGTGTGCTCCTTAGGAACTTTCTTAGAAAGTGGAATGTGCCCAGATTTACAGGGCCACACATAGTTGAGTCAGTTGTAGACAGTGCGGTGAAGCTCGAAGGCAAGACTGTTTGGAGTCACCTCCACAAAATCAAGCCCTATAAAGCATTGACCTCGCTCCAGCACACCAGCGACAGGGCCAACACTACAGCAATGACAGATACACAGGATAGCAACAATGCCCCATTAGCGATAACATCAAACACAGACATTCCTACGAATTCAAATGAACAAGAACATGTTTATCACCCAATGACCAGACGCTCACAAGCACTTGATCCCTTTAATTGAATAAATAAACTGAATATAATTTATTAAACAATACACAATTGCACAAGAACTATCCAACGGAAAATGTATAATGCCTTGATGTAGACATGCCAATACAGCACGCATACACTCATTAGGAATACACTATGTTAACACTGTCTTAGCATATTCTCTTTTTTCCACACATGCAGGGTTCTGCGCCTATGTAAAATGTGTATGTATAAATGATAGAAGTAGGTTGAAAAATGTACTTAGATCTTACCCCCATTGAACACCCTGAAGCACTGTCTCACCAATATATTCATACGATATGAAGGCCCACACACAACAGACCAAGACAACCATATGTCTTCTATACTGCCTTTATACAGTACATAGCCCAAATGTACCCACAGCTCCACAATGCCCTACCCATACTTAGGAATAGATCAATATGAAAAATCTGGGAAGAGTTACTTGCATGCGCCTTGAATGACTATTTAGTAAATCGGGTTTGAAGTACTTACAAATATTAACATAAATAACGCTTATTATTGTGATTTTCAGGCGGGCAACTTTATCAACTCCTAAAACAAATGGACAAAGGTGATAGGACGTGTATAGATATATTTACTCATGGCTAGGATAATAATACTTGTTTTGACAACCGTGTGGCTCATGTTATCCACCCAATTGCTAGCCGCTGTCATTTGGCAACTGTATTCGGCACTGCTTGTTTCTGCATCTCCCAATACTAACATTCCCCCTACCCAAGCTGCAAGGAGCACTGTGTCAGGTGGTACGACCAGCACGGATGGAAAGGTAAGGAGAGGTAAGCATAGTGTTGGTACTGATGTTAATGGGGTTGACACATATCTCACTGGTACAGCACACATCACAAACAACATGTGGTACAAGCACATGTCAAAGATTGATAAGGACACAACATGGGAGAGCTGCTATATGCCATGAGAGCTTCCAGAACCTTCGTAGCTACAGAAGTACCCGCAACTACGGCACAATGCCTCCCATATCTTGCACTGTTCCAGACGCGAGGGAGATTCCAGGGGAAAAGAGCAACTCTCCATTGGAGATCAAAGACAACACACCCCTATGAGGATAGCTTCATCAAGACACTGCCCATGTTTGACAACTATTGGCAACGTACTCAAGCATTACGGTATATAACTGATGGAAAAGAGAAAGGAGAAAAAAAGGAGGTGACGTTAGATTATCTGCCATGCAAATGGAACACCAGAGAAACAGGCGGAGAGCCCGGTTGTTGGGAACCTCCGCAGATGTTGGTGTTCGGGAAAGTATATACTAAAGAAGGATGGGTGGATGGAGTGGTGGGAAGCAAGCCATTAACTTTAATAAAGGCTGCAGTGAACAAGGTCCAGGAAGAAAATGACAAATGTTTAAAAGAATGGGCCAAGACTGCCATGTTCTTCTCGACAATAATACACCCAGGGTTCCAGACCTACACAATTGCAAAATGGCTCCAAATAACACGATGGGAGCTAATGATGACAATAAACTTAACAGTGAATGGCTTCAACACAACAAAAGAAGAACTCTGAGCTATATTTTTAGTGACCTTACAGAATAGATATGTCCTGGACCTGCTCACCGCTATGGAAGGAGGAGTATGCGCAAAGATAGGAAGTTCCTGCTGCATGTTCACACCAGCAAACAATGTGGATAACAGGACATTATCAGAAGCAGTATCGCAATTGGCAAAAATGCACGCTAAAATGGAAGAAGAATCAAAAGGCACGAAGAAAGACGGAAGCTGGTTCTCATATCTCTGGTTATGGATGCCGTCCTGGCTAGCAGATGGCCTAAAAATACTAGCAGGAGGCCTGATCCTGGGATTGACCTCATTACTTGGGATAAAGGCGTGCAGGGCAAAATCCAAGATGACTGCAGAAGAAATGATCGAGATGAAGCTACTTCTACCTGCAGAGGATGATCAACACACAGACATAATACGTACAGAATGAGAGAAACTACGACAACAGCTAATGGAATCAGATATGTACCCGCCTTCAATGAAATTAGAACACCCACGGAATCCCTAGATTTATATTGAAAAATTGGTCTACTGCAAGCCCGGAGGGGAGAGGCATGTATATGTACTGGTCGTTCGAAGATCATGTGAATGACTACAGACATCTAGCAGGAATTACAAAGGTATGGCACCTGTGTCCTCATTGGTCAGGCTGCGGACCCCCAAGCCTGGGAATACCTTTGTTCCCAGCCCGCAAGACACCTGCTCTCGTACAAGCAAGCTTAATGTCAGCCCACGATGATGCAGGTTCAGCTGGGCAAAGTTGGGGCACTTTTAGCCCTTTCTCTTTCGTTGCAATCTTAACAGACACTTTCTCAGGCTCAGGCAGTATTTGTGGCAGAGAACTGGCGATAGTGTCTTTTGAGTCAAGGGCAGCTGTTTCTTTCTTGTCGTCTGGATCAGGCAGCTCTTTCAATGGAAATAGAATTCTTTTTGTGTTGATGGCATGAATCCATGCCTTTCCACCATCCACTCGGACTGCAGTCTGCGTTGCCTGGAGAATCTGATGCAGGCCCCTCCACCTGGGTGTGCGTGAAGATTTTCTCTCAGCATTTTTCACCATAACCCACTCTCCCGGCTGCAGACAATGCCCCGGGACTGTGTATCTGACAGGAAGAGCCTCCTGCACCTGCTAATGAATCAAACGTAGTTTCTGCATTAACACGTTACAATAAGTGCTGAGCAAAGGGTATTCAACTTCATTCAAGCGCCTGGGCTGCGGGGCGCACCAAACATTCGCGGGTCTCCCCATCAAGATTTCATATGGGGAAAGTCCAGTCCTAGCTTGCACGTACGTGCGCATGCACAACAAAGCTAAGGGCAGCGCGTCAGGCCACCTCAATTGACTCCCTGAACAGATTTTGCTAATTTTGTTCTTCAAGATTCCGTTTTGGCGCTCAACAAGACCGGCACTCATCGGGTGTCTGGCTGAATAGAACCGTTTATCAATCTGAAGGCCTGCACAAATCTGTAATATCATGGCGACAACAAAATGCGGGCCGTTGTCTGACCATATGACCTGTGGCAGGCGAACCTGGAGACGTACTCTTTCAGCATCACTTTTGCTGTGCTCATTGCTGTGCAGTTCTTAAGCGGGTACGCTTCAACCCATTTATTGAATATACAGACTACCACCAGGATATACTTAACGTTCTGACATCTTTCCATTTCTATGAAGTCAAGATGGATTACTTCAAAGGGCATTGTGGGAGGGCCAAAACTACCTACTGGAGTAGTGGTTCCTTTTCCAATGTTATGTTGCAAATAAGTCATGCAATTCTGGACTAGTCTTTCCGCAGTTTTTGTAATGTGTTGATTCTGCCATACTGAGGCCAAATGCTGAATCATCTTTTTAGCACATATGTGTGTGGGACTGTGGGCCATGATGACCATTGCAGTTACATAGGAGTTGGGCAGCATCCACTTTCTACTCTCTTTGTCTACCCAGCAACCCTCCACGTCTAATTCTGCTGAGCCCTCAGCCCATGCTTTTATTTCATCCGCAGTTGCTTCCGCTTGCATCTCTTTAACAGTGGCAATACAATTTTCTATCATACAAGGCACTTCTGACTGAGATATAAACATTTTCGTGTGTGGATCAGTGGCAGTTTGTTTTTCGCAATTTTATCTGCAAATGCGTTTCTTTTTCCAACGTTACAGGTTACTTTCTTATGCGTCTCGCATTTTATTATTGCTAGTTGCTTAGGACATGCCAGTGCAGACAACAATCTTGCTATTAAAGCACCATGTTGAATCTTGGTTCCATGTGATGTTAGAAAACCCCTCTGAGCCCAGAGTCGACCAAAATTGTGTACTGCCCCAAATGCGTACTGACTGTCAGTATATATGTTTACATTCAAATTTTCAGAAATCTCACATGCTCTTGTGAATGCTATTATCTCTGCAGCCTGCGCTGAATTATATGGGATCCTATTGCTCTCTACAATACTCTTTAGTGTCGTGATGGCTTATGCAGCAGTTGATGTGCTATCGGGCAATTTAAAACAGGAACTGTCACAAAACAGTTCTCTGTCTGGCTCTTTCTGTGGGGTGTCTGTTAAGGTCAATTCTTCCTTTTGTTTCTTGTTCAGTAACCATTATACAATCATGGGGTGGTAGTTCCTTCTCACCCGTCCTTATGAGGGGGCATTAGCTATGCAGGATTGAAAGCGCAACATCTCAAAATTTGAATATGTGGTACAAAGAGGACAATTTTGTATCTCGTCAGTCTAGCTGATGTAAGATGTTGCGTCTGCGTTCTATTTAAGAGAACGTCTACTGTGTGAGGCACCATCAAAGTTAAGGCGTGACCCAAACCCATTCCCTCGGTTTGTTTTACTGACGCGGCAGCTACAGCAACAGCTCGCTAACAGCACGGCAAAGCGCATGCAACATGATCCAGTGCGGAAGAAAAATAACCGCATGGTCTATTTCTTCCTCCTTGTTCCTGAGTCAAAACAGCCAACGCACAGCCATTATTTTCATGCACAAATAACTTTAAATCCTTTTCCTAATTTGGTGTGCCCAAAATTGGAGCTGAGCACAACGCAACTTTGAGCAGATCAAATGCATTCTGACATTCCTCGCTCCATGGTAAAGGCAAAGCAACATCCTTCTTTGTCAAAGCCACCATAGGTTTTACAATCATCACAAAATTGGCAATCCACTGCCTGCAATATGAAGCCATGCCTATTATAGCTCTGACCTCCTTCTGTGTCTTTGGAATAGGCATACCAGAGATGCTTTCTATCCTTTAGGGTGTCAGTCTCCTTCCCTCTTTCGAAATTAGGTAGCCCAAATGGTGCTTTATGTCCATGTGCTGCCAAATGTGTCAACAATTTAACAGTACTCTCTTTGGAAATGTCATGTGTGTCGGCAGCAATCAATAGGTCATCAATGTACTGCAATTGTACACAACCCATTGGCAATTCTAACATGTCTAGCTGTTCTTTTAGTGCTCTGCTATAAATACTCAGGCTCTCAGTGTAACCTTGTGGAATTTGTGTGAAATTGAAGGAATGTCTTCCCAACATGAAAGCAAATCAATATCTACTATCAGGATGTACTGGAATGCTAAAAAATGCATTCTTCAGATCCACAACACTAATATGTGAAGCAGAAGCTGGAATCATTGTCAAAATGGTAGTGACGTCTGGGACCAATGGAAATTGGGGATCAACTACTTTATTTAATCCGTGCAAATCAATTATAAAACGATATGGTATTTCATTACCTCCTTTCTTATAAACTGGAAGTATGGGGCTGTTGCAAGTGCTACCAGTAATTTCTTCTATCACGCTTCGTTTAATCAAATCTGAAACAATGCATTTCAATGCTTTTTCACCTTCCATTGAAATTTTATACTGTGGGATATGTGGCAATGTAACTCCCGCCTTCAAAATAATTCTCACTGGTTCTGTTTTCAAACAACCATCATCATTGTCATTCATTGCCCATATACAAGTTGGCACGTTACTTAATTCAGTTGGTAATGATTTAGACAAAAATTGTGATACTGGCATCTTTTTTGGTGATATTGTCAAATACACTCCATCAGGAGAACAATGAATAACCGCACTTATTTTTTCAACAAATTTAAACCCAATATATTCTTGCTGCAATTCTGTGTCAAAAGAAACGCCATGACTTAGTGAATGGACCTAGTGTTATAGGTACTGATTGTGACACTGGACTGATTACTGGGTTGCCTGCGAACCCTACTGAAACATTCTATTGCCCTGACAGTGGTATCTCTGGAACCAAGTGATGGTCAATTGAGCATTTCTGCGCACATGTTTCCACTAGAAAGGTGTGCTCTCTATTCCTTACTTTCATCTCTACTTAGGGCCCTTTCTGATCAACGGGAATAGATACTGGTTCCGACCCCGTCTTGGGCTGTCCTAGTAGTTAAACAATACATCATCTGATGTGAAGTCACCTGCATAGTATGAATTCGACTGAGTATCAAAAACATTTCCTTCTCCTGCACTATTTTGCTGATGTTGGTTTTGGTTCTGATTCTGGTTATTATTTCCTTGGTTATTCTGATTTTGTGGCATTCTTGTGTTTCTATTTTGTCCTTGCGTTCCCGGACGACCTCTATTGTGTCTTCTTGGGGCATTTCCATTCCTATTCTGTAAATGTGGGCACTGTGCTCGCCAATGGCCTTCTTCCTTACAATATGCAAATTGATTCAGTCCAATTGGACCTCCGCACATGTTCGGGAAATTACTTCTTGTTTGTGCGTTTCCTCCTCCCCTATTATTATTCACTACCTGTTGCATCAATACTCTTGTTTTTAGATTCACCCTATCCCTCACCTCTTTCTCTTTCTCTGTATTTACTCTACTCTCATAGTATTGTGCCATGTCTAATACTTCACTCTGCAATTTGGCTTGCCACGCACTTTCAGACGTCATTATTAAATTTTTAATTTTCGGTGGAAACCCTCTCACATATTTGTCAACAAATAATCTCTTCCCGGGTTCAGCGCTTAAGTCTTGGCCACTAAAATCTGCAAATACTTCTTCAAATCTATTAGAATAGTTAGTGGTCAATTCAACTTTGCCTTGGGCGCACGCCGTTAATTTGTCCCATATAATTCTCCTTTGAGGTACCAGAATCTTTAATTTCTGAACTATTTGCGCTGGTAATGCTAACAGAGCTGGCGATGGCTTCTCGCCAGCTTTTCTGTCTGTATCCTCTTTTATTAAATTTTCCCATGTATCACCCAAAATATCAGTGTCATCTACATTCCTAATTTGTTTCCATATATCTACTGGGAGAATCACAGGAAATAATAGGTCAATATCACTCATTGTGAAAATGGACGATCTCAAATATGACTCAATTTCTTTATAAAAACCTGCCGGATTCTTTCTCAAATCAGGGACTGTTTGTTTTATATTATTTACTTCCTGCCTAGAGAAAGGGACGTGCACGTACTGGGCTGTATAATGTGCTTCTGTTACCTGCGCTGGTGCTTCATCAACGCCAGAAACTTCTACTTTTAGCACAAAAGTGGGAGGGATTTCCCTCATGGGAAATATTGAACTGGCTGTTTCCTTATTCATACTTTTATTAAGCACTATAGCTAAATCGGGGGAAAGGGCAGTCTTTCCAGTTTCAGGTGAAAATGCTCTCTTGTACATTGTCATTAACTCAGGGGTGCAACAACATTTTTTGTCAGAACAATCAATGCAAATGCAAATACTCAATCATCACCTGCAATACTTTCTCCTGCATCTCTATCGTATACTGATCAAATGTATCGTGCACCTCCATTATAGAAATGCTAGCATCCGTAATCCATCTAATTGCCTTTCGTGTACATATTTTCCTTTCTTCACTAACAGGTTTTGACGGCGGAAAAAATCGCTGCACTACCTATGGTACCACCTGTTGTTTCCCTCTTTTCATCTCTGCATGCAATTCATCAAGTTCATCTTTAAATTCAAATAGCCTATGTACGTGCTCTTTTATTTCTGCCGCACTTTCACTCATACGCGAAAAAGAATTCAGATCCTGTAACTTCTGCGGTGCTACCATACCAGTTAATTTCTTCCATCTGTCTATAAGATACTCCTCCATGCATTCTAACAATACCTGTTTTTCACCGAGCTTCTGATAGCCATACATTGCACTCAGCGTGATCCTTCGTCATTTTCTTCAATATGCGTTTCTGCCCATTCTTTAAGTTCTTCTCTCCTCTCCCTGCTAACAGTACTACGGGTTACTCTGGTACTTCCTCTCTGTGCAGGCCCCGCATCTGTAGAGTTGCCTTCTCTTGCAGCTGCTAATTCCTGCTCTGTCGGCGGTGGGGGAAATGGTATCACGTCCGCAGGGGCAGATGGTGCAGTTGGAACAATGCCATGGGGGTGGCAACTGAGATGGAGCAATGGGTATTGGTGCAATTGTGTCAATATTATTTTGAGGGCGTTCTTGTCTCTTTTCACTCAGAATTGTATTTATCAGTTCATCTGATGCATGTAACTCTTGTAGTGGATATATCTTTTGTATGCCTAATTGGATACTCCTATCCCCTCTTCTAATATCCTCTTCCAATTTTAGCTCTTCTAGTTCTACTGCTTTTTCTGTGTTTGATTTATGTCTTCATGCATGTTTCTGCCTACTTTTTAAACAGAGGTTTGCTTCTTTCCTCCAGTCTCTTATGACGTCAAATGTCTCGGGCGTGCTTTCTTGCGCAGCAATACTGATTCCAAGTGCTCTTTTCGGGCCATCTCAAAAGTACCGTCTTTCGGCCACTGCAAATCTATTACATGTCTGGTCTGCCTATGCCATATTTCATTAAACATTACTGCTCCTATTCCATATTTCACATACATTTCAAACGCTGGTGACCCTATGGGCGGCGCAACCTGGCCAGTTTCCAAAGATTGTCTACCGCAGTGGAAAAATCCCACTAGACAGGAAGACAATTTCCCAGGCATGTTGCTCTTATGGTACCTTACCCTGGGCGTTTGATCTTGCAAGAGCAACACTAAACCAATATCAGGGCTGTTAAGAATCAGGGCACGACTCACATGATCAGTCAGTTTGTCTCTCAAGACGCAATTCGACCGTATACAGACGCAACCAAGAATCGTTGTGACTGCGTATGTGGCTCAATCTGCCTCGTTTTGGGACCCTCGCCTTCTTGCTCTCTGGCCGCTGCTCATCGATCAGGGATCGGCTGTGTATATGATCATACACCACCTCCCACACCACCCTCCCCCAAACCCCTTTCCTACTTACCTGCTCACTCACCGACTGATCCACCAACCCTGCGGCATCAGATTCCGTCCCTCTAACACAGGTCGGATCCGACGCCGCAGGGACCCTTTTTCTTTTTTTTTCATCCCCCGCCTCCAATATCGAGAAAGCGGGGACCACCCCTGCCCCCCCCCCCCAGGTCAATGCACACTGAACATAGGGATCAGGGACACCCTGGCAACCCCAGTTTCACATGTTCGGTATATATTAGCCAATTTGATCGAATATATTTTCGGTCAAATGGTACAGACCGAATTCGGTGAAATGTACCATTCGGCCAAATATATTCAAACAAATCTACTAATACCCATTTTTCAACTACCACACCATTGCCAGAAGTGCTTTTTCGCAATTATTGAATTTCTCTTCTACAGAGAATAATGTTTTGCTCGCATAGGAGATTACCTTGTCGACTCTTTCATGATTTTGGTATAACACCACCATCAAGCAGGTCTCTGTGAAAACCAGTCTCTGAGAAAAACTCCTTATTCTTGATGGTGTAAGCTAACAACAAGGAGCTTGTGACCGTCTTCTTTTCATTTGCTTCACTACCTCAGATTGTGCTTCACCCCATTCCTACTTTACCCCGGCCTTCAATAAATGGAGCAAGGGTTGAGTGATCTTGGCATCTGGACCTTGTATTTGGACAGGAGCATATAATCTTCCTTCTTTAGACTCTAGTTTACCAACAAAGTGTGAGTTATTAGACAGCGCAGCATGAATCTTCTTGAGGTAATTTATTTTGAGGGCATAACCTTGTGTCACCAGCATGTATGCACTTCCTTCCTTGAGGTCAAGTTCATGTGGCATGGCTTGGGAACCTGTCGGAATGACCACACATTTAGAGATACAATATGTAGCAGGTGTATCCTCCTATCCACAGATTCTTTGTTGTCTCCCCTTTTCAGAGGACAATATTCAGAATCCTTTAGGAGGGACAGCTTCTATTTCTGAATTTTCTGGCTTATCATATCTGTCTAAACTGATTAGCTTTCATATCTGGGAGTTTCTTTGCGTGTTTCAGTCGTTTTTTCCTACATTTTCCAATTCAGGGTATTCTATTTGACCCACTTTTATTTAGGAGGTGTCACTCATCTCTGAAAAAGATTACTCTCTTTTCTGGGTTTTCTGTGTAATCCTATGTCTCAATAGTGGCTTTTCTATTTTTCTTTTATCTGCGCTTTTGGTTATAGTTTGTAGTGAAAAGAATTGTTGCTAATATTTTCTTGTATTTATATAATTCTGGGGTCATTCTATGGGTCAGAAAAGAAGCCTCTTCTAAGGTTTCATATCTTCTCATCCCTGTCCCTTTTTTCATTTTCCACTAGGATACTATTACCTGGATTGTTTGCACTCTTTTCTTTGTCCCCCTTGTGCAACTGACCTGGACAAGGGGGCATTTTGGGGGACACTGGTAGTCTGATGGTTCTATTGGGCCTTCAACATTTGTTCAATGTTCTTGGTCAATTGCTTGACCTGTCGGTCAAGTAGAGAGATCTTGTCTCCTCCCTCGGAACAGTAGGGAGATCTTGGGTCATACCTTTGTTTCTCTCTAGAAGGGTAGCTATCTCTCCTGGCAAAATAACTTGGGTATGGTAGAAAGTTACCACTGTAGCCTTCTTTTCTGGGTCTCCACTGCTCTTGGTCCGGACTCTATTGACCTGCAATCTAGGAGGAAAATTATTTTGAATATTTTGATTTGGAGGGACCTTTGCTTTCTTCACCGCGAGAAATTCTGAGTAGTGTTTCCCAGGGAAATGGCTGCTTGATTTGGACTCCCCCCTGTTGTGGGGGATTGTGCCTGTAGCCCACGATAGGCCTAGAGCCCAGCGACCGTGGAATTATGTAGGTTTGGGTGTCAGAAGGGTCAGTATTTTGGAACACTGATTGAGTGTCATTCAGTTGGTGCTGGAAGAAGGCCTCCTCTGTCAGTCGTTCTGTTTGGTGGTAGGAGGAGCATTCTTTGTAGCCCTGAGTCCAGAGCCAAAGGAGAGTCACTCTTCACCGCTGCCACATTTGCCGTTATAGGTGCTGAAGATGATTTGGGAGGTTTTGGGTTATTTTTATTTTCTGCAGGCTTTTGGACTTCAGAGATCCTAGATGTGTCTTGTAAAGTCACCCATTCAAGATTTTGTGAATCGTCGAAGTGCCTCACTGATTAGGTGACCATGTATTTTGGTAGTGCATGGAAAAAGTCCTTACTGTTAGTATTTACCCACCGAGAAGTCTGTGCGAATGCACGCTTCAAATATTAGGCAAATTCTTTGGGAGATTGATTGGTCCTCGCCACACACCTTTTTGTGTGCAACTTTATGGGCCTCTTGTGGCTTTACATGCATGTTGAAATGTTTTAAAATGACTGCCTTATCAGGTGATCATTTATGGTGATTTCGGTCCTCCAGTCCTGCATTGAAGCTGAAAATCTCAGGGGAGAATGTCCATTTGGCAAACGCCATGTTATTAAAATCACTCCTTATTCCAAATGACTACCTCATTGTCTCAAACAACCCTAGATGTTCCTGCACATTAAAGTTATAATTTGTATGATAAGGGGGTCATACAACATGCCCACTCACCCTCGGAGTCAGACCTACTGCTGGAACCCCCTTACCTATTGTCATATGTGCCCTCCATACTGTTTGGATTTCACGAATGCTTTCCAGATGCACAGTGCACAGGCTCCTCTGTTTGTTCTTTTCTCTGGGATTTCTCAAGGTTATTTATTTAGGTCCCCCCTATTATAGGTTGGATAATATTGGGTCTCTTCCTCTGAGGGCTGAAAATAGACATTCTCTCCTCTCCGGGATGGGCTAGGAGTATCCTCCCAGTCTACCTGACGAGAAGAGACTTTTAAAACACCTTCCTTGGCCAAAGCATTGGTCTTTCCATTTCAGCTAAGTGGACGAAACGTTTTCTCTGCTGGATCATTTTCTGCAGTTTCAGATCTCTCCGTCCTTTATGCTATGTTTCCTCAGGCTCAGATCTATCTTCCTTTCCACTCCTGCCCCTCCACCCATAATCTCCTGAATGGGGCACCCTGCCCCCTTCTCACTGGTATTTTATCTATTTTTTTATTGTTTTTTTATAACACGCCTAATACCATTCCTGAGTTCGGTTTCTAAGGGCCGATCCGGCATTCGAACCTCTGTTGCTCTGCATGGTCTTGCTTCCAAGACCAGCTGATTGCCCGTGTGCTATCCTCCGTTCACCTGGTGAAGGCTGGAGGTCATCTATGTTAGATAAGGAATGCTCTCGTTCCTGATCAGGAACATTTGGGAGAGGGGATGTTGGACTCCTCAGAGCTTGCCTATAGGATGTTGTATGTGGGTGGAATGAGTACTTTGGAGAAAGGGGATGAAGTCCTCTGTCCAAAGTACTTGCCTCTGGTGGTTGCCTACTGGGTAATGGTAGGGCCATTTCATAATCCCTTACTTCTTGATATAATTTTTAATTTTATTCCATTTCCATAACCATTTTGTCATTACACTGGGCTACTTATTCTCTCAAATCCCATATGTCGTACTGATTAACTTCCTAGTTTTGCCCTTGTGGTCCAGTTGAGTTTTCAGTTTTGAGATGGTCTTACTGAGAGATGGCCGTGTACCACCCAATGTTTTTATTTTGCCCATCAGGTCGTCCCGTTTACTGGAGGTGATTGCCTTGGTAGATGAGGCAGGTCGTTTTGAACCAAATCCTAGCCGGGATGAGGACCCAGTGTAATTTGCACAAGGTGGGGGCGATGCAGTCAAATTTCCTTGAGCCGGTGTTGTGAGCCACAGCGTCGCAGGCCTCCTTGAAAGGGGCCCGAGGAGCGGCTTGGAGTCTTGCGAAGAGGGTGTTTTCCCATCCATATGTGACATCCCCAGGACTCGCACCACGTTTTGGACGGCCAGTGGTGGGAGAAAGGGTTTGATCGTGTGCAGTGGAGCGATCAGATGCCAAAGAGCTTGAGCCTTTTTTGTGATGTGTTGTTGGAAGAAGCAATTGCTATCCACACTGAAGCCTGGATATTTTACTCAGATGGATCAGCGTCTAACTTAATGCACGGGCGGATAAATAGGTCCCACGCCAAAAAAAACAAGTTGGTTTTAAAAAATACTTTTTTGATGGTTTCTGTTGATTCACTATACTTTGAAATAAAGTAAAGGTAGGAGAAGGTTGTGCAGAGATGGGGATTTCAGGTGGAGATATGATTTCAAGACTGAAGATGATGGGAAGTGGGACAAGGGGAAGGAAAAACATGGCGTCATGGGCTCTATTTCAACATGTTTATACTTAGCTAAGATCATTCGAGGATTAGACATGAAAACGGAAATTACTTTTCTTCTGTAGCTGCGCAAAGTTTCTCAAATGTAAGCAGTCCTGGAGCGAACGTAATTGGCTAATCCTTCGAAAGGTGTTTGATAAATACGTATACAATCGGTAGGCAATTGCTGCACTATTACAAATAAATCTTTTAAAAACTAATGAATGGCTATTTCCTGCAAGAAGGAGCCGTGTTCTGTTTGCGAGTCTGGTGGCATTAACAACTAGAAGATCACAATGAGCCACTGATTGGACGGTCCAACTAAACCTTTGAGGTGCCCGAACGTATAGGAGAAGCAATCATTTCAATGAAAGACCATGAGGCCAGCTAATGTATGGGCCGTCCAATGGGCAGGCCTTGCCACAACACTTCTTGCCATTTCATTGCACTCTAAAAACAGGAGCTCAGTATATCAACTTCAGAAGGATGAAAGGTTGAGTGAACCGGCCGGATTTCAAGCCTGTCGTCTACAAGTTGAAAAGGGAGCTCAGCAGCAACCCACACACTCACCGAGCTGCAGGAGATGATCAGTGAAGGACCACCCGCCCACCCTGTCCTTCTGTTTTCCTGTCAAGCATGCAAGGTACCTATCTGTTGCCTTGCCTATGTACTGAGCCGGCCTGACAGCAGTGACCACAAAACACTTAACCAATAATGAAATACTAGTGTTCTGCCACAGGCCGTTTTTGCATCGATTTACAGTGTGTGTTTTCGTATAATTAAGCAATAAAGAATATTCATAACACGAAGTGTCAACACAGCGAAACATCTTTTGTCCTTACCACGACCTTCCCATATGATCCCCCAACCTGCTCCTCCCAGCATTAATAAACTTATACCATTATACGTTCAAAGAAATTCAAGCAAAAAGAGTCATTTTTCATCTATATTCCGACAGTACGAAGCAGCAGTCGGTACGAATAGTTAAGGCAATATTATTCAGTACTATAAATCCCGATAGATTTTCTGGAAAACAACTCTTTTCATTTTTTCAGCAAGACATAGCTGTTTTCATACGTTTTTTTTAGTATCAAGGGTTACGACGACAGCATTACTTCGTTTTTTGTGTGTGTTTTTATTTCTGTAAATGAGGCGTCACACTCCATAACCCTTCGCCAGCATGCATGGCCATGGGTGAAACCTATTTGCCTGGCCACCCCCTTCACTATCCGCCAGCATCCCCACCACCCTTCCCTATCCGCCAGCATCCCCTCCCCCTTCACTATCCACAAGCATCCCATCCCTTCACTATGCGCCAGCATCTGCACCACCCTTCACTATCCACCAGCATCCCCACACCCTTCACTATCCGCCAGCATCCCCAATCCCCTTCACTATCCGCCAGCATCTCCACCCATCTTCACTATCCGCCAGCATGCCCATCCCCCTCACTATCTGCCAGCATCCCATCCACGTTCAGTGTCTGCCTGCATCCCCACCACCCTTCACTGTCCACCAGCATCCCCACCCCCTCACTATCTGCCAGCATCCCCACCACCGTTCAGTATCTGCCAGCATCCCCACCACCTTTCAGTATCCGCCAGCATTTCCACCCCCTTCACTATCCGCCAGCATCCCCACCACCCTTCACTATCCACCAGAATCCCCACCACCTTCACTATCTGCCAGCATCCCATCCACCGTTCAGAATCCGCCAGCATCCCCACCACCCTTCACTATCCGCCAGCATCCCCACCACCCTTCACTATCCGTCAGCATCCACACCACCCTCCACTATCCACCAACATTCCCAGCCCCTTCACTATCTGCCAGCATCCTCACCACCCTTCACTATCCGCCAGCATCCCCACCACTCTTCACTATCCTCCAGCATCCACACCACCCTTCAATATCCACCAGCATCCCCTCCCCCTTCACTAGCCGCAGCATCCCCAACCCCTTCACTATCCGCCAGCATCCCCACCCCCTTCACTATCCGCCAGCATCCCCACCACCCTTCACTATCCACCAGCATCCCCACCCCCTTCACTATCCGCCAGCATCCCCACCCCCTTCACTATCCGCCAGCATCCCCACCACTCTTCACTATCCGCCAGCATGCCCATCCCTTCACTATGCGCCAGCATCCCCACCACCCTTCACTATCCACCAGCATCCCCACCCCCTTCACTATCCGCCAGCATCCCCACCACTCTTCACTATCCACCAGCATCCCCACCACCCTTCACTATCCGCCAGCATCCCCACCACCCTTCACTATCCACCAGCATCCCCACCCCCTTCACTATCCACCAGCATCCCCACCCCCTTCACTATCCGCCAGCATCCCCACCACCCTTCACTATCCACCAGCATCCCCACCCCCTTCACTATCCGCCAGCATCCCCACCACTCTTCACTATCCGCCAGCATCCCCACCACTCTTCACTATCCGCCAGCATCCCCACCACTCTTCACTATCCGCCAGCATGCCCATCCCTTCACTATGCGCCAGCATCCCCACCACCATTCACTTTCCACCAGCATCCACACCCCTTCACTACGCGCCAGCATCCCCACCACTCTTCACCATCCGCCATCACATGATCAGTGAAGGTACCTATCTGTTGCCTTGCCTATGTACTGAGCCGGCCTGACAGCAGTGACCACAAAACACTTAACCAATAATGAAATGCTAGTATTCTGCCACAGGCCGTTTTTGCATCGATTTACAGTGTGTGATTTCGACCCCTTTTCCAAGGTGCTGTTTAAATGCATTCGCCTGTTACTTCCCTTGTCCAGGCTCCTGAATCATAAAATGTGGTGCCAAGAACTGAAGAAACTGCACCTAACCTCATTCTTTGCTGAATAAGATGTCACAGTGGGGGTCATTACGAGTCGGGCGGTAGGGGATACCGGGCACCGGTAAGGAGACTGGTGCCGGTAATTCCCTACCGACAGATTCCGAGGTCCCCTAATGGGAACCGCAAGGGACGTGTGGTCGGACCACATGTCCCTTACGGGTCCCGCTAAGGGACCAGGGTGCAAATAACGGGCTTGCCAATCGCGAGCCCGTTATTTGCGCCCTCCCCATTGAGCCCTATAGGGGCTCAAATGGGAATGGGGAATGGTTTGTGCAATGGGGACTTACCGGTCCCACCAGGGTCGGACTAGACCGGTAAGTCCCCATTGCACAACACCGGACACGGTCATGGTATGGGAGACAGCCATGGAGCTAATTGCTCCAAGGCTACCGCCATACTCGTAATGACCCCCAGTGTTTTAAATGGAAAAAAGGAGTGCAGTTACTCAGCAACATAGGATTTAAGTGGACTAGAGCTCAGATGCAGAACGGTCATAAAATTGCTCTCACACCGGTGTCCTCACAAGGCTTCAATTAATCTCACACTGTGTGTTCCGGTCCGTTTTCATAGTTCTCCATTCGTCTCATTATGTGTCTCGCTCTTCATACCCCATTTGTATGTGTCGCTGTCCCCACACTCCCATTCCAGTCATATTCTCACACCCTCCTGAAATATTTGTTTACCTCTTTATTTTCTTCCGAGCCTGGGTCTTGGGAGCCTGACGACCTGAAATATCTCAGTAATTCCAACCAAAATGCCAGTGTAATGGTATACTGCAAAGTCACTGGGCCACATTACAAGTCTGGTGGCATCCCACTGATAAATCCGGCGGGATACCAGCAGACGATAATACCATTACCGGAACCTGATCTGACGGAATTACTGGTAGGTTAAAAGTGCCAGTAAGGGTAGGTAAATCCCCATTCCATGGATTGCCGCTATTACCAGCACCTGATCTGACGGAATTACCAGCAGATTACAAGTGCCAGTAAGAGCAGGTGAATCCCCATTCCATGGAGTTCTATGGGAATATAGGATTACAAGTGCCAGTAAGGGCAGGTAATCCCCATTCCATGGACTCCTAAAGGACTCTATTGGGGGATTGCTGCTATTACTTGCACCGGTAATACTGGTGCCGGTAATACTAGCAGTTTTTTGCCAGTGGGGTGCCTCACTTCCCTCCAGCTCCTGGCAGGCGTGGGGTTACTGTTTTTGTAGCAATCTGGAGGTAAATCAGACTACCAAACTGGCAAACTTGTAGTTTGTCGGTCTGGAAATGTGCTGGTAAATGGAATTACCATGGAAACAGAGAGGTGGCGTCCTGCCACATATATTTTGTAGCTTTACATGTACATTTACTGTAAAGATTTAACCATTTGGCATGCTTAGTATATGCAGAGCTGTATTATTGAGCTGACTCTCATATAGAAACGGTGAGCAAAAACATTTGTAAAATACACTTTAGCTTTTTATTTAGCTGGTGTTTAAGGAGGCAGACTTAATTGCGCATTATGTTTGCGTGCCCCTGCATCAGGGGTTCTTTTTTTCGTTTTTTTACAAGGATAAAAAACAATTTCTGCATTTCACTTGTATTCAATTTAAGTAGAAAAAAAGAAAAAAGGGAGAAACATGAATATCATCAACAAATACATAGGTAAACATATGTACACACACGTGCAAAGCAATTACAGGGCTGTGTAAACATTGGTGGTTCGCCTCAGTGTACAACACATAAAGGAAGAATTTTGAATTTTTCCGAGGGCAACCAACATAAAATTCAAAAACAAAGGCAGTCAAATTCATTAGAACATTCTTCTTGGCATTAGGTGTTTGAAGTTGACTGATAAGGGAAGGACCTAGTCGTTGGTCTACGTCTGGGTGTAGAACAAATGATGGTGCGGGATGGGGGTTAGTTAGCCATCAAGCTGGAGTATTCCCGTGACGTTCGGCAAAGAAGCCTTCTTCATGGGCCTCGACCAGGTCTCCCTGCAGCAGGGAACAGAACGGGGAAGAGGGACTCAATCAGTGTTGAGCTCACCTAGGATGGGGCCTTGTGGCTCCAATACTATCACGTGTTAAAATGAAATTGAGACCGTGGGACTGGGCAGTGTGGTTGCACTGTCCAGTAGCAAGTGCAAACTAGTTACTGACCTGGTCAAAGTGGAGCGTGGCGGTTCTTCCTGTGTGGGAGAGGTGGAGGAGTCGGACCCCGTATTACTGGGGGAGGAAACTCCTGATGGCACACTTGGCAAATGAAGTTCTTACAGAACTGGAGAGATAGGGGAAAATAATAAGGGTTGATGTCAACTGGGAGGGCAGGTCCTAAGAAGTAAAATGGCTGTGCAAGAGTTACAAAAAGTACCTGTGCTGTTGTTTTGTCGAGCCAGTGGAAGGGCTGGTCTGGACAGGGGTAACTGTTGACAGAAGGCTAGTGCCTGTATTGAGAGAGAGGTAACAAGTGAAGAGTGAGGGCTTGGCAATACCTGTGCAGGTAGAGCAGTGCAATGAAGTAGGTGCACTGTGTGGCAACGTAAGTGGAGAGAAGGTACAACGCCATACCTGAGTGGTGGTAGTTAGTGAAGAATCAGTAATATGCAGACACCACGGCGTGTGTCGAGGGTTGCTGGCTGGGAGAAATCAAGCTGGCCAATCATTCAGGTAACTGTCGCCCTGTAGAGAGATCAGAGCGGGATGTGTGAGAAGAGACGCAAACAGCATGCAGGTGCTGGAATGGGCTGTCCAGGCGGCGGCTTTTAGTGGAGGTTAGCTCGAGCTGGGGCTATCCCTGTAGTGGGTGCCCCTGGTTAGGGGTGTAAAGCTCACCTGGGATATGCAAGTGGGTGCATGCAAGTTGCACCCAGCCCTGCTGGTTCCGAGGATCTCTGCAGGAACAGTTCACTAGGCAGACGACGGCTTGTGAGCTGTGCCGTGAAATCCAACTGCACATGCGTCGGGGAGCAGTGTCACTGGATAGGGTGCATGCGTGTAGGATTGTGTTGTGATGTCGTTATGGCAACCAAGGTTGGCTGTTACTGAAGAGAAGCAGTGTACCCATTCGACACACATCAGGCTAATACAAGTTGTTGTAACATGCCTGAATGGCGGCAGTGTTTGGAGTAGGTACATACTATAAATGATGAAAGTTTCTAGGCAATCATGAAATTAGATAATTTCCCGCACGTGTGGCCACAGTGTTAGGAGAAAATAGTGGCTGGTCCCTAGTATGGGGGCAGATGAGGCGTGGAATTCCTGTATTGTGGGGACAGGAACCGGGTGGCCCCAAGGTCTGATGTAAGTGGGGGCACAGTTAGGAGGTGAAAGGGCTGGTTCCGGGGGGCCGATGGGCCATTGGACAATATGCTGTGGTGCTTGATGTCAGTGAAGCGCAGTATGGCGTGGTACTGTGAGGCTATCGTAAGCGAGGGACCTAGGAGGGGCTGGCTAACTTAACATGCCATGAAGTAGTAGTAGTGTCCCAAAAGGTGAGGAGTGGCACTGTAAGTGTAGATGATCAGGAAGGAACAGTCACATACGTAAGAGTACAGTATGAAGCAGACAGGAGCAAGGGGAGGGAGCGGACAATCTCATGTATAGCTAGTGGGCATGGCTTCATTAAGGCCTTTGGTGGTTGATTTTAATTTGAAGATCCACCATGATTCTTTGTGGTTTAAGGCATAGGTGGCATTAGTAGTGTTGAGGACTGTGTCCGCGACCCACCAGTGCATATCGTCTGCACTGTGTTGGTACTCAAGGTAGTGTGGTACCAAGGGCGCTGTATGTACACGGCATCGAATCCGGGATCGATGTTCACCGATCCTTTTGTTCACTTGTCTCTTGGTTTAGCCTACATATCTAAGCCCACACAGGCATTCGATTATGTAGACTACATTTGTAGTTTTACAATTGGAAAAATGTTTGATCTTCCACTCTTTTTCTTCGATCATGAATGATGTTGTTTTCTTCGTAAGTCTACAGACATTGCAGGAACCAGAGGGGTGATGTCCCACTATCTCTTGCATGCTCCAAAGTTCTGACCTTTGCGACTTTTTGTTAAGCCTGGCATGCATTAACATATCTTTGAGGTTCCTCCCCCGTTTAGTTGCCATTCTCGGAATGGGTTCATTCGGAAGGCTGAGCTGAACCAGGGGCCAACACTTCTTGATTAGTGCCTTGAATCTTGTGGTGCTGGGTCCAAAGGTGGTGACACAGGTCATCATCAACTGTTCACTGTCTGTACTCAATGTTCTTGGTGTGAGGAGGGTTTCCCGTGGGGTATACTGCGCTCTCTTTGTAGTATTTCTGACCAGTTTTTTAAGGTAACCTCTGTTTTTTAGTTTGTTCTGGAGTATAATTGCATGTTTCTTAAATTGTTCCAGTTCTGTACAGTTCCGTCTGAGCCGCAGAAATTGTCCAAATGGTAGGTTGTTCCTTAAGTTGCTAGGGTGGTTGCTCCTGTAGTGGAGGAGGGTGTTCCTATCCGTTTTCTTCCTGTATAGGGAGCAGATTAGTTTGTTTTCCTTGATGGTGATTTCAAGGTCTAGGAAGTTGATGGTTTGGTTACTTTTGCATAGGGTGAATTGAATTTCTGTTGTTTGTTCGTTCACCCAATTGAGGAAGTTATCCAATGCGGTGTCATTATCCTGCAAGATGAAAATAACATCATCGATATAGCGGAACCAACAGGAGATCTTATCTCTGAAGAGGTTGTTGGTGTTCAGAATATATTGTTGCTCATATTCGGGCATGAATATGACGGCCAGGCTAGGGTAAATGCAGCCCCCATGGCGGTGCCGCTGACTTGTAGGTAAAACACCTCATCAAAGGAGAAGAAATTATTCGTCAGTGTCAGTTCTAGGAGCTCCACAATGAAATTCGTCGGGACTCTTGTTTGGGACATGTGATGTGTGAGGTGGTGTCGAATACATTCTATTGCATAATTTTGCGGGATGCTGGTATACAGACTGGCGATGTCCATGGTGACCAGTAGTTCTTCTGTTGGATGAAATGCTTGGTTTTCAAAGATGCAAATGGTGGCCATCGTATCCGTTAGATAAGTCGGTGTTTCCTGGCTTAGCGGTTTGAGAAAGTGGTCCACAAACTTACAAATAGGTTCAAGTATAGACCCACAGCCGGATACTATGGGTCTCCCAGGAGGATGGAGTTGTTTTTTGTGAATCTTAGGGAGGGCGTAGAATGCTGGAGTTCTTCCTTCCGAGGTGGTCAGGAAAGCCTCTTCCTTGTCAGTTATCCAACCATGTTCGAAAGCGAATTTAGTTGTTTCCTGGATTCTTGTTTTAATTTCAATGGTGGGGTCTTTTTTCAACTTTTTTAGTAGTTGGTTGTTTCATTGAGGAGACCTCTCACCATGCCTTTGTATTGTTTTAAGCTTTGTAGAACTATTCCTCCACCTTTGTCCGCCATCTTGATGACTATCTGTTTGTTCGTGGAGATATTTTTGAGTGCTTTGTGTTCTTCGGAGGACAAGTTGGACCTTGGTTTTTCAGTGGTATCTTGAAGGTTAGACATTCCTTCTTAATGCATTTTTCGAAGGTTATGATGGAGGTAGGGACCTCGTTTTCTCTTTTTTTCTTGGGTTAAAACTTGAGGGTACCCTTAGGCCCGAATCCTCCTCTTGTTCTGTTGGTTCTTTGTCCTTAAAGAATGCTTTGCAGCGTATTGTTCTAAAGAAGGTGGCAAATTATTGGTCCGATTGGAACCAATTGGTCGTGTTTAAAGGTACAAAGGAGAGTCCTTTTGTTAGGACCGTAATTTTGGCTTTGGTGAGCTCTATCCCAGTGGGGTGCCTCAATTACCTCCAGCTCCTGGCAGACGTGTGGTTCCTGTTTTTGTAGCAATCTGGAGGTAAATCAGGCTACCCCACTGGCAAACTTGTAGTTTGTCGGTCTTCAAATGTGCCGGTAAACGGAATTACCAGCACGTTAATTCTGGACCGCCAAATTTATAATGAGGCCCATTAACTCAAACTAGGATTCTGTCAGGCTAATGAAATCATCTCTCGAAAACACTCATCAATCAATACTGCTTGACAAGGCGTGCACACTTTGTTTAATAATTCCCGAGGAGGCGTATGCTCGTCCTTTTTGCATAGACTTGCATAAAAGCTTTGCACTTAAGGGGTTAAGCAGTCATGCTTTCATTATTTCACTCAAACTTCCAGTTGGATTTTATGCACAGTGTTAAGAAAACGTGAATATCAATATAAAAGCAGATTTTTTTTTTAATGTGTCAAACTAGTATACATAAGCTTTGAGTACTAACGTGTTATAGTCTGATGCTGCCTTTGAGTAGCATTTGTGAGTACCGTACCAATGATGCCTGCGCTTTATTAATTCTTACAGCATCTAGTTCACGTGAGAAATAGGGCGCCCCCTCGCCCCACCCGTTTAATTGGATTGGGGTTAGAAGCCCGTGGCGGAAATGTTTGAGGGAGAAAAGACCGAAAGGTGTGTTTTATTATTGCTCGCTTTAATTGTTTACTAAAAAGGGATTGGGTAGGCAACTAGAGCATGTGGGGGCTTTCGTCCAAAAGGTTCCGTCACAATTCCAAACATTCAAACATCTTAGAAAAGGCTATGGACAAAGAAACGTATTATAAAAAAAGTAATTGCCCAGGGTTTCGAGAAGTGCTGCCCAGCAGGAATGTGCAGGACAGCTCAGTCCGCACTCCCCATGAAAACGCAAGCGACCTCATGGCTAACAGGTATAGGCTAACTAGTGAAATTGAGTTCCGCACCTAATGGGCTGGCAGCTCTGTAATGTGGCTTGAATGCAGGCTGGGGGATAAATTAGAGTGACTAGATTTAAAAAGTAAAAAAACGGAACATGGCAACTGACATAAAAGTAGGACTAACTCTTGAAAGTGGCTGTCAAGGCACCACACTTCAGTAGCGTTTGGAGGAGAAGGGGGTTTAAGTGTTACTGTTCAAACAAACATATATCATAATTGATTTATCACAAACTAACACTATCTTAAGTTGTACAATGCAGCATTTCTTCTGTGTGAGATTGTGCATTCCCGCCTGCCAGCTATGAAGACCTACTACAAAAACCCAGGACCACTGCAGTTTCAAATGGGAGTATAATCTTGAGAAAGGGGGACGGAGCACCAAATACCGGGACAGTCCTGGCAAAACCAGGACGTCTGGTCACACCCTAGGTTAAGTGGCATGGGATATTGAACCTAGGTTCATTTAGGGGGCCTGGCCTCCATGGGGGCGTAGCTTAATGGGCTGTGAATGAACCTGCAACCCTTGGCAGAAATCATCACCCGGGCTAGCCCAGGCCCACTTAAAGCCCTGAACGCAGGCCTGGTGGGAGCAATGGAAGTGTGATGTCAGGCGTGTGCTGCTAATGGAACCTTCATGACTGCAGTAGGCGCCTGTTTCAGTGAATGAGGTGATGGTACCTGGCAAGACAGGCAGTCCCGGCTGCTAAAGGCCCACCAACTCGGCAGGTTTACAAAAAAAGACACTTTTCAGACTTCGTTACACTACTGAAATAAAGCCTGAAGACAGACTAACATGGCCCAGGGGCAGAAAGGAAAGAGAAAACAGATAAAAGGGATATTTTTCATTGTTCCCAACACGTATAAAATGGGAGCAGTTTTTGAAGGTTCTGAGTGAGAGAACTGAGCCATGATCCAGCAAAGACTATGCTGCGACTACTATAGACTGTTCCAAGCACCCTGATTGGCTCGCATCTGTTCTCAGGGTTCTAATGAAAGTCAATGGGCCTCATTACAAGTTTGGCAGTAGCCTTGCCGGTAAAACCGGCAGGCTGCCGCCAAACCTGCACTTTTTTCCTGCATCCGCGAATGGGCAATTACTGGGTCATTACGGCCCTGCTGGACCCGGTAATTGGCCATTCGCGGGCGCCGGAAATAAATGTTCCCCATGGGAATGGGGTGGTCGGATGCACCGGCACCATTCAGAATGGTGCCGGTCGTTCCAACATGCTCTGCTCGCGGGTGCCGGTACGCCCGCCAGGTCAGACCTGGCAGACGGGAAAGCACCCGCGAGCAGAACTTGTAGTTTTGCTGGTCCGGTAACAACGGTACCGGCAAGCTTTCCAGTACCGTTGTTATTGGACCAGCAACTTGTAATGAGGCCCAATTTCTGGCTGGCTAATTAAAAGGGTAGTGAAAGGGTGCACCCTATTTCTCACATGAACTATATGCTGTAATAATGAATAAAGCACGCCCATCTTTTGCACGGGACTCAAGGATGCTACTCACGGGCAACTTCAGACTATAACACGTTAGCTCTCAAAGCGGGGAGAGCAGCCAATCAGTTAGATTGCTGTGAAGTCTTAATTCTAGGATGCAGGCTTGCATTCCAGCATCCTGGTGGCTGTTCGGCCTTGCTCCGCCCTAGCCCCCTCACTCCCTGATTCTCCCACCACCTATTCCCAAGAAATGCTCATTTTACTTACCTGCTGTCTCAGCCACTGTTCTCTCCCTTCCCGCCTCTTCCTTCACGTTGTCCTATCTCCGTGGACATGGAAAGAGGACTTGCAAGAGTTCTCTTAACCATTTCCTTGATGGTTATATTTTGTGCTCATAATAGATTGTGTTTCGTTTTTGAAGAAAAACATTAGCGCCCAGGTCTGTTATCCCAGATGGTAATTTCAATATTCTTTCTATAGAAAGCGTCCTGGAGCAAGGAGAATCTAAAAATAGAGCAGAGGATGTGCTGTTTTTAGACGCCCCATTTTTAAAAATGAGCAGGACTGTATTCGCAAAGTTGACCTGCCCATTTGCCGGGGGCCGTCCTGTAGCGCAAACGATGTGCTTGCCAGCCACCCTGAATAAATTAATGCTGTGGGTGATCTACTAATTTTCTACAGGCTCCCAGCGCATTTCACTGTGACGCAGACCCCTGCTCCTATTCCAAGCAGGCATATGGGGTTGCCCCAGATTTCTGCACATTTAATAGTGCATCCTGTTTATGAATTCGGGTTGCACTTTTAAATGTGCAGAAACGTTCCTGATGTTTTCAATGACGTTTGGCTTTTGTGTAGGCATTGAAAGGCACTTTCCAGGCAATGTCGTAGTGGTATTAACTGGTCATTGAAGGTAGCAGGTGCAAAATGGTGCAAGTACCTGCACATCTAATAACAGTGCCTGTCAAATGGCTAATACTTATTCACAAGCCAATACTGATGACTTTGTCAATGCTTGTTTTTAACAGGACTTCAGTGCTGAACAGGAATAGTGCTTATAAATCGAGTGGCTGAAGGCAGATCTAGATAAGAAAAGTTTATTACACCAGTAGCAGGTTTACTGCTCCAAATGTGATGTATCTTGCTCAAGCATGTTTTACCTGTATTTTAGTATTGTATTAGGCCTAGAAATTGAATTTGTTTCAGCTATTGCAGTTATTGTTATTTAGACAGAATCAGTGTGCTTTTATTTCATTTTACTTTTACTAGACTTTTTAATGCAGAACTGCAACTGTCTCTGTAAAAGATTTACCAGAAGTGTACTACTTGACTGCATTGGTGTCTACTGGACTCCATATATCAGCAGCCCTCCATTCTTTTTATATTTCTTCGGGCGCATCAGCGCCGGCGCGTCAGGGTTTAGCTGGTCTATGCCGGTCCGTGTCTCATGCGTCTCTGTGCGTATTGTCCATACTTCCGGGACCTTTTAAAGTAAGAGTGAAGCGCTGTGTGCTTCCTTTTTTGGCTTCTACTTGCAACCATTCACCCGTTGGACACGTTAGACTTGGCTAGGAATCATTTTAATAATGATGTTGTGAGGGTTAGCCATCACCCTAAACACCGCTGCTACACAGATGTAGCAGCACGTTATATGGCAGGAAGGTCTGTCATTTATTCCTTTTATGACACCTGCTGTCCCCGCTGGTAACAGAATTCATAAGCGAGAACTGACTGTACCATGACCTCCCTGAAAGAGGCACAGAGTGAATCAGGTTCTTTGGGGTCCTTAAAACCCCTATGGCTTAGCGCTTCTATATATTCAGGCTTACGTGTTGCAAGGGCTCACTACTGAGATAGGGCGTGATAAGTCACCTATTCCCTCTGTTACATATATCCTCAGTATTTGTCCCACTGAAGAGGATATTAAATCTCCTCCATTACATTTTGGCTGGACTGAGTGTAACAATCTGAAAGTCGCTCTTCTGAAGACACGTTCCTTGGTTAGGCATGCCACAGGCAATTAGGCATACTTAGGCACACAGCCTTGCTCGCCACCCCTTCTGGGTTTAAAATTAACAGAATAGATCGTACTGATACTAGAAGTGGCGGCATTGCGCTTATTGTAAGAGATCCTCTAAACGTGCATGTCCTCAACTCTACCCATATAGATGATCCTTGTGAGATCTCTGTGATTAAGTTAAGTGTTAATCACAACACGACCATTTGCCTGTTGGCCATATATCAACCTCCTTTGAGGAACAACTTTTGACCTTGATTTGGGACTTACTCAAGTCGACCACTTACATGATTATACTTGAAGACTTTAATCTCTAGGCGCATAATAACATTGATCAGGAAGTCGCGACACTTCTCTCTCCTCTCTAGGCTGCAGGATTTATCCAAAATGTTGATTGCCTCACCAGTGGAGAGGGTAATGTCCTTGGCGGGTGTTAACCCGCATTCGTTTGGTTACTTTCCTTGTTATTACCCCATGTCCATGGACGGATCATTATTTGATCTCTTTCGTTCTTCTTCTTCCGGCTATTCGTAGCAAAGCTACTCCCCATCCTACTCTGGAACCAAGGATGAGAAGCCTTGGAAAGGCCTCTCCTAGGTCTTTTGCTAATCTTCCTCAACCCATGCCTTCCAACAGGTCTTTATCCAATGACATGAACGATCAAGTTCACCATTCCTCCATCATCAACACTCGGGCAACTGTGTGTGTCCAGATGTCTAAAAGTGAAGCTTTACACAAGGCATGGTTCTCTGATGATATTATTAAGCATGGGGACTTAAAAAAAGCAAATGTGAGAGACTATTGAGGAAAGATCCCCGTCAGGAAACTCTGTCCACCTACCGGCTTGCGGCAGCCAGTTACAGAAATGTTATTCTATCTGCTAAAAGGAACTATAGTAGCAGGATAGCCGATACCAAATCTAGCCCGAGAGAATTGCTTTCCATTCTCAAAGAATTGTAAGGTAGAAAAAGTCACAGGTACCATAGGACTCTTGGTGCTTAAAAATCCAGAATGAATTTTACAGGACAACTGAGCCACACCAGGCTACCATTAAAATCCGCCACTTGGTGCCTTCCTACTCCTTCTCTGCCCGATGATAATGTCCCGATAGTAAATGTTTCCAGCAATTCTTCTGAATTTCAACTGCATCAAATCACAGAAGATAAAATCATCAATATCGTGCAGGCACTGAAACCCTCTACTTGTGCCAGTGACACGTGTCCTGCTAGTGTTATTAAGGGCTCGATAGGATGCCTAGCGTAACTTATCACTGACATTGTAAATTCTTCCTTCCTTCCTCAGTTATTCTATCATGTTTAAAGAACGTATGGATAACTCTGTTACTCAAGAAGGAGACTCTGGATCCGGAGGTTGCAGGTAATTTTCGTCCTATCACAAAAGTCCTTTTTCTTTTAAGATCTTTTGATAGGACTGCATACCTGCAACTCCAGGAATACATTGACAAGAATCACTTGCTTGGTACTCTACAGTCGGGATTCCATGCATTGCACGGCACCGAGACGCACCATGTTAGATCTAAGGGCCAAACTGGTTGAAATTGTTGACAGATGCTGAGTTACCATACTTTTGCTCTTTGACCTCTCGGCAGCATTTGATCTGGTTGATCAGTCTGCTGTTTGAGAGGCTGAAGGAGATTGCTAATTGTTCTGAGTTCTCCATCTCCTGGATGGACTCCTTTTGTTGGGCCTCGGACTGCCAGGGGATCTGTTGGTGGTTTTAAGGCACTACCCAAGCTATTGTCTTGTGGTATTCCCCAGGGTGCCTGTCTTTCTCCAACCCTTTTCAACGTCTATACCCAGTGGTTGAAGTGAGCGGGAACGGTCGGGAGTGACGTTCCACTACCTTTTACTGTTAACAGTTCCACTACGTTTTCCAACCATTTATACCATTCCGGAACTGTTCTTTGTGACGTTAAAGTACACTTCTCCACTTTACCACCAGATAGCAGTTACAGCTAAACTGAAATCTGTTTCAACTCAATTGGCTGTCAACCAGCCTGGATGCAAAACCTGAAAAATCTGTTGCACTTTGCTGCCTTCCTGTATACTCTATCCACCGTTGGGGTCACAGTTCCATTACCTTTTTCGGTAACCTCCCACTCTTTGATTTGTTGGACAGTGTTGGAGTCAGAAATACCAACTCCGCTGACGAGACCCAGCTGTACTTTGATTTGATGGGGAATTACGATCTGTACACCAATATCATCCACAAATATGTCACGATTCAAGATTGGATGGAGTGCAACTCCCTGGCCCTTAATAACAATATGATGATTGCGAGCTCAGCCCAATGTATACAAAAACTGGATGCTAATGATGGCCAATTTAAAATTGCTGACTGTGTTTTTCCAGTTACCTCAATTGTGAAAACCTTAAGAGTGATCAAAAAGTGTGTTGCACATATTAAAGCCGCTTGTGCTTCTACCACCAAACTGCGCGGACAAATCAAGCTGTATCTGTCTAGAACCAATGTGTACTTGGTGGCATGTGCCTTAGTCAATTCAAAAGTGGATTATTGCAACAGCTTATTGGTGGGCACTTTGAAAGCCAATTAGAAAACTTTGCAGGTGTCCCAAAATGGAGCGGTGTCAGCTGTATGTGGGTTGGGCAGGACTGATCATGACACTGAGGCTAGAAGATCCCTCCACTGTCTGCCTGTCCTTCATCGGACGTCACACAAACTTCTCTCCCTCACTCATAAATGTCTTGCTGGGAAAGCATCTAGCTGTTTATCAAAACGGTAAGATAAGGCTCCTGCCATGAGAACACTTAGTTCCACTGGCATTAACAAACTGCTCCCTTTGTGGTTTAAACTGAAAAATCTCGGTCATACCGGCATGATGTATGCGCGGCAGAATTGTGGAATTCCCTTCCCTCTCATGTACGTGCCATCTCATCCTGCTCTAGTTTTAAGAAGGCCATAAAAACCCACTTTTTCAATTCCAAGGACTAATATGCCTCTCTTCCTTGTGACTTCCTGACCCTCGATCCTACCTTCCCCACCGGACTGGTTGTCATTTGAGCACTGAGGCCCCTGGGTGTGCTGTGAGTTCAAAGTAAAATAATTATTATAATAATTAAGTCATTAACTCTCAGAAGACTGATTTGAAAAAACTCTGGCAGGCACTTGGAGTGCAAAGTTGGATGGTAAGGCTTCATTAAAGAGCGCTCAAAGAGTTTAAATGAGGAGGTCTTTTGGGCAGGAGAGGCAGGAACTGGGTGGGAATGGCCATAGGGATTGGCATGGCCAGGGGCAGACAGTCGGAGGGCAAATATCCAAACAACACCTACAAACGTTGTGTCCCTCCTCATATGCCATTTCTCCCTATCTGCACTCTAATGCAATAGTTTTGGCTTATAGGTGGCGCAAGCGACACCTATCAGCCAAAGTAAAAACACATCTTAATGTGCGCTCATAGGATGCGCCCTTTTAGATTTCCTGTGGGGATTGGACTGCTCCTGTTTTGGCGCAAGTGATTAGATGCGCTACCATATTTCTTTACTTTCTCCCCAAAAAGTTTTGAGAACCTGGCCCTTTTTGTCTTTATTTAAAAACGAACATTTTTACAAAAACTACTATTTTCAAGGGTGTTTAAAAACATTTTGCACTTTATTTTAAAAGATGTTCTCTGCATTTTGCAGGATTGCATTACCGTGAAAAGCTGGAGGTTCTCATTAGTACCCCACAAAATATCACTGCCTTATTCTTTGTACAGTGAGCAAAAAGGTACAGAATAGTTTTGACCCATTTTGTCCTGGGAGCAAATTGTACACAGTGTATGTATGTCCATTTGCCCTTACACTGCCCCCGGGCTCTCCCAGCACTTAATGGTCTGTATCTGCAACCTTACAGTCCCTTCTCTCTGCACTTATGAGCCACCCAGTGGCTGCACGTATTGATTTACCTGCACTTCTCCCTCCCCATCCCCCCGCACTTCTCCCCTTCCCACTTCCTAGCACTTGCGCGATCTGAATGACACAAGCCTAGTAAGATCGTTGTTTTGTCCAGCCTCTGTTTCCCCCTACTAGTCTTGTCAGCCTAGAAACACTTGTGTACAGGCGTGTTATAAATGCCATATCATATCATGTGGGGCAAGGAAAAATCAACACACTTGGCCCAAGGCTCTGCTGAAAGCGTATGCAGAAAGGGAAATGAATACACACAGGACACAGATAGTTTGTGTGAATGCCTTCTGGCTTGGAGAGGGACACCAGCGCTGCAGGCCTACTGCATGCGCCGCCCACAGGTCTAGTGTGGCAGCCCCCACTTGTCCTAAGATTCGAGTGTTAGCAGCCCACAGGCCTCGGCTGCCAGCACCGGCTCCCTCCTGGGCTCCGAGCGGAATTCCTTCCACGGGGCTCGGTGCTGGAAGCTGCCAGTCTCCTTTTTGGGGTGTGAATCCGAGGAGGGAAGGGGCTTTGGGGCGGGACGGTTCTTCCTGCGAAATGTCAGCCCTGCCATGGGAGTTTAATGAGGCTGTGATCGATGGCAGCAGGAGGCCCCTTGCTACCCGTGCACCTTCTGTGCCTCTAAAACTGTACTTGTACTGTACGGCTGCCTGCCTGCCTTCCTGCCTGGGCTCCAAGCCTGGATCATGTATCGCTTTGCGTTAAGCTGTACGATGGCTCTCTGACAGCCAGGGGTGTTGCTAGGGCTGGAAAAGACCCGGGGCTAAGCTAATGTAGGTACTGTTGGGACTCGGGGCTAGCTAGCCTTTTGGTTGTAGCTCCTGGAATTCTATCCGGGGCTACAACCAAAAGACCCGGGGCTATAGCCCCCTTATACCCCCCCTAGCAACGCCTCTGCTGGCAGCGATACATTGCATTATCTGCCTTGCCTGTTAGATCGACACAAGGTGCTTATTACATTTGGTATTTTACATAGCGGTGTGTGGGGATGCAGCCTCGCACGATCACGACGGTCGCTGTGACCTTGCGATGCGCATGCGCGCAGTTCGGCGCGCAGACCGCGAAAGACGAGAGCGACCGAGGGAGGAAGCGGACGCTCCCAGGCGTTCCGCCTGGTTAAGGCCCGGGCCTCATATACATATATACATAAAGAACTGGAGACTCACCCAGATCAGCAATTGACGTTCACTGTAGTGAAGAAACTACTGTGCGTCCACAAGAGAACTCCGAGTGCAGTGAAGTAACTGATAATAGTGATCTGTTATCATTATAATTGTTCTTTTATAAAGCGCTTAATACCGGAGACCAGTTTCTAAGCTCAAGACCTTAAAATTGTTACTTGTAATGGTGATTAAAAACATCCCTTCCACTTCTGTGTTGGGTCGTATGTGAAGACACAACACGCTGCCATGCTGTATTGCTCCGATGATTTACAGGTAAGCTTCATTACACCGAGTTCGACTCTTCCTCATTGCAGTGCTTACTCTATGAAGGCCATCTGCCTTCCGACAGAACCCTTTTCCAAAATTCTTCTTTTTTATCTTTGGCCCCTCCCCCTCATAACCCGGTGTACAAATCACCTGACCAGTCCCATATTCCCGAGACTATCCCCAAAAGAAGTGGAACGATCTTGCCACCAGGGAAGGAGAGGCGTGTTGTCAGTAGTGTGACGAGGAGGAGTAGAACTAGACATAATGAAGATTACCAGTAACTAATCAGAGCATTACCTCCACGTCCTCTCTTCCTCATCTCAGTACTTACACTATGAATCATCCTCAAGATCGACCGATTGGACCAGCACTCAAGTCGACCAAAAAAGAATCTCTCCTGTGCACCTTGTAGAGTCAGCGGCAATCCCCTTTCGAAGAAAAGAAAAAAGGATGTTGGGGGGGGGGGGTGAAGGACACTTCACTCAGAGATTAACTTGGCAGGGGTAAAAAGCCAAGCGCTCAAGACAGGCACAATACCAGACCGGGAAATAGGCTTACTTCAGGCAGGCTTGGGGCCTTAGCCCCGAACCATCCAACTCCAGGGATGCAGAAAGGAAACAGGAGTACTATAGGACTGGTCAGGTGCTTTATACCCCACACTATGAGGGGGAGGGACATAATAAAAAGGAGAACTTTGGGAAACGGTTCTGTCGGAAGGCACATGGCCTTTATAGAGTAAGTACTGGGAGGAGGAAGAGCGGATGTGGAGGTAATGTGACTGCTACCACACACTTTGGGACTCTACAGTAGGCTGCACACCAAGAAGAAGGCAAGGCTTGGTCAGATGCATCAAACATAGCAAGCATCATGGCACCACAGATAGCCTCTGTGCTGATGACCCTGGCCCTATGCTGCTGAGATGGCATTATATGACTAGATCTGCAGGTGGGGGTGCTGGGAGGCAGTGGCAGAAGTAACATTTAGTGCCAAGGGAGCTGTCAGTTCCTGAGGTGACATTTGCACTCTAAATGATTTGGCGGTAGTGGCAACTTGTGATTTCTTCATTGAAGGTGCACTCGTATTTAACCAGAATGAGTGTGAGTGACTGAGCGCAGCAAGGGAGATGTAGCCAACCTAGAGTGGTTCGGGGTGATTTCCCCCGGGAGTGATGTTTTCAAATAATGGGTTTAATAGTTTTTTTTTTTATAGCGTTAAAAAGATACAGTGTACATTTTCCTCTGATAGGTAAAACATAAAAAAAGCTCATGACATCAACAGCAGGGGCACAATACACCACTCTCCAGGAAAGCCTTAGCGCTGTTAAATTACTGCAGTGATGGCGCAATGTAGAAAACATTTATTGTTACTCAATAAGGTCGCATTTGATGATGCCTGTGACCAAAGTATACACCAGCATTGCCACTGTAAAATACTTTCATGCTGCCATACTCACGGCAGCATTGCTACCATAAAACACTTCCATGATTCCATGCTCACAATATATGCCAGGAATGCCACTGATCTGCCATTGCCCACAATATATGCAAATGCTGCCACTGATGTGGCATTGATCTGTAAAATCTTCCATGCTGGCCATGCCCAATATATGCCTCTATGTCCACTTACAAACATGTTCATGCTGACTGTGTCTAATTAGGCCAGTACTTCAAATGTAAGAAGACACGTTCATGGTGGATATGCACAATATAGGCCAACATGTGTCTTTCAAACCGTTTCACGCCATCTGTGCGAAGAAATGCCAGCATTGCCACTATATGCACACACGTGCTCCTGGTTATGCCCACTGTATATTATCATACTCCAGTACAGAGCTCTTCCCAAACCAACCACACACACACACACAAACACTCACTCATAAACACACAAAAACACATAAATGGCATCTACAACAGTCATACATGGAGACACTTTTTTCATACTTACCGTTCCATGGGGATCACAGGCTTCTGCATCAGCTCTCTAGCACCAACAGGGTAATTCATGGAATAAATGTGCGCCGAAAAGGGGAGCGCAAGCGTGGATATCGCAGCGCACGCGTGCTAAAGCCGCACACGCAGCCGTTCATCGATTCATGGAATGCGCTGCGCATGTAAAACCTGGGATGTGCGCCAAATCCGTGGGTGGCGCACGTGGGCGCACACGTCACTAAATGGCATGCGTGACGTGCACAGGGAAAACGCACACCGTGTAGCGCACACAAGAAAAGTGCATGGAACACAGGGTGTAACACGCGGAATGGGGAACAACGTGTGAAAATGTGGGCGTTACGGGGGAAGTACGGGAGATAAATGCTCGCAACGCCCAGACACGCGCTAACAACACGTATTCATGGAATCGAACAGGGGAAACCTGTGTGCCAAAAAAGACGCGCTAATTCGGAAACACGTATGCCAGCAGGAAGCAGGCGTAAGCGGCCCCGCGCAGCATAAAAGTGCGCGCAAACAACAAACAAGCTCATACGCTACGATGAATATACCGTTCCTCGCAGCAGTGGTCGTGGGACACCGCAGGAGGAGGAGGATAGCCAGGCCCCACATTTTTTTACTCAGGACCAGCCTTTTTGGATTGTCTGATGACCAGGTGTATGGGAGGTACAGGTTTCCACCACTAATAATCCTAGATCTGGTCAGGGAGTGGGAGGATGACCTCACATCACCCACCCTGTGCTCCCAAGCACTGAGCCCCTTGGAAAAGGTGCTCAATGTACTGCACTTCTTGGCTACTGGGTCATTTCAGCGGAAAGGTGCCATAGTTGTGGGTGTCTCACAGGCCACGCAGTCACGCTGCCTACACCAGGTGTTGGCCATCATGACTGCACGCCCCTCAGTCTGCAGGCACATATACATGCCCAGAACACCTGCAGAAAGGCAGGCCATTGTCCAGGACTTTTACGGGGTGGCACACTTCCCCAAAGTGCTAGGTGCCATTGATTGCACCCATGGGGCTCTACGTCCTCCGAGGGCCACTGAGCACATCTATCGAAACCGCAAGCACTGGCATTCCATCAACGTGCAGGTTGTATGTGATGCCAAGGGCATCATCACCTCAGTATATGCCAACTATCCGGGATCAAGCCATGATAGTTTTATATCCAGAATGTCACCCCTAAACTGGGACCTGGAAGCTGGGCGGCATGGCGACACATGGCTAATTGGTGAGTAAAAATGCCTCTGCACATGCATGCATGTCAGACACTGAGAAATGTGAAAACCCCACTAATTACAACCATTATCACCTCCCCAGAGGACAGTGCCTACCCTCTGAGCACCTACATGATGACGCCAATACGGAACCACACCACCCGAGGTAAGATACAACACAGCCCATATTGCAACCCGGGGCATAGTGGAGCACACGTTCCGAGTGCTGAAGTCACACTTTCGCACCCTTGACCGCTCTGGTGGGCAGCTGCTATATGCGCCCCCAGTAGTGTGCAGGATCATAGTGGCAGCATGTGTCCTGCACAATGTTGCAACACGCCGGCGCGTGCCGGTGGACATGGTGGTGCCCCCACATCCCCAACCACATGCACGGCCGTTGGGCATGGGAGGTGAAAGGGCACGTGGGAGGCAGCCCGTACCCAGCTTGTGGCAAATTACTTCACCTAAAATCCCACCCCTGCGGAGTGCAGAGAGGCCTGGCACATACCAGCTGACAATTTATGAGGATGACAAAAGGGGCAGTCAACTGTCACAACCATACCACCCTGAGATTGTTTACCTTGAAGTGCTACATTGTGTGCATTCATAGCTACTTAAACACACCCAATGCTCTGTCAGTAAAAGGCACACATTCATGCATGATGGACTACCCCCTTGCAAAACACAACAAACAAATAGTGGCATGTCACACAACCCCTCCCTAACCCGATCTCAGCTACCCAACACACCAAGGCATGGCATGCGATGTGAAAGCAACCAAATGAATGCACATGACACAAGTGTCACAAAGTGCACCGTCCCAAATGGAAACAGGCCACAGACAATTGCCTCTCACCAATTTAAACAAAACAGCACACATTAACAAATACTTACCAGCAAGAGAAAACAGTACAGGATCCAACAGTGGCAACATATGACAGTAAAAAATTAAAGTAGTGCAAGTGTCACAACCTGACTAAGGCAGCACATCGACCCCTTACAACTGCAGAGTGTTGCTGGTAGACAAATGTGGCAGTGTACTGCATACAACATGAACTGCATGTACAAAGGAGACGGGCTCGGTAAAACCTGAAGAAGCTACATGTATATAAGCAAAAAGTCCTGTATGCCAACCCATATAGAAATTGACCATGCAGTGGAGAAATGAACAAAAATCCCCACTCGTGATGTATACACAGTTTGGACTACAGACTGCCCACATAACGTATGGGAGCCCAATTCCTCTGTGTAAGTTACTGTCACTTGGGCACACCCTTTGCGAGCCCATGGAAAGGGGAAGCAGGAGGGGTGTGTGTGTCAGGAACCCAAGTTTCTAACCCAAAGACAGGACAAGCCTGCATGTGCCCAGCTGGAATACACAGTGGATGCCTACGGGAGCCACACAAAGCAACACACTGTAACATTAATTCACAATCTGAAAGAAAATGGTAATGAACAAAAATGTAAATGCAAATGAAATATAGAGAAAGCAAAAGTAAAAGTAAAGTAAAAGAAAAAAAATAAATAATAAAGTAAAAATCAGAAGCATAAACAAACAAAAAAAATGTATGAAAATCAAAATAAGAAATCAAGATTAAAATGTTTAAAATTAATAAATAGAAAAAAGAAGAGGAAATCAATATAACAAATGAATTAGATACTATTTTCATTTAGCAAATCCGAATGAAATGGTAAAAACCCCCCAAAAAATATATAAAAAATGGCCATGTGTGGACCTGGGGGTGGAGGGGCACTTATGAGGGATGAGTTACAGGGTGCACCCCAACACCCACATGCGTGGATGTTGGGGAAAAAGAAAACCCCTCCATGGGCTCATGGCCTGCACGGCTACCCTACAGTGGGAGAACTACTGTCGCTAAGGCACAAAACACACCCTGGACGTTGCTGCCCAGGTGCCCAATGCCGCACTCCTAATGGGATAGTATCCCAGGTCAGTTAGCTCAACTAGTGCGAGAAAGAAGACTCAACTGAGTCAATTATCCACAATAGTTGAGGCAATAAAATTGCAATTTCTGTGGCGAGTTCCATGTCAAGGTGCTCCACAATTTAACAAAATCTTATAGCCATTCAAGTATGCACTTCTTTCAATATTTCTGTCTGTCTGCTAGAGTAGAGAAAGGAAAACAACCAGATTAACTCAAGGCAGGTTCAACAGAAAGCTTGAAATGTTTATATTTAAAAGGCTCTGTGTGTTGCACTGTTGATTTCCGCAGTGTGTAAACATTAAAGAATAGTAAAAAATTGTCACAAGACAGTGATTCAAAAAACAACAATGGTACAGTTTGAGCTGTAAAAGATTGTGTAAACCAAAATAAGGTCAATCCAATGGGTGTTACAGGTTGTATCACAATTACATCATTGATGATAACTTTTAGAACTTCCCACATCAATCTTTTCAAGTTTTCAACATAGAATAAGCACTCCTAGGTGGTGTTGTGTGTCAACGTGTTTCGGATTACATTAATCCATCTTCAGGCCTGGATGTGCTCATGTTTCAAAATATATTCAAAGTGTAGTCTCTGGGTGGGTCCTAATGGGCCCAGAAAGCAGGGCTCAGTATTATCGGGTCTGGAGTGAGTCTCCTAACCGCCAGACAGCAGGTAAGTGGTGGCAGGATGCAGGTCCCTAGCAGGAATCTTATAATATGGTTGATGTCAACATGATGTATGGAATATTCAATTCACATAGGTGCAATGTATGCACAGAAAACATGATCCATGCGGAATCTCCCAAGGTCATCAACTGTTTAGACAGATCAGAGCAAAAACTCTAACCTTCAACACTTGCCTATTAGCCTTAACCAAAAAGCCAATTTCAAATGTGCAAAACACGTGGACATCAGCTTCATAATTGAGGTATCCTGCCTCTGGTGGATTCGTACTCGAAAAATAAAGTTGTTATCCTCATCAAAGTACACGGAACGTCTCCTCTCCCATCAAACCGCACAAACTCTGAACTGCCGTCGCTGTCATCGCCCTCTGGTGGTACATCAGAAGGTGGGCGTGATATGGGAGGCAGACCACGCAAAGCCCAGGCATGCTCCTCCATGGCAGCAAGCATGCGGGTCTGAAAGGTTTGGTTCTGCAGGATGATGGTACGGAGATCCCCATGCAGCACCTCACAGGTATCACGCATTTCTGCCTGCAAGGCCTTGCGTGATGCCCGGATCTCCTCACGGGTTGCCTGGAGCTCAGCTGAGAGTGTACATGTCAGCTGCTCCAGCTGCTGTTCTGACCTTGTACTACGGGACACCTCAAGTTCACCCAGAGTATCTTTGAGGGACCTGCGTTCTAACCTCAGGGCATCCCTGTGGGCCTGTGACTCTGCAGATATGGCTGTGCGCAGAGTCTCCAGTCCAGCCCGTTGGTCCCTGTTGGATGCCAACATGTCCGCCCTGTGTGAGTGGCAAATCTCCACCTGCCTTTCAGGAGGGAGAATGGAAGTGGCCAGCCTATCCATTGCTTGAGCCACCATTTCCCACAATGCTCCCTGTTGTGCTGCAATACTGTACATGGAGTTCTCCCACACATTATTGCCTGGTGGCGCACGGCCATCACGTTGGCGGGCACCACACCTGTTTGGGGCAAGGCGATCTGCACCTTGCTGTGCTGGCACTGCCTGAGGCTGCAGGACTGCATTCCTCCTTTGATCTGCTGGCCCAGGAACAGGAGCAAATATTGTGTGACCCTGCATCCGTAACTGCCACAGGCGGACTTTCCAACACTGAATGCCCCATAGAGTGGTCTACCCCCAGTGCAGGTGGATTGGACAAAACAACATCCCTGCCAGAAACACTCACCTGTGACGGGACATATGTCTCACTGACCGATTCAGCACCTGATTCATGGAGGTTTCTGGAGGTGTACCCAGAGACACCCATGGACAGTATGGTCTGTAGGAGCAATGGGTTTTCAGCCACCACCACCCTACGTCCTCCAATGGTGCCTGGTTGTGGCTGTGAGTACTCCTGCCTCTGCGCCATCCCCTCCTCCTCAACAGCATCTAGTGCCTCATCACCTGCAAAAACATAAAAGAAAAGTAATGAAAACAGGCATGAGCACCATAGCCCACACACATAGGCATGAGGAGGCAGACATCCAGTACATAAATGACACATGTCACACATGACCATAACTCTGGCATGCATGCACTGGCAATGCACTGGCAATGAGCTGGAAGGGGAGGCAAAAAGCAAAGACTGAGGACTCCAAAATGGAAAAGCAACACATGTGTTGCATGCTGGATAGCACTGGCATCACACATTAGCCTGTGAGTGGCATGGACAATCCACATACATGACACATGCCAGCACACAGATGGCACTTAGCATAGCCATGGCAGATTTGACACACGCATGTGCCACACGCTGCAACAAAGCCAGTGTTCACTAATGCAATGATGGAAGGCACATGGATACATCAATGGTTGGTCACTTCGACATGACAGAAGACAATTGTCATGTTCAAGATTCAAACAGGGCCCCGAAGTGATTGTGTGCAGGCCATGTGTAGGTCACATTACTCAGTCAGCCTGATTGATGAAATCATTCCCATAATAAGGAAACATAAGTGGGCCATTGTGGGGTGTCATCTATGTCTGAATTATGTTACATTTGGGGCAGGAGGGTACAAAAATGTGTGATAAACATGCAAAGGAATTCATCAATCAGGCAGAATGAACAGAAAAACAGTATGAACAATGTTGTGGCAAGATGGCAGTTGAAGGGCAAGTACAGTAATCAGGTGCAAATTGTCAACTGCGGTCAGAAGGGATACTTGAAAATCCAAACTCAAGGCCGGGCTATGGTTTGGAGGCACCACATGGCTGACCCATAGCAGTCATAACTACACAGCCTCACCTGGCACTCAGTCAGAACACATCACCCAAGCAACATGCACATGGTTTGCACACACATGCATGGCCACTCACCGGACATTGCCTCAAGATCTGGTAGGTCTCCCATGCCTTGGATCTGATCCTCTGTGATGAAGGCTCCAGCGATAGACTCATGTTCTGTGAGTACTTCCTCCTCTGGTGGAGACCCACTGCCAGTCACCAGAGTAGAGGCAGGATTGTAAGCCTGCTTGTTCTTTGCTCTGCGTTTGAGGTCATTCCACCGCTTAGAGCAATCATCAGCTGTGCGCCTGACAAATCCAAGGGCACTAATCTGGTCCGCGATGCACTGCCAGTGGGCCCTACGTTGAGCAGTCGTAGTCTTGCACCCTGCAGTCACCAGCATTTCGTGACCATTGGCCGACACGTAGCCCACAAGTGCGTCTAGTTCCACATCATTGAAACAACGCTTCCTTGACGGGCCGGAGGTGGGAGCCGTGTCTGTGGTCCCAGCCTGTACCGCAAGAGCACCCTTCTTCCTCTTTGTAGGTGGTGCGGACTCTGAGTGGCTTATGTTATAGTAATCCCAATACATGCTATAGTCATCTCAATACATTTATAGTCATATCAATACATGTTATAGTCATCTCAATACATGCTATAGTCATCTCAATACATCCCTTAATCATATCAATGCATGTTATAGTCATCTCAATACATGTTATAGTCATCTCAATACATGCTATTGTCATCTCAATGCATGCCTTACTCATTTCAATGCATGTTATAGTCATCTCAATACATGCTATAGTCAACTCAATGCATGCCTTAATCATTTCAATGCATGTTACAGTCATCACAATACATTTTATAGTCATCTCAATGCATCCCTTAATCATGTCAATGCATGTTATAGTCATCTCAATACATGCTATTGTCATCTCAATGCATGCCTTACTCATTTCAATGCATGTTATAGTCATCTCAATACATGCTATAGTCAACTCAATGCATATTCTAGTCATCAAAATACATGTTATAGTCATATAAATGCATGCCTTAATCACTTCAATGCATGTTATAGTCATCTCAATACATGTTATAGTCCTGTCAACACATGTTATAGTCATCTCAATGCATGCCTTACTCATTTCAATGCCTGTTATAGTCATCTCAATACATGCTATAGTCATCTCAATGCATGCCTTACTCATTTCAATGTATGTTATAATCATCTCAATACATGCTATAGTCATCTCAATGCATGCCTTAATCATTTCAATGCATGTTATAGTCATCTCAATGCATGTTGTATTCATTTCAATGCATGTTATAGTCATCTCAATACATGCTATAGTCATCTCAATGCATGCCTTGATCATTTAATGCATGTTATAGTCATCTCAATGCATGTTGTATTCATTTCAATACATGCTATAGTCATCTCAATGCATGCCTTACTCATTTCAATGCATGTTATAGTCATCTCAATACATGCTATAATCATCTCAATACATGTTATAGTCATCTCAATACATGCTATAGTCATCTCAATGCATGCCTTAATCATTTCAATGCATGTTATAGTCATCTCAATACACGCCTTAATCATTTCAATGCATGCCTTAATCATTTCAATGCATGTTATAGTCATATCAATGCATGTTGTATTCATTTCAATACATGCTATAGTCATCTCAATGCATGCCTTACTCATTTCAATGCATGTTATAGTCATCTCAATACATGCTATAGTCATGTCAATGCATGCCTTACTCATTTCAATGCATGTTATAGTCATCTCAATAAATGCTATAGTCCTCTCAATGCATGCCTTAATCATTTCAATGCATGTTATAGTCATCTCAATGCATGTTGTATTCATTTCAATACATGCTATAGTCATCTCAATGCATGCCTTACTCATTTCAATGCATGTTATAGTCATCTCAATCCATGCTATAGTCCTCTCAATGCATGCCTTAATCATTTCAATGCATGTTATAGTCATCTCAATGCATGTTGTATTCATTTCAATACATGCTATAGTCACCTCAATGCATGCCTTACTCATTTCAATGCATGTTATAGTCCTCTTAATACATGTTATAGTCATCTGAATACATGCTATAGTCATCTCAATGCATGCCTTAATCATTTCAATACATGTTATAATCATCTCAATGCATGTTGTATTCATTTCAATACATGTTATTGTCATCTCAATATATGCTATAGTCATCTCAATGCATGCCTTACTCATTTCAATGCATGTTATAGTCATCCCAATACATGTTATAGTCATCTCAATGCATGCTATAGTCATCTCAATGCATGCCTTACTCATTTCAATGCATGTTATAGTCATCTAAATACATGTTATAGTCATCTCAATGCATGCCTTACTCATTTCAATGCATGTTATAGTCATCTCAATGCATGCTATAGTCATCTCAATGCATGCCTTACTCATTTCAATGCATGTTATAGCCATCTAAATACATGTTATGGTCATCTCAATGCATGCCTTACTCATTTCAATGCATGTTATAGTCAACCCAATACATGTTATAGTCATCTCAATACATGTTATAGTAATCTCAATGCATGCCTTAATCATTTCAATGCATGTTGTATTCATTTCAATACATGTTATAGTCATCTCAATGCATGCCTTAATCATTTCAATGCATGTTGTATTCATTTCAATACATGTTATTGTCATCTCAATGCATGCTATAGTCATCTCAATCCATGCCTTACTCATTTCAATGCATGTTATAGTCATCTCAATGCATGTTATAGTCATCTCAATGCATGCCTTACTCATTTCAATGCATGTTATAGACATCTAAATACATGTTATAGTCATCTCAATGCATGCCTTACTCATTTCAACGCATGTTATAGTCAACCCAATACATGTTATAGTCATCTCAATACATGTTATAGTAATCTCAATGCATGCCTTAATCATTTCAATGCATGTTGTATTCATTTCAATACATGTTATAGTCATCTCAATGCATGCCTTAATCATTTCAATGCATGTTGTATTCATTTCAATACATGTTATTGTCATCTCAATGCATGCTATAGTCATCTCAATGCATGCCTTACTCATTTCAATGCATGTTATAGTCATCTCAATGCATGCTATAGTCATCTCAATGCATGCCTTACTCATTTCAATGCATGTTATAGTCATCTCAATACATGTTATAGTAATCTCAATGCATGCCTTAATCATTTCAATGCATGTTGTATTAATTTCAATGGACCTCATTCCGAGTAGGGCACAAAGGGATACCGGGCACCATTAAGGACATCGGTGCAGGTAATCCCTTTGCGGCCTACTACGAGTTCCCTTAGCGGGTCCCTCCCTTAACGTCTGGTTTTACCAGGCATTAAGGATGGGACCCGCTAAAAGGAAATCAGAGCCAATAACGCTACCGCAAATTGCGGTACCGTTATTAGCTACTTCCCCCTTCCCATTGAGCCCTATGGGGGCTCAAATGGGAATGGGGAATGGGGAATGGTTTGGTGAATGGGGACTTACCGGTCCCGCCTAGGTCGGACTGGACCGGTATGTCTCCATCTCACCAAACCAGACACGGTACCGGTATGGGAGGTAGTCATGGCGCAAATAGCCCCATGACTACCTCCATACTTGGAATGAGGCCCAATATGTCACATTCGTAAAGGGGTAATATTAATGTGAACGGCACCATATTGATATCTATGGGAGTCTATGGGACTTGCTGTGTGTAGGACCTGACTCCACGTCAGGTGACACCCGCAAAAGGCCTGTGAGTTGAAAGGTTTGCATTGTTGAGGAGCAGGTTGAGTATGCTTTGATTCTTAAGAAGGCAGAAAAGTTTGCGGGTCTTACTGTTAGCACTCCTGCAGCCATATGCCCTAGCCACAGGCTCCTTACCCATTTGCTGTGAAAAGTAGAAGCACTTGTACAACTTTACTTGCAGTATGCAACACGGTGCAGCCGAGCAAGTCGCATCGCTCTCACATTGTGTCCTCGGTGATATGATATGATAGGTTATTTATAAGGCGCTTAATACCCAGAGGTTTCTAGCACAGACTCGGAGATCGAACCTGTGTTGGCCGTGTGGTCTTGCTTTCAAGGCGTGTTGCCCCTGAGCTATCCTCCCGGGACGGTGCTGTGTGTATGCGGCGGCACAAAGAAGAGTTATGCAAAGTACAGTGGAAACTGATTATACTTGCAGTGCCTGCACCACCCTCTTCCCCAGACATCACACAAAGGCACGGTAACTTTTCTGTAATGAGTAATCTGATTGGTCCAGAATGGAACACATGAACTTCCTGGGTTCGATTTTCTTACTTCCTGTATTCTAGGTTTCGACCTGGCCTTTTAAAAAATGTTTTGTACTTTTGCAATGCTTGTGCATGTTTAAAATGTGAATCGCTCGCTGGCCGTGTTGGTTATTTGCTTCTTTTTGTGGCAAACGTCTGGTTCCAATTTGTGTACAAAAGGCGATATACAAACCTTTTGTTTCTGAATGGATTGCATTGGCCCAGGGAAGGGCCAGTCAGCTCACAGTGACAGGTTTTCCATTTCCTACCCTTGTATGTGTTGTATATTTTTGTAATATCTGTGCTGCATTTATAGTTTGAAGCACAGACTGGCTCTGTTTATAATTTGCCTATTATGGCAGCACACATCTCTGACTAGCCGGAAACAACAAACCTTTTGTTTTTGTGCGGGTTTGATTGGCCCAGAACAGAACCAATCAAATCACTGTGATTGGTTTTCCATTTCCTGCTTCCTTGTAGTGCTTGACTTGTATATTTAGCATTTAAATGTTGCCCATTTGACCTGTGAAGGGGTCGCTCTGAGTGTTCCAGGCCTGGCCACCGCCACTACCCGGAAGTCCACAGGAAGTGGACAGGGGAAGAGCGGAAGCTCTGCTCGAGTGAGCGCAAGGGATTTCAGATCCTGCCAGCCGCCCGGGCGCCCCTGCACATCCTGCTGTCCCCGTGCGAGGAAATGAGGGACATTATAAACAGTGCCCCCCTCCCCCCTCCTCTCTGTTGGTGGCGGTGCAGCATCAAAGTCCGACCCGTTATGTGCTGTTGTGTTCTTTTATTGCCTTGGAGTGTGTCCAGTTCTTTATTTTGCACAGGGGAGGATTCGGGGGGAGAGGTTGGTGCTGCAAATAGCAACAGGTAGTGGCAAGGCTCCATCTACTAACACTTCGGGCCTCGAGGTAGTTTGGCTGTAAAACAAAAATGTACTGGAACATTTTGTCAGTCACTGGCCTTTGAGTGGATTGGGAAATTTCTAGTGAGGCACGTGCCTTTCTAGATGCCGGCAGGGCTCTCAGGCCTATACTTTTTCTGAGCTGTTGAGTACCAACCATACCGACCTTTCAAAAGCCTCAAGCTACTTAGAAATGCCTGCTTTGCTCTAGATTCGCTGTGCATGGAAATATAGTGAGTGTGTGAGTGTGTGTGTGTGTGTGTGTGTGTGTACATTTTTTTTATTGATCTAGAGTGGCCAACTGTCCTGTATTTTGGGTCCAATTTAACAGGCTCTGTCCCATGTCCCACACATAGCCTGTGCGGGACGGGTTAAAGTCTCGACTTTTTCTTGTGATAGTTAAAATCGCAGGGGAGCATCACGGCTCTACCTGCGGTGCCTTTATGGTAGCAGAGCATAACAGTACGAGCAATTAGAGAAGATTACTCAGGCACAGAGCCTGGAGGAGGGCTATTGCCCCTTAATACCATCGAGAAGATAGCTCAGGGCAACGTGCTCGTCTTGGAAGCAAGATGACATGGAGCAACACAGGTTCGATCCCCGGGTCCACGCTTAGAAACCTCTGGGTATTAAGCGTGTTATAAATAACCTATCATATCATAGGCCCACACTGTGGGTGGTAAAATATGGCAGGTGGGTCCAACGCTGCATGCTGCCTGACATAATGGCTGAAGCAGATGGCATCATATTAGGTTGCGTTTTCTTTTACTGTGAATACGGGGTTTAAACCCACATGAGATTTCTTTAGGTTCACATACCTTGGGCTGAGGAGGGGGTATGCCTAGGTGAAGAGTGAACACACGTGACACATATCTTTTTGGATGCCAAAACCAGCCACATATTAATCTCACGGCAAACATCCATGCACTCCACAAATGTGAGCTTTCTCGAAAAACACAGTTATCAATAATCCATTTACGGTGGTGAGGCCCTGCGCCCTCCCCACCATGCCCTTCTCGGGAGGTGGCTCCCTTTCTTGCCAGTCCCCAGCAGGGACGTCATTTTGGGGACTTAGTGGTCTGAACTGCGATCCCTGAGGTCTCCCTTGCTACCCCTAAAAAAAGAACAAAAATCTTACATTTTTGTTTTTTAAATGGAAGCTCCTGGGCTGTCGCCTGCACCATATGGCTCTTTGGAGTGGCTGTCTTTCTTGTTCAAGCCTCTTAAAAGAACATGGGGTTGAGCAGTGAGCCTAAATAAGAAAGAATAGGAATACCAAATAGTCTTTCTGGAATTCTATACAATCATTGCTAGACTCATTGAAGGTTTATTTCAGGCACACTTCAGGGGGTGAGTCACTGATTTAGTCTGTTCTTAAACACCTCAAATTCTCCACGCAGACAAAATCTATTTGTATTTTGCTTTTCGCAAGTTGCAGTTATAGCATGTTTTTTTCTGCTTTTGTCTCTGTTATGATCATCACAAGACATTCTATCTCGGTGTCCTTGGTCACTTGACAAGATCATTGTGCCTAAAAGCTTGTGTACAGTGTAGAAATGTTTGGCCATAGCACATAAAGTGACCCTTGATTTAATTGTGCCACAATAAATGCTTTGTTGTAATGTGTCTATCTTTCCCATCTCCCTGGCATGCTGTTCAGGATGTTTGTTTGCATGTAGGAGGTGACGAGTGCCCAGAGTACAGGATGCTATGTGAGTGCGCTGCTTTCACTGCGCTACTCTAAATTCTTTAATACACTGTTATGAACCATCCCAATGGTATGTATTTTGGCAACCTCTGAAGCCTGAAAAGTAGACCCACGCAGGCTGGACATGTGGCCAACTTTGCACCAGACCTGCAGATGAACTGGTTTGCTGTTAAATCTGTTACCAGTTTGTTGGTATTCACTACAGAGTGTAATTTGCTTTCTTACTTTGAGAACATTCAGACACCTAAGTGCTCATTTTACTATAGCCGGTAAGATTGCTATAGCTGGTAAGATAGCTCCGTAGGTTCAAATCCCGGCAAGGCCTACTCAGCATTTCATCCTTCTGATGACTATAAATGAATAGCAACACAGGTTGGGTGATATTGTATGTATGTTTGTTCTATGTAAAGTGCTTAATTGTAAGTGCTACACAACAACACATCATTATCATTTGGCCTTGGACGTAGGCTTGCATTCGCAGTTATTTGGTAATATGGGCCCATACACACTGATATCAACGATACATATGGTGATTCATTCTTGTATGGAATGTATATCACATTAGAGTGATATCATAACCATATTTATCGTAGTGTACTTGGGTAAAATGCTATGCGATAATCAAACAAAAGTCATGTCAAGCGGAACACAAATAGGATCTAATGCATGAGTGTTAAACAGACAAAGAAAAATTGGAAAAAAGCCCAGAGTGAGACCCGAAAGTGCAAAGAACAACAAGCAATTTTATGTCATTTTATAAAAGATACATAGTCATTTTATTATTTTATCACAAAATAGATAAAATTCATATTCAGACTGTATAAGCCTATACCAAATTTTGGATCAATATATTGCAGAGAAATACATCATAATAAGAATACATTATACATCGTTGAAGCGGACCAACTGAAGGGTCCACACTGAAAGCCAACGTGCGAGGCACCGAAAACCCAAGGGGAGTGAAGGAGATCACTCAAGGAGGGAAAGTGGTGTCCACACAAATGTCTGCGGAATACCTTACAAAACATCTAGAGAATATACGTTCACAAATTTTAGATAATATTAATTTGAGTAAAAATAAATATGCAAACAATTGAATAGAGGTGCCATACATCAACTAACCTAGTGTGGGACATATAGAATGTTCTAAAGTCAACCTAACACTTTGAAAAGAGTCATATTGATAGTTTCGACGGGGTGAAAGCATCTAGCCGCATTTCCAGTTGATGCCCGTCTTCCTCAGGATGAAATTCTACCTTGTAGTCAACAGCCCCAAATTGTGGCTGACTTCAATTATACGCAATTTTGAGAACAGAACTAGATAGATGCATCCAAAGATGGGAGTCAATCCTAAAAAGAAAAAATAAACAAAATATAAGATTTAAAATCTAAAAGGAAACTCTACTGGGCACATTTCATATAATCAAAGTCAAACAACAAACACTTCAACATAAATATAATTATAATTATAAAGCTGGGAGAAAACCATTTGTACCATTTACTCAACAAGGCTGGCCAATCCCAACGTCAACTATACAATTCTAGTGACGTGTTAGTCTGGCCATGTGTAGATCTCATTGGATGAGTCTGTGGGGACATAGAAGAAAAAAACAGAGGAGGCAAAACAAGAAAGGCTCATGAAATTGGGAACAACTCTAAATTCATATTAGTGAATCAAAATGACCATTGAGTGGCTAAATGAACAGAACCAGATAGTTCCAATGGACAGGATAGATGGAATCCAACTCACCCAATCAAGAAAGCCGGAATTAGAAGAGCATAAATGAACCAGAACCCTTAAATGGATCGGGCTGGTAACGATGTCTTTAATCACGTACCTCATCGAACCGAAGGAGTATCGCAAGTGGCATTCGTCCACCCTTTTCATGTTGTATATCCATCAGATGCTATGAACAAAAAGAGAAAAGAAAGAAGAAACAGACCTAATGTCCAGTGTATGAACCATTGTAACGTTCCAAATTACAGGAAAATATCCTTGGTGTCACCAAGGTATATCTCATTGTTAAATAAATGGCCAAAGCATATACGGCTATTTTCAAACGGAGTCTAAAATAGAGCCAGACACCGTCATCACATTGCAAGGCTGGATGAAATTTGCTGACATGGATCAAAAGGATTGTGTGCACACTAAAGCGTATCACTGTCTCCCAAGTTTTAATTCACTGTTGCCGCAGTGATTGTAAATGTAATTGAAATATACGGCAGAGTGGCCATGGAGTGTTGAAACAATCTCTGAACGCCCGCTCGGGATCATAAGAAAGATCACCCAGACGGCGGTATGTATGAAGGTAGTGGATAGCAGTCTGCTGGATAAGTACAAGAAAAAGAACATTCGCGAATGAATGCAAGATGGACACACGGCCTGTTCAGGCATTAAGTGATGCTTCATGTTGAACCAAGCCTAGAAGAATACTAAATAAATCCAGCGTTTTGCTTACCTTGCGTACGTAGAAAATCCATTCACAATGGCCATCCAAGCGATACAGTGTTGCGCACGCGCCCAATTGTTTTAAACACATTGGGAGGCGTCTGACGTGCTGCGTGCATGGCTGGCCGACAGCCAAGGCTGCAACGTTAAAATGATGTATTTATAGGTCACATGACCATAAACAGGTGACCTATGCCAGTTGTCTATGTAAGCCTGCTCATTTTGTAAATAAAGACACGTACGACGCGCTGTTTGCTGGGGGCACAGCAGCAATAAGGCCTCAATCATGCCGGCATAGAAAGGCAGGCGACCCACTCGAACCGTTCATGCGGCATACAGTGTGGACAGGCAAGACAATAGCCTCACAAAAGAGTAATATCACTGGAAAACTAATAATGCACACTTCATATTGTGCCTCAGATTATGTATAGCAAACACTTGGATTAGAACCATATAGTGCCTCACTTGATTATCGGGGCAGCCCCGTATAGTGGTGCCAAATGAAAAAGACCTAATAGGAATCCTAGGATGTTATTACTGGATTGTATCAAAGTATACTACTGAACGCATACCATTCTATGCATGTTATTGGTTACACGACTATAATGCAAGATATGCAGGAAGAATGTACAGAATTAGTCACAGAGCCAAGGGCCATTCTTCTAAAGCGTTTAGACTGACCAAGTGGCTCGGGGTATTATAAATCCACCATGCGATGCCACTTCCTGTTTTGTCAAGGGATGAAAGGTTGTGTTCCATCGCTTCCCATAATGTCACGTCGGGGTGGGGTCAAATCAAATGACATCACTTCCTGCGATGTCATCAGATGCCAAGGGCCGTGTCATGTCACTTCCGCTACACCTGACATTTTGGTGAAATGACATCCCTACCCCCTCAGTTCCACCGCCACCTTTCCCTGCCGGGAGCCTCCGGTCGCCATGCCTCATTCCGGCTCCGTGGAAAGGGATCTTAGGGTCCCCATGGTCCTCCCCCACCTGAAACTCTCTCCAGGCCCCCAACTAACAAGCCGAGTGGGTGTGATGGGAAAAGAACTCCAAGCGTGGTCCGAGGGCTCCGGGCGGGTAGGGAAGGCGCGTCAGCGACAATCAAGGCAGGACGAGGCAGAGTACAGTGCTCTCCTTGTCCCCCAGGGGCTCTATTTAAGCCCCCAGAATGGCTGCACCATGCCTCCTACCAGCCGCGCCCGAGCCCACGAAACCGCCCCAGGTCCCCTTCTGGGGGCCTGCCCCTTCCCTGGCAGCCCCTCACCCGCCCAACCCAGCGACCCCGTAATGGGGGGATTTCACCTTTTGTGGGCTGAGCAGGGGGGCATGCCTAGTTGAAGAGTGAACACATATGACAAAAAAGGAGCCACATTTTAAATTCACAGCAAACATAAATGCACTGCAAAAACGTTTCTCGAATACACGGCTATCAATAATGCATACATAATTCACAACACTTCCTGCTAGCAATTCCAGGCGGACCGTGGCTCTACGCCCCGTCCGGCGTCCCATTGTGGTGAGGCCCTGTGCCCTCCCGATGTCCTCTGCATGCCCAAAAGTATATCGGACACAGCACGCGAGAAGACTTACACGTCCCTCTACTCCGGCAATGCACGTGCACCTCAAAAGTAAGTCTTCACAAAGCAAGCGCACTGCAAAAAACAAACTCCCGATGCGAGTGCCACACCAGCATACAATTTCACTTCATAAATTAATTTGCCGGCATCACTAACCACGTGTAATATCGCTTAACTTATGCGGTATACCCTGCAACCAGGTAGCCACAAACCACACAAACAGCTCTTGGTTAAACCCTGCTGCCCCCACTCATCCCACCTTACCTCGCAGTCCAACATCCCCGGCACAAAGATCGGGCACCAAACTTCAGCAAAAAGGCTCCTTCCTCGCCCAGGGACCGTGAAACATCGACGGCAGCGGGGTCCAACATGGGCAGCAGGATAATCAGTCTCTTTGACAGACATTTTTCTATACCTATATATATCTCGTCTGGTTACTTTTTGTATCTTATTTGTTGACTTTTTAAGGTACAGTTGTAAAACCAATGACTATTTAAGCTTCTAATGCCCAAACCTTCACAGATACTTACATGAACTAAAGCTGGGGATCCTGGAGAAATACTTACATCGCATATTGGGACCAAATCCCAGTTTCAACACTTAGCCAAAGTGTGTGATCCTGGGCAAATGTTTAATCTCACTGGGCCTCATTATAAGTTTGCCGGTCTGGAAACAACAGTGCCAGTAAGCGTACCGTAAACTACAAGTATGCCTGCCAGAGCCGCTGTGCCTGACACGTCTGACCCTGCCGGGCGCAGTGGCCACAGTAGGCGGACTTGTCACGGGAGCACAGGCGCCATTGTTAACGGTGCTGGTGCTCCCATGTCCCCATTCCCATAGAGTCTGATAGGACTCTATAGGAATGGGAATTAACAAAAAATGGTGGCGCCTGACTTCCCGGTCCCCGGACTTGGAATAGCCTGGTGGCACCCGGAAGTCAGGAGCAAGTAATTCATTCTGAGTCCGGCGGCAACAGGCTGGTAGCGCCGGCAGGGTTACCACCGGAATGAGGCCCACTGTGTCTTATCTGCCAAAATTGGGAGTCTCTAGAGGTGATTCAGTTTGCATCTTTGTGAGGAATTCGACCATCTGCCCAGTGGGTGTGCGCTCGCGTGGGCTTTTTTTTTTAACTTTTAAAAGAAATTGAATGATGACAGATGAACCTCTGGAAAATGTGTGGGGCTAAATCGCATACATTTTCCTATGCTTACCGCACAAGATAGACATAGACCTGTGTACTCTGGGTGGACACAGTTTACAGGCGCTGTCCCCCCTGTCATATTTAGTTGGGATAGGACAGAAAAGAGTATATCAAGGAATCTCAGGGCGAAACCTTCCTCCTGCCATGGTCAGCCTAATTAACTAACAAAGGCTCCATGGATCTGCCCTCTCCTATTGGTAGCTCTGCTGGTGGTAGCTTTGCATTCTAATCAGAGTTAATTCAAACAGGCCCATGTCGGGCCTGGCTGCAGGACTAACAAAGGACAAAGGAAAACTCCAAAAACCTTTGATATGCATCTCTGTCAACCTGAAGGCAGCTCCTGTCTCTTACTATCAAGGGCAGTGAACTGTTTACAATAGTCATCCCCACGGTGGGACCCCATTCAGAAGATACAAGTATGTGGTTTGCAGACGTCAGAAAGTCTGGTCTCGCCACAGCTTCAAAGGAGACCTGACGTTTTAATAAGGAACCACAGAGACCTCAATTAACCAGAGAAACCCTTTGATCCACAACAGACAAGAATATGGGGGGAACTTAGTATTACATGTTTTCCCCCCTTTACATTTTCTGTTGCAAAGCACTCTGGTTATGACTTCGGGCATACAGGAGATTGTTGGAGGGAACCAGGATTGGTACATTTAGGTTAGGCTTAGCCTACACCAATCACTGTGTCCCATTTGGCCTTAAAAGAGGGCTGAGCCCCTTTTTTGGGCGGATCATCTGAAGACTTTGCAAGGAGCAGCCAGAAGAAAGCAGCATTGGAACCTAGCTGAAGGAACAGTCTGCCTTACATGTTCCGCCAGTGAAGTAAGGCCAGGACCTCCAAGAGGGAAGCAAGATCCCTCCCCTAAACATCTCCCAGGACAGAGGGAGTGACTCATTCCAGATGACCCTTCAACAGCTCTAAGAACCGACACCCAGCCACCACACAGTGTGCCCGGCTTGGCTCTGCAGCAAGCTTCCTAGGTGGGAAGTGCCAGAGAGTCTCTGAACCTAACTAAGAACAAGGCAGCTGCCTGCAACACTCTCCTTAGCTTTGGACCGTCTGCCTTAAAGAATGACACAAGCCCAGTGACGAAGCTAGGAGGAGTGCTTCGACAAGCATCTACCGGCGTCCGCCTTAAAGGACATTTTTGAGCCAGTGGAGCCCTTCATACTGCATCCGACTGCATCATTGACTGTTGTTATGCCGTAGTCGCTAGCGCCGTTCGAGACGCCACGACCAGGGCTTCAGACCCGCCAAGCCGCTGTGTAGGCCAGCCTGCATCAGCCCATCTAGCATTGCTCGCCAAATTGCATGCCGCCTGATACCCGCAGCTGTCTCCCATCTTGAACTCTATTGCAGAAGCGGCAAAGCGCCCTAAAACTGGCACGACCCCATCGAGCACCAAGAACGTCTGCAAGCACAATGTACATTGCGGTTCTGTCCACCTGGTCCTTCTCCAAAGGCCCCTAGGGACCTTTTACGAACCATTGCTCCCTTTGTGTTGAAACCTAATATCCCTGAACTATTGCGATTCATTACTTTACCGACTATCCTCCTGTCAGTATCCAGAGTGCATCCTTTTCCCTCTTTGAAACTGTCTGTCCTCTGTGTTCCTTTACAGGGTGGGTTGTATTTTGTTGTGTGCTTGAACTGTCTGTTGTGACAATAACAAAGTAGATGTTTTTTATACAACCTTGACTGGACAGTCCTTTTTATCATTGGGTAATATTGTATTTTTGCTGTGTTGCAACTAACCAACGGTCCACGACCCTTTGGATAAGGAGGTTTACACTTTGCTTATGTTTCCAATCTGTTTGGATCCCTTCTGGTGTACTAGAGGTGTGGGGCTGATTGATGGTTTACTAGAGGTGTGGGGCTGATTGATGGTTTACTAGAGGTGTGGGGCTGATTGATGGTTTACTAGAGGTGTGGGGCTGATTGATGGTTTACTAGAGGTGTGGGGCTGATTGATGGTTTACTAGAGGTGTGGGGCTGATTGATGGTTTACTAGAGGTGTGGGGCTGATTGATGGTTTACTAGAGGTGTGGGGCTGATTGATGGTTTAGAAACCGATATTTATCCCTGGACCACTGGTGCCCTGGAAGTTGATTCGTCACAATGGTCCATCAGTGGGAAACCTCCTTCAACCTCTCCGACATTAGTCCTGTTCTGCTCTCTGACCACTCCTTCCCATGACTGCATTCCATCATCCATTAGCATCACTCTCCACGGAGTACCCTAGTCCGATATAGTTGAGCCAGTCCAATTAAAGACATTCCATTGGCATGGTGTTCTTTCCTGAGTTTTTTGCCACTGTTTTTACCCATCACCATTTCCCAGTTATTTACTAGCTATTCCCCCCGCCTCTCCACCCCTTCTATCCCTTTACCCTTCCACCCCATATTTTTAGCTGAGTTTTTTCGGCCAAACATCAGCGGCAAAAACTCGGCAAAAGAAAACGCTGACATTGAATGAACATCGTACCCCAATTACGACAGCACTTTATTACCCTAACAGTCTTGCTTTGTTAGCTGACTCCCCAGACATGAAAGGAGCACAAAAGGGAGCATTTGAAGGGCAATGCCTGTAAGGTGACCCTGAAAATAAAGAACCCCATACTGGAGAGAAGAACATTGTCATGTGAGAAGCCCAAAGCTCATTCTTTCCCTACACACGTTTGGAGTGGGAGAGCTGCTTGGCTCATTCTTTTAGGGTTTATAGTTTGGGGAGATTTTCTTTCATTTTCGAGGATGAGTTTATTTTGGGTGGGCTGTCGCTGAAGATGCTTTAGTTCTCTGCCGTGATAGGCCAAAAGCTTCCACCTGCGCGCATGCAGACAGTGCTGGACAAGATTGCCGAGCTCACAAATATTTACAACAATTCTAACAAGAGTGTGTGAGCCCCTCTCACTGAGAACATACAATGTTCAAATAACCTGTTCTATTGCTTTTCTTCCATCCAAGAGGGCTTACAACCACATTTTAGCTCACTGGCCGCTCCATAGAGGAGAGGAATCAATTTGCATAGCCGCCTGGTCCGACTCACAAGGGCAGTCTAGCACCAAAATGCTAGGCAATTCTCCTCTGAACAAGAGCACCACCAGCAATCCCAAACACGTGTTTCAGCCATCTTGGGCCTCTTCAGTGAGGTGAAGCTGAGTCTCTGCACAGTGATCATTTGCTCCACGTCTGGATTACCCCCATTGACTTAGGGTGAAACCCAGAGTTTTACAAAATTAACAAGAGCGGGGGAGTAACAGCCATGGTTCAAATAATGAGTTCTGGGGACTTTCTTCCTCTCAGGGGGACTGCAACCATGCTTTGGCTCACTGCCCCTTCAGATAAGTGGAAATTCCATTTGCATATTAGTCTGGTCCCAATCACAAAGGCGGACCAGCACCGAAATGCTAGTCAATACTCCTCTGAACAAGAGTACTATCAGCAAACCCAGGCATGTGTTTTATTCCTGTTCAGCCCGCACAGCGGGGTGAAGCTGAGAATCTCTAAACACCAGGTTTTACAAAATGAAGAGTGTGGGAGCCCTTCTGCTGAGAATGAACATGGTTTAAATAATAACTTGTTTTTTAAATATTTATTTTTATATATAGCGCTTTAATCTAAATTGCTTTACATAGGACATATTGACATAGATTGCTTTTATTACCGAATTGAAATTGGTATTAATTTATCGACCTCGGAAGCATGAAAGACTGAGTTGGCCTTGCAGGGATTTGGACCTGTGACCTGTAGATCAAATACAGATCACAGCAACAAGTGTTTAACCCACTGAGCCATCTTAGCCATCTATGGAATTTCTCCCACTCAGGAGGGTCTACACCACCTTTTAGCTCATTGCACCCTTCATAGGGGAGAACAAACCATGTGCATATATCCTCTGAACAAGAGTCCCATCAGCAGCCACAGGAACATGTTTCAGCCTTGTTTGTAGCTGTTTGGCCCGGGGCAGGCTGGCACAATGGCAGGCCCCTATGCAGCATGATGTGTGTTGAGTTTGTGATGTAACAGTCAGATGCAGCAGTTAAAGCCTAAGTAATACACGTATCATAAGTTAAATATAATCAGAAGCATGTTGAAAGGAAGATGTGCTAATCTGGATGTTTTATCATCATGACAGTGTTATAGCTGAGTCAGCACAGGACTCCAATTAAGATTAAGGTCTGAGTGTCGGTAGCATAGCACCAAATGTAAACCCTGCTGTGGGGTTCTGCCAAGCTCCTAGAAGAAATGCATACTGCACTCGAGTCTCCGAAGCTGGCGTGGGCCATCGTGAATGCACAATATGAATGAGACGATCACGCTGCAGTATATGAAGCTGGCCTGGGCCATCGTGAATGCAAAATACGAATGCTGAGACGATCACGCTGCAGTATATGAAGCTGCCCTGGGCCGTCGTGAATGCACAATACGAATGATGAGACGATCACGCTGCAGTATATGAAGCTGGCCTGGGCCGTCGTGAATGCCCAATACGAATGATGAGACGATCACGCTGCAGTATATGAAGCTGCCCTGGGCCGTCGTGAATGCACAATCCAAATGATGAGACGATCATGCGGCAGTATATGAAGCTGGCCTGGGCCATCGTGAATGCCCAATACGAATGATGAGATGGTCACCCTGCAGTATATGAAGCTGGCCTGGGCCATCGTGAATGCACAATACGAATGATGAGACGATCACGCTGCAGTATATGAAGCTGCCCTGGGCCGTCGTGAATGCACAATCCAAATGATGAGACGATCACGCTGCAGTATATGAAGCTGGCCTGGGCCGTCGTGAATGCCCAATACGAATGATGAGACGATCACGCTGCAGTATATGAAGCTGCCCTGGGCCGTCGTGAATGCACAATCCAAATGATGAGACGATCATGCGGCAGTATATGAAGCTGGCCTGGGCCATCGTGAATGCCCAATACGAATGATGAGATGGTCACCCTGCAGTATATGAAGCTGGCCTGGGCCATCGTGAATGCACAATACGAATGATGAGACGATCACGCTGCAGTATATGAAGCTGCCCTGGGCCGTCGTGAATGCACAATCCAAATGATGAGACGATCACGCTGCAGTATATGAAGCTGGCCTGGGCCGTCGTGAATGCCCAATACGAATGATGAGACGATCACGCTGCAGTATATGAAGCTGCCCTGGGCCGTCGTGAATGCACAATCCAAATGATGAGACGATCATGCGGCAGTATATGAAGCTGGCGTGGGCCATCGTGAATGCACAATACGAATAATGAGACGATCACGCTGCAGTATATGAAGCTGGCCTGGGCCATCGTGAATGCACAATACGAATGCTGAGACGATCACGCTGCAGTATATGAAGCAGGCCTGGGCCATCGTGAATGCACAATACGAGTGATGAGACGGTCACGCTGCAGTATATGAAGCTGGCCTGGGCCATCGTGAATGCACAATACGAATGATGAGATGATCACGCTGCAGTATATGAAGCTGGCCTGGGCCATCGTGAATGCATAGTACGAATGATGAGATGGTCACATTGCAGTATGTGTGAAGCTTCTATGTGATTTCCGTGCAGGCCATTTTACCGCGCCTGGTGTCGGCCCTGTGGAAAAGCACAACCCCTTGGCAAGGCCCTTTCCTTGTGCATCCCAATACAGGCGTCGACCCCTGTTCCCTCCTCCCTGCATCGACTGTGGCTTGTTCAGCGGGGGACTCACCCAAACCTTTGACCTGCCCATCCATTTTGAAATTGTAATATATATATATATATATACCGTGGCCATGTAGTTATGGTTAAGTTGGTGTTTCCATAGGAAGAGTACTTTTTGGGTGGCTTATAACTTCGCTCCCCCCGGACGAATCCTCACCAAACTTTGCAAAAATAAGTATATGGCCCACTCTGAATTTTTTTGCAAAGTTTGGTGAGGATTCGTCCAGGGGGGGAAAAGCCATAGGGGGGGTCCCAAAACTTTTTTTTTCCCATAAACTGAATGGGAAAAAACTTTGCGCACGGCTACAGCCCGAACCGCTGGACGGATTTACACCAAATTTGCGGCAGGAGCGGCGGCCTGGTCCCGAAAGCGTGCTTTTGCAAATTTGGTGTAAATCCGTCCAGTATTTTTTAAAAAATGACCAAAACGTAAGGCAAAAAAATTAGTGATATCTGTGTTCGCTTCGCGGACGGACTTCCCTGTTCGCTCCACGGACAGCTCCCCGCTTGGCCCATGGGCTTGCGTCATGTCCGCGGACATGCGACGTGTTCGCTGATTGGACGGCGAGGGGCGTGGAGCGCGTCAGATTTTCTGTGGCGCCCGCCATCTTGTATTCGCCGTCGGCCGCGTACAGCGCAGTGAAACGTGGATAAAAAATTGTATTTAGTGCTGGTGTGTAAGAGTGTTTGGGGAGGGTGGGGGAGTATGAGATAGGTTCAATGTTTTTTTTTTATGTGCTAGACTTTTTTGTTGCGTTCGATTTGTCCGCGGAGAACACGGCTGTTCTGACATTTTGTAAATAAACTAAATGGTGGGGTGTTTAGAGGACGGAGTATGTGTCATTTTTGTTCGCAAGGAAGGTAAAAATGATCTAGGAACACTCGCGGTGTACTTAATTGTTCGTAAATACACAAACTGGGGGTGTCCTCAGGACGCTCTCCGTATTGTAATCTGTCTAGTTGAATGTGTTCTAAGAACACTCTCGGTGTCCCAAAATGGTTGCAATTACACAAAATGGGGGTGTTCTGAGAACGTTGTTTGTATTGTTCGTTGTCAGGGTGAAAGAGTTTTAAGACCACTCCTTTTGTCCGCTAATAGTACAATTTCCTATGGGCATCAACCGACTTTTTGTCCACTAAAGAAACGATAAATCCGGCTGGTGTGCGCCGACATTATGTGATAATCCTATGACTGGCGCCATTGACCTGGCTGACTTGCTTTTGCGACACTAAATCATATCTCCCGCCCCTAAGCCTGATATTATCAAAGCATTCATATTCCCCGCCTCTGTCTGTGACGTTACAGGGTGCGTCATCAAACGCACCCAGTCCTCTGCAGTCCTAAGAGACTTTACACAGAACCCGGAAGACAACACATATTATGTCACAACACAGCGCGCCACAATTCGTAATATGAAACAGTGATTTAAAAGCAAACAGCAAGATTGTAAATTTTGTAAAGTACATTTATTTGACATCAAATGTTTAGAGAATATTCAGCAATTTGCATTTGTCTTTGTTGTCGATCCGCAAAAGTTCATGTTGAGGCACGCGATGTTCCTTTGCGGTACAGAGGGTGTTAGATCAGCTTACAACTCAGTGCGCCACAATTCGGAATATGAAACTGTGGTTTAAAAGTAAACAGCAGGATTGTACATTTGGTAAAGTACATTTATTTCACATGAAATGTTTAGTGAATATTCCGCGATTTGCTATTGTCTCTGCTGTCGATCAGCAAAAGTTTATTTTGAGCCACGCGTTGTTCCTTTGCGGTAGATAGGCTGTTGGTTTATGATAAAAGCAGTAAATGGTCGCTCTGATAATCGGAAGGTTGCTCCAACAACGAGCCATTAGACCACCCTATTGGTTGGTATGTTGTTTGTAGCCGCTAGTACTGCGTAAGGGCATATTGGTCCTTGGTGATTGTCCCATAAAATGGTGAGGGTCATGAAGTTGCATATTTGGACCTGCACCTGGCAGTTGAAGACCCCATCCGCTGGAGTCTGTAAATCGTGACATAGGCAAAATGGGGCCACATACCTGTTTTAAAAAACATAAATTAGTCTCACCAGCCAATCTTCATTAAAAATCATCATTTTATTTATTAGGGCGTGAAACTATTTGCTATCGAAGATAGTGCAATGGAGTATGTTAATAATAAAATAATAATATTTTCCCATTCATATAGCGCTAAGAACCGTGAGGTATCTAAGCGGTGCTTATTATTAACCACGGTGTGTGGTGCTCATTTATCGACCACGGAAGGATGAAAGGCTGAGTTTGGCCTTGCCGGGATTCGAACTTGCGTTAGCAAGCTGTGCACGGATGGCGAGCGTTGTACTCGCTGTGCCACTTGACAGGCTACAGTGAAGTAGCACAGCGAGTAGAGCGCTTGACCGCCTAAAGACCGGTTAAATTATTTCTATTAACCCACCCTGTGTCGTCTGCCTTTTTCAGAGCCCTCTAAACGACAGGGGATCAATTCGGCGGTGATAGTGCGCGGTAGAAAACATTATGCCACTTTCAACGAACAAGTTCAACTTGAGCGGTCTTTAATGCTACGCTATTGTAATTATATTTGGTATAAAATAATCTAAAGGGTTACTTACAGTACAATTGCAATTTCCATTGTCTACGAGTAGTGCAGTCCCAAAATGCGACTCCGCATGTGCGAACGATCTTTCGCATAGTGATATAATATATAAAAGTGGTTTCGTTTCAGAAATGTCATCCTTATCTTCTCTTACGTTTTAGCAACACTCCTTCAAGAGAAGTCTTTCATCACAATCCCTGTCTGTCAAGGTCAAAACACAATACAACCTTATAGTCCGCTTCGTGAGCCTCTCCGGGGCCTGAGAAAAAAATGGAAGCAGCTGACCTTCACTGTGAACGAGCATAAATTCTTATTTTGCAACATTCTGTGTAAAGCCATCTGTGAGAAGTTGGTTTTTGCATGTCATGTTTGTATATTGTTTGCGTGATATTAAAAAAAGTTTGTTTAAGGGACGTTATGGTTCTAAGTACAGCCGAAAGACCCCTGAAAATCGCAAGTTATGGTAAGCTATGAAAAATAACTTGCGCCACCACCGTGCACTGCTAAGACTAACACCCAGGACATGAAAGATGACATCGCAAATGTCATTGATGAAATCACTGATAACATCACATGTGTATGTACTTTTCATGGAATTTGTGTACGAGGGATTTTTATTATAATGTTGCGAAAAAAGTGTCAAGGATATTGCAATAAATATCATACCGTTATTAGTGCTTTGAACGATGCATTGATATAAATAGCATTGTATTATGGGATTCTATCTAGTATACTGAGCTACTAATGGAGAAACATAGCATTGTGTGCAGAGTACAAGATGAAAGTATAATATTTGTAATGTTAATATGTTGAATAATGAAATGATAATTGTCGTGAAATGTTCAAAAATTCACAAAATGGGGGTGTTCTGAGGACGTTATTCGTATTGTGTGATTGCTTAGCTGTATGCAATGAGGGAATGGCACAGAGAGTAAAGTGGACGCCGTCCGCAGACACCGCGGCTGTTCGTGGATAGGGCGTGCTACATCTGGGTTTTTCCAGGAAATCCAACATGGAAAGAAGACTGTACGGATCAGCCACTCAGATGTCGAGGTTGTGGATTTGTGTTGAAAGACTGTGTGTGGTGAAGATGGCAGAAGTAGAGGAAGTCAGGGTGTTGGTGCTTGGAGATATGTTTGTGTATGGTTTACAACAGTACACTCAATGCAGACATGTTGCAAAAAACTTTGATGTGAAAGGAGTGGAGGTGGTGTGGAGCACTGTGCCTGATTGCAATGTACAGGGAATTGTACAGGTTTGTGAGGATATGGCCACGATGAACAGTCTGCATGTGGTAGTTTTGCACTATGGTGCTTTCCATTTGGGCAACGTCAGTGCCACTACTTTGTTGGCTAATTTGGAACGCTTGGTTCAAGCCGTAATGAAGATCCTTCCAAATGCGAAAGTAATTTTTTCAGGATTACTACCTAGGGCAATATGGGACAATAGTTCAGTTTTTTGAACTCAGCAAAACATTTGTAGGTGTGTCATCAACCGAGGCATGTGTGCCTTCATGCTTAGAGCTGGTATGTTCTTCTGTAATAATGAGAATATTGATGCCAGTAATGCTGTTAATTTTAAAGAAGATAGCATTTCTTTATCGTTTACGGGAAATGCCTTTCTATTTTGGAATGTAAGGGTTGCTTTGGAGAAGGTTATGTGAAGATTTTAGGAGTAAAGTAAGAAAAAAAAACACGAAAAAAAATACAAAATAACAGGTGTCTGTCAAGCATCTGTAAAAAAAACAAAAAAAATGGCTTTTTTCAGAGCCAACTTCAAAGGGGAAATGGGGCACACTATTTAAATTTACATTCACCACACTTAGATTTTCGATATGTCCGCGAACATGACGGTAGTCCGCGGACATGAAAATCACTACGAGGAGGTTAGTATGTTCTATGTTACATGTATATGAAGTCAGGGATATTATGGTGAAGTTGTGCTACTAAAAACCTATGAAATTCAGTGAAAAAACTTTGTTAAAGGGACGTTATGGTTAAGTTGCGCTACTAAAAACCTATGAAATTCAGTAAAAAAACTTTGTTAAAGGGACGTTATGGTTCAAAGTAAAACCCCTGAAATTCGGCAGTTATGGTAACATAAGCAACCATAACTCGCGCCACCGTGCACTGCTAACACTAACACCCAGGACATCAAAGATGACATCACAAATGTCATTGATGACATCACTGATGACATCACATGGCTGGCTCTCCCTTTTTATCCTTTACTGACATATCGAAGCCACATAGTTTTCTTCAGTAACAGTCAGGAAGTAAAAATTGAAAAGGTACTATATTTGTAGACTTAGGGTCAAGTCACATCATATAAAACATATACATAGCGGAAGACACAGCCTTGAAAGAGAGCAATCCTTTCTGTGCATGAAGATAATCATTAGGGTTATCATCACTTTATCATAGTTTTATTTTTATTACTCTACCTTCCCTGTATATGCTCATATTTGTATACATTGTACTCACTCTCCTTTCCTTTGGGTGCAGTCACATCATGTGATACACATACATATGGTAAGTAGCAGCTTTGAAACAGAGCAATCTGTTCTCGGCATAAAGACAATCAGTTAGGTTATGAAATCTTACTGCTTCTACTTCTGCTTTTTTGTTTACTTCACTGTCTCTGTATATACTCATATTTGTATGTGTTGTTGTCTCTTTGTGTTTTGTCTGTAATAATTATGTATTAAGTGGGTTTTATTATCTACTTATTACATGTTTCACAGTACGCAAAACTCTAATAAGAAAGCAGTTATCATTTCAGTATTCAACATGGCAAGATTATGAATATGGCACCTTCATCATGTATGCTGCACACACTGCCTATGTGTCTGCATGAGTTGCTTAGTATACTGGATAGAACTTCATAATAGAATGCTATTTATATCAATGCATTGCTTAATGCACTAATTAGCTCATGATATTTATCCCATTGATCATTATAAGAATCCCTTGTACAGAGTTTTCATGAAAAGTAAATGCACATGTGATGTCATCAGTGATGTCATCAATGACATTTGTGATGTCATCTTTGATGTCCTGGGTGTTAGTTTCAGAAGAGCACGGTGGCACGAGTTATGGTTGCTTATCTTACCATAACTGCCGAATTTCAGGGGGTTTTCGGTTTTACTTTGAACGTACTTTTAACAAAGTTTTTTCACTGAATTTCATAGGTTTTTAGTAGCGTAACTTAACCATAACGTCCCTTTAACAAAGTTTTTTTACTGAATTTCATAGGTTTTTAGTAGCGCAACTTAACCATAACATCCCTTTAACAAAGTTTTTTTACTGAATTTCATAGGTTTTTATTAGCGCAACTTATCCATAACGTCCCTTTAACAAAGTTTTTTTTACTGAATATATATATATATATATATGTATATATATATATATGCACACACACACACACACTCCTCAGGAGGCACTAGTATTGAAAACGACTCAAGGGCAGTGACAGTGGGATACTATTTTTATAAAAGGGCTAACATCTCCCTGAAATTAGCGCAGGTGATCATGCGTAGTGATGGAGTCCTAAGTACTGAAGGGAGATTACTCCACCCAGAGAACGTGTTTAGAGTGATGTGCTGAAATTGGGCATAATATAGCACAATTCCTGAGAGTAAGGGGGTATGAAGACATTACAAGTGGCCCTCTATGGTAACACATGAACACATGTGGTAGCAGAGGCGTTGCTAGAGGGGAGCTAAAGGGGCTATAGCCCGGGTCTTTTGGTTGCAGCCCCGGATAGAAGCTCAGGGGTTACAACCATAATGCCATGGCTAGCCCCGAGTCCTGTCAGTCTCGACATTAGCTTAGCCCCTGATCTTTTCCAGACCTAGCTACACCCCTGCGTGGTAGATGTGAAGTTGAAGAGGGCTCTAGCAAGGGGTGTGCCTAAAGGGTAATGTGTGTTACCTAAAAGGGGACCCACATGCCCAATACTTTAGGAGGCCCTGCATCCAAGCATTGGGAGTCACTCAGCATGGTCTCTGGTAGTCTGGTTGGCATCCAGTCTGCATTTTGTAAAAAAAAAAAACACTGTGGCCCAGTTTGCAAATAAATCACTATCTATAAATAAAACACTGACACACTCAGGATAGAAACAATGTAATCAGTAATGAAAATATTTCCAAAAGTGGTAATTGCTTGCAGGGAACCAACAACATTTGCACTTGCATGCTGCTTGGACCCCTGCATGCAGTTTTCCATTTTTAGAAAAGAGTGCAAAAAGAAAGAGTAAATACTAGCAAAAAGTACCTTTACTCTTTAATTTTCCTCTCGGTTTTGTAAAAAAATGTAAAAGTTGATTACACTTTGCAGATGACATTTACGATGAATATTCAGACCTGTTTTTGCCAGGTGGATCCTATGGAAACCAGGTGTTAAATGCAGGCAGATTCCATTGGATTCCATTAGTTGTAGGCCTGCATGAAAATCACATCCAGGCGTAAAACTAGGTTGTTTTGCAGGCGGAGGCAAGAGGAGGAGGAAACATATATCCCTCTCCCGTCTCGAACTTTGCCTGCCAATGGTTTTTTAAAGGCCCTAAATGTGGGTGTAAGCCTTTTACGACTTATGTTTACACCAATTTTACTGCACTACCGCCTTTAAAATGAGCCCCATTATTTAAATCACCTTCATTTTTTAAATAAATCTATGACTAAGGGGATAGGGACAAATGGCACCAGGCTGCTTTGCATAAAATCAAAGAGCATCTTGGGAACATCAGAATGACCACAGGTTTTTTAGGTTTGACATATATGTTTGTAATAGTGATTTAACTTGAAGTCTTTCTGAGCATGCAGTATTTGGTGCACATTTAATTTGTCACAACACTCACCCTAATATTATAAAGTCTGCAAACCTTGCACCATATATACTTTTTGTACAGTTTTCCTTTTGGCTATGAGGGTTCCGCTGGCCTGCATAAACTACAGACATCTTCTACCTGCGAATACTGTCTCTTTCCTTGGACACAAGGGAGGTGGGAGAGGACGAAATACCATATCCTGTATTTAGATGTTTGCAGGACACACTTTAACCCCCTGTAATTGTGCCCATTACTACGTGCAAGGGCAAGACTTGTTTTGTGGCATGTCCCACTTCGCATGTTGGAATTCCCCACCCTCTTAAGAAATACACAGTGCAGCTCGTCTTTCATTAATGTTCTGCACACGTTGCCTCAACTTGGCTGAGTGGACAGACAGGTGCCCTGCGAGAGCCACGCTTGGTTGCCCTAACTCATTTCATTAATCATATATTTACTTGGTAGAAAAAAACAAAAGACAATTCACTCACACTCACTGACTCAGTTAGATGAGAGTGCAACTCAACACTAACATATTCTAAAGCTATTAACTATTGAGTAAGTAATCACATATAATTCTGTATTCTGGAGTAGGATTGGGGTTACACTCCCTTCTTTACCTCACTCCTTTCTGTCATTAGAAATTGTTCTCTTCTTCTGATCTGCAACCATCCATTCTTTTATTTGACACCTTAACATTGCATTCCTGTGCTCTATGTTTCGTACTCGGAGATCAGACATTAGCACCACTGTTAAAAGTACTGCATTATGTATGTTTTACATATAGGCCCCACGTTGAATCTGGAAAATATTCCCCAAATGTGTGATCGGGGACAAATCATGCCTCCCTCTGTGCCTCGGTTCTTAAATCTGGCTGAAATGAGAGCTCCTGGAAACACGGGTGCTAGACGCATCTGAAGGTCGTGTGCCACCACTTACCGTGATGTCACTTGAGGGCCGGGACAAATGGCATCACTTCCTATGATGTTATCAGAGATCAAGGGTTGTGTGATGTCACCTGCTTACCCTGGCATTCTAGTTAAATGATGTCCCTGGGTTCAGGGACAGTAATGTTTGGACAATGCCCACAGGGCCAGTCCAACATACTACAGTGAGCTGTTTTGTGGGCCAAAGTGGGCCACTTTCTTTCTTTAGTGCACTGTGCTGATAGTAGTTTTGGCAAATTCTATTAAAATGAATCATTTGCCAAAAATATGTTCCTTACGAACTATTCAAAAAGGTTTATGTGAAGAGTCACAAAATGTGATTCTGAATATAGACCCCTTTCTATTTGGTCACCCCCCCTCCGTCCCTTGTTATGTTAGCCTCTCTGGGAGCATATCTCCCTCCCCATGGAGAAACCCAGCCAGATGTGGCCCTCTGAGAGAGGATGGTGTTAGGCTGGTTGACAAAAGGGCGAAAGGTGAGGAAAGGTCCTTGTGGGAGATGCGTGCCATAGACGGCCACCACTCCTTTTCAGGATGGCATCTATAACTGAAAGCTCTGGGGTAGGAACTAGAAGAAGTAGCTTTGGAAAAGAGAAGGGTTTAATTGCAAAGATGTGGGCATGGTGTTGCCTCTTTTTATCTCACTACTTGCATTGGTCACAGTATTGGCCTGTTGGAAGCCCTATTGTTTCCCCTAGAGCCAAACTCCCACCAGAGGTTCTCCCAGAACTAGCCAGGAGCAGGTTCTGTCCAATGTGACTCACGGGCTCCAGCAAAGTGATACCTTCTCACATAGGGTCCAGCATGGTAAGTCTTGAGATTCCTCCTGGATCTGGTGATGATAGCGAGGTGTCCTGGACGTGGAAATGTCTTATCTCTGGAAGGTCTTGTGAGGGGAAAGTACTGGGTGGAACATCTTTCACCGGGTTAACACAACATGGAGGGGTTTCCCAGCTAGCGCCCTTGGTTAGTCTTGTGAGTCAGGCATAGCACCTTGAATTGAATCCTTTCCCTGATTGGTAGCCAGTGAAGGGCTCAGAGCACTGGCATGCGGAGGTCCTGACCTCTTACACCAAAGAAAGAGCCTGGAAGGCATGATTAGGGACTCTCTGGAGTCATGCTTGTCTATTCTGGAGCCATTCGTAGAGGCTTTTGAAGTAGTCCATCCTTGAGGGAGCTGTAGAAAATGCCAATGTGATTACTTTGAGGGTGATTGTGGGACAGGGAGTGTACATTTGACTTATTTATGGTACTCAAGTTTACTATGAAGATGAAAATTGACTGACGTGATGCCACCTAGATTTTGGGTTTTAAGATTGGTGTTGGTGGTAGGTCAACTGAAAATTACAAAGTACCATAAACGCATCAGGGCCATAACCACTGTCCCAGAGGCTCCCTCAATTGGAAATTCCAGGCTAAATGTCAGATTTAAGTATTCTTTCTGATTAAAGCTTAAGCAATTCCAATTTTCAGTATAAAGGGTTGCAGGACAGTTCATCAACTTGTACTCTGTCTGCTTTGTCTATAACATGACGTGGCACCGTTACTCCACTACACAATCAGCCAGTGAAAATATGTGTTTATTTGTCCGTCCTCCATGGATCATATGCACAGCATATTTCAGGGAGTCAAATGGCCTTCACAGGTTCACTATAAAATGTATTAAAAAGACCATATATCACTACCCCATAATTTATACTAGCTATTCGTAAATAATTGTATGTATTCGCACTCACTACATAGACATATAGTCAGTCTGCCATATTGCTGTGTTAAAAGGCTCATGGGAAGCTTTTCCCATGAGTCTAGTTTCGAATAGTCTAATTCAGTCAATATTACTAGGGCACTACACCAGTCTCCCCAAAATAAAGAACCACAACTACATCATTTCTGGAACAATTCAGGCCATTCTTTCAGAAAGCAAGCGTGCCCGAAGTCCTGCTCATCCATGGTGGGCGTAAAATGCGTAATTGGTGTATTCAGAAACAGTTAGTTTCAATCTAAAGTCGTTCTCTGCTGATTTGTGTCTTTACACGTCTTCAAGAACGTGACATTTCAATGAGCCAAAAAAAACCTTAGGTGGTGGTGATTTGTGGTCACCCCGTGGAGCCGTGGATTTGTGTACATTGACACAATCGTCTACACTCTTTATTTCCTCATCCATATATAGCATTATAGCATATATACTACCAATGTAGCACCGCACGTTGCACGTTGTTTTAATTGTGCACCCTGTATGACATCACTACTTTCCATCCCAAGCCTGCAAAGAGACCTCCATTGCAGTGATTGCGTCTGCGTCTAGAAACTCACGCTTCGAGTTCCGAGTCTTTGAAGAGAGTGGCTGAAATGTCTGTAAACACAATGTCAGACAACATCAATCTTCTGAAAGCAGCCACACAATTGGCCCGTCCCCTTGCTTGTGAGGCAGCTGACTGCCATAGTTGTGCTGGATCACCTTGACTGGCAAATTGTAATGTCATTCTGCTCATCATTTGAAATGTCATCTTTATTTATTTATTTATTGGGCATTTGTAAGGCGCTTATACATCAAGAAAATTGTGCTTCAAAGCGCCCACAGGGCAAAGCGAAGGGAGCAAGGGAAACAGCAAGACAATGGAAGATTCAGAATGCAGAAAAACGGTCCTACTTGCCCTTGTGAACATTTGGATCGTGCAAGTGCAGGGAGAGATAAGGAGAAGGGGGTAAGTGCTAAGGATCCACAGAGGGGTGTAGTGCAAGGGGGATGGTTGCAAGGCAACAGGAATTGAAAGAGTCCTTTGGGAAGGCAACAGGTAAGTTCCAGGCAGTGACCACAAGATGGACGAGGGGTCACCAGCCCATCAATAGTGCAGACCTGTGAGGCAGCAGGCCAATTGGTGCGCCGAAGGCAAGTGCAGGGGGAGGGCAGATGCTGTGGTTGATCGGACAGAAGGCCAGGACACAGAAGGACACATAAGGGCACAGGCCACCACCAATAGCTACTGTGGGGTTTGGCATAGGAGGGAGAAGGGGAAGGAGGAGAAAAAGAGGAAAATGTCAAGGTGTTTGCAGAACTTGAGGGGATCAGGCACAAGGCAGAGAGAAAGGGGGAGGCTGTTCCAGAGGGGAGAGGCAGGCGAAGAGAGGGAACAGCAACCCACTCTCTGCTTAGAGAAGCATATGACAATTAATTGAGGTAAGTGGAAGGAGAGTATTTTGTGAAAGCAAGTTGCAGATAGCGTGGTCTCTGGCCACAGACAGCCATATGGATGATGCAGAGGGATTTAAATGTGATCCTTGCAGCAACTGAGAGTCAGTGGAGAGATTTTAGGGCTGGAGAGATACGGTCCCTGGGCTTAAGGCCAAGGATACGTCTTGCAGACCTATTCTGGATTAGCTGGAGGGGCGGATAGAAGAAGGTAGATTTAGGAGGAGGCTGCTGCAGTAGTCCAGACTGGAGAATACCAAAGCTCTGATGACATTGAGCTTCTGGGGGAAGGTAAGGAAAGGGAGGATGTCCCTGAGGAGGTATAGTTGGAAATGGGCCTTCTTGGCAAGGTCCAAGATTTGAGGAAAGAAAGAGAGAGAGGAGTTGAAGATAACTCCCAGGTTTCTGGTCTCCAAGGAAGGAGAAGGACAGAGTGAAGGGAGGAAAGAGGGAACAGGATTCCCGATAGGAAGAATCTCAGTCTTACTCTCATTAAGACAGAGGTCATTGAAGGTGCACTAAAACTGGATAGCAGACAGGCAGTTAGGAATGACAGAGGAGGTTAGAAGAGATGCAGAAGGTAGTCTGAAGAAGAGGTGTGTGTCGTCTGCATACCACTGGAGGTGTGGTGGAAAGGTGGAGTTAAGGTGAGCAAGAGGAGCGAGATAGATGTCAAAGAGCCAGGGCGAGAGGATCCAGAGGGAACGCCACAGGTGGAGATCGAGGTGGGTGAGGAGAAAGAACCCAGCATACCCTGAGAGGGACAGTTAGTGAGGAAGGAGGTCGGCCAGTCTAGTGCCCCGTCCGAGATACCAAGGGTATCATAGAGCCGTTTTATGAGGCTGGAGTGGGTCACTGTGTCATAAGCAGAGGAGAGATTGAGTAGAATGAGAACAGCTGAAGAGTTAGAATCAAGAGATGCAAGCACTTCTTCACGGGTGTTCAGGAGACCAGTTTCCATGCCTCCGGATACTCGGAATCCAGACTGATGGCCAAGCTGTCAACCAACGAGCTCAGTATGCTTGGTCAGTTGGCGATAGACCAACTTCTCCAGATGTTTCCCAAGGAAGGGAGTGAGAGAGATGGGACTGTAGTTAGCTGGGCATGAGGGCGTCGGCCGACGGCTTTTTCAGGAGGGGCACACAAGAGAGTGCTTGAGGGAAGAGGGGAAAGACCCAATGGCACAAGAGTTATTGCAGAGATCCAAAAGTGCAGGGGAAAGGGAGCTGATATTATTATTTATAGTTCTGGAAGAAAACCTATTTGGAAGAGACCTTCATAGAGCCGACTACTCTAGGGACTTTGTCCAGTGCAATAGGTAAAAAGGAGGAAAGAATTGATGAGGGAGGAGGAGTGGCCAAGGTCGAAGGGGGAGGGGGAAGGGGACAATGAAAGAGAGTTCAGGATATCCAGAGTTTTAGCAGTGAAGTGGGTGGCCAGTGCAGTTCAGAGAGCCTGGGAAGAAAGAGGCGAGGTAGAGATTCCAGATGGATTGGCAAGTTCCTTGCCGATTAAAAAAGAAATGAGTTCAGCCATGCTGTCAGAAGCTCCAGAGATGTGAGCCTGGATGTGAGCCCTTTTCTTGCAGTGAATAGAGAGAAGATATTGCCTCTGGAGAAGGTGACAGGCCAGTTTATAAGAGAATGAGCTTGAGGTCTGCCACTTCCGTTCTGTAGCTCTGTACTTGCGTTTCATAGTCATGCCAATTGTTACGTTTGGGGACAGGTTTCAGTTTATTAGAAATTATCCAGTTAATGTAATTAAATTGGGAATAAGGGAGAGCTTAGTTAGGTGATAGGTCATGGTATGCAAGACACCTTAAGATAGAAATGCCCTCAGTATGTTTTCTGTGAGTGATAAATGAGAATATACCTTCCTCATAAAGCACTACAGTGTCAAACAACTCAGCTGACTTCCCTCCTATAGTGTTGGCAAAGTTAACAGTCTCATATAGTGTGCTGTCACTCATAAAAAGCAACATATCTTTGACAGTACAAGTAGTGCCAATTGAAACAATGAGGACATCGTCAATTTACTCGAGACACAATGTTTTGGCTTTCTCCAAATGCCACGGCACAAAATGTGGCTCTTTTTGAACTTTTGCTTGACAAGATGAGTGTTGTGGGAGCAAACTGTGTTCCCATGGCTGTGCCTCCTATACGTCCATAGAAGGCCCACAAGTGCCAACCATTTAAACACTGAATTCCTGGCCCGAAGAAAAAATGCGGGCATAAGATGACAGACTCTTACCAAAGTCATACTTAGTATAATTGTCCCAGCGGCCTTGAATGTCACACAATCTAGAGAAGAAATTAGGTGTGTCCTTATTGTGGATGCCAGCGAGACAAACCAGTATTTGTAAAATATGGTCACCATGTCTCGATAAGGGTAGAATCTACCACCCTCTCCACAGCATGATGATTACTCTCCTTTGCGCCTTAGTTAAGATTCCCACTATCTGTGACATCTTGATTTCCCTGAACCTTCCCAGCAGCCATTGACAGGATAGTTCAAGCAATCGGGATACATGTTTTTTTCGAAACTCAGGGGCACAGCTGTAGAAGTTCAGAAATAGGTTAAATGTATTTCCAATGACAATAACCTACCATTAGAACACGACAAAGACTAATACTGGTAATAAGTCAACTTTCAGCGTTACTGAAGAGTGTGCCCTACCATCCTCCTTAGGTCTTCCCTCTACGTGTGATGCCCTGACAGTGGTCTCTTGTGGTTCCTGTAGAGTGATCACCAACGTGATTGGATTAAACTAGTGGAACAATGTTTTGTCTTCCCAACCCCCTTTTCTGCCCCTGCCACATACTCACTGTCACCCTTCCCCCCAATTGAAACCCCATATCTGGGTCCTTAATTTCCTCCTCTCTGCAGTGCAACAATGTCTTTTACAACAGTTTTAGCAAAACTTAAGAAAGCACAGTGAAACAAAACGCATTTAAATTACCCCCAATAGTAAGTCATTTTGCCCCACAGCTATGCAGCCTCTCCTTCCAATCACCCACCATTGGCACCTCTTAAGGGACATGCCCCGGAATATAGCTAGCCACACCCCCTTCCAATTACCTGAAGACAACACTGTGTCTACAGCTAATATGAGTGACTGCTTGTGAATGTGTTTTTATGTCCCAAGTAAGCCTATTGATATAATAAAGGGAAACCCTGTACATGTGAGAGTGCAGATAGATGTTACGACAGCTTGTTATAGACAACACTCAGGCTTGAATCCCCAGTAAGGGAGGAGATGTTGAAAATGACAAAAAAAGAACACACATTGCCTACACTGGACCACATAGACCTGCCCCATAAAAGTAAGAAAAGGTTGCACCCTTTAGATCCCGCCCCCTTGACCTCTGGCAGAGAGAGTGCACATGCAAACTGCTACCTGCTTCTGGGAAAAAGCTTCCTCTTCTAGGATTGTATAACCTGTGGTACCAGACAACCTAATCAAACCTGATAAGATCGCAAAAGTACTGCTTAGGAGTACTCTAGCATTGGTACCAAACCGTTCAGTTATGGTTGTCCAGGGGTGAATCTCGTGATTTAGGGAATAAATCCAGGATCACAGTGACTATGGTCCTGGCTGGGAACACTACTTTACTTGGTAGTCAAGTTTAGCTCCTCCCCGCTGCCCCATTTCAAACCATGGATGCCTAAGGGTTTCCACTCCTCAGAATGGGGAAATCTTCTCACCTAGTTTGGTTGCTATTTAGTGCCATGCTGTCAATTATACATTATTTAGGCAGAGGTAGTAAGGCGTTTATGTTTTGTTGTACAGATTACTTGGTTTATTCATCATGGCGAGGATTTTGTTGATATATTGATGCGATGTGAACTCTCTTCCAGTTAGTATTGCACTGCCCTAGTTGCTTGCTGCGGAGTAGTTATGTGGGTAACCTTTTATAATCTGGTTCTCTGTAGTTTTGCATTTTTCATTTCTATTTATTCAGAAATATTTTTCACTTGTTTCTTTTGTTTGTAACCTGCATACCATTACTAGAGCTTTGTTTGTCTTTAATACTAGACAATTTGACTGTCAGAGGGAGTGTTAGATTGTTTTTTATATGTTATGTTATCTTATATTGATTTATACCGTGCACTGTTACCACCCAGAGGCAGTCTCCAGGCGCCCACATGGCTCTCCAAGAAAAAGGCCAGGGTTGGTCAGTGCGTATAGAGTGGTACGATAGGTCCAGAACCAGGAGAAACATGCGTCCGTGTGTGTTGGGTTGCAGATGGTTGATTACGTACACTGGCTTGCTGTATCCGTAAGGATGAGGCTTAATGCCTGGGTTGTTTGTTGTATGTGAATGTCTGTTATGTTGCGTGTGTGTTTGGCTGGTATTTCAGGTTGTGGTTGAGATTGAGCGCACTGGCTTGTGTATCCGTAAAGGTGAGGCCCAATGCCAGGGCTGTTTGTTGTATGTGAATGTATGTTATGCTAGGGGGTGTGTGTGCGTTTGATGTGTAAATTGGCTGGCATTTAAGGTTGTGGTTGAGATTGAGCGCGCTGGCTTGTGTATCCGTAAATTGAGGGGCCTATGCCGGGGTTGTTTGTTGTATGTGAATGTCTGTTATGTTAGGGGGGGCGTTGTGTGCTTATGTGCTTTATGTGTAAATTGGCTGGTATTTCAGGTTATGGTTGTGCGCACTGGCATGTTGTGACCGTAGGGGTATGATCCAGTGACTTGAATTGTTGTTGTAGGCGAGTGTTAGTTATGTTGGATGTGTGTTTGTGTGTAGTTTGGCTAGCCCATGGGTGTGTATACTACAAGGGAGGTGTGTAGCAGGGGAGCAGGAGCGGCTGGTTAGTAGATAGTGTACTCTCAACAACATTTGGGTTTTTGTTAATGTTCTTGATTCCTTGTTTTTGTTCCTCGTTGGTGCTATTGACTGTGCTGTGTGAACTTAAAATGTGACTAGGTTCTTTATGTTTTATTTTTCAGAAATGTGCTCTTGATAAAGGACAGTGTCCGAAACGTGTTGGGCATTACGAACATCATTAGTGAATGAGAATATTTTGAACGTCCTTAACGAATGAGGTTGAAGGGTTTTACAAAAAATGAACATTACATTGTTTACATTACGTCATTAAGTTTTGTCTTTTGAGCAGGGACGTCATTTCACCAAAATGCCAGGTGTAGCGGACGTGACATCACACGGCCCTTGACCTCTGATGACATCACAGGAAGTGATGTCATTTGACCCCACTTCGAAGTGATATCAAGGGAAGCAAAGGAACACAACCTTTCACCCCACGAGTAAACAGCACGTGGCATCACATAGCATTGTTTGTGAGTACACTACGAAAAATATGGTTATGATATCACTGTAAAGTGATATACATTTCATACAAGAATGGATCACCATATATATCGTTAATATCAGTGCGTATAGGACGATATTACCAAATCACTGTCAATGCAAGCAGACGCCCAAGACCAAATGATAATGATGTGTTATTATATAGCACTTATGCTTAGGCGCTTCATATATATATATATATATATATATATATATATATATACACATACAATATCACCCAACCTGTGTTGGTACTCATTTATCAACCTCGGCAGGATTTAAGGCTGAGTTGACCTTGCTGGGAGTCGAACCTGCAACCTGCAGTTCACACACATTGCAGCAGTCAGCTCTCAACCCACTGAGCTATCTTACCAGCTACAGGCGTCAGAAAACCAGCCACTCCAGAAACCAAGAGCCACGTGCTGCTGGCCACAGTCCATGGGCCTCAATGTGTTCATTTTTTTAGGGGTAGGAAGGGAGACCACAGGGGTAGCAAGGGAAACCTCAGGGGTCGCAGTTGCGACCCCTGGTGACCCCTACATGACATCCATGCTTTTAAGATTATTTATAATGGTAGTGTTTCAGAGAACCCCATAATGGTGTGCAAAGCCATAATGGCGAGGTTGCCTTCACTTTTGTTGAGTTCTTGAAATCTTCTAATCTGGCCGTGCCTAGGTTTGAGGTATGTAGGTATGTATGTGTGCATGAATGTATGGGATTTATAAAACACAAACCCAGCAGGGAGGCAACAGAGTGCTGTACGTAGGGCTCACACTCAGGTGGCAAAGTTGCAGGGCTGGCCAAGGAGCTGGGATGGATGTGGGGAGCAGGGGAGTGGAGTGCTACAGACCGGAGAAGTAAGGTTGAGGGAAGGGATCAGCTATTGGAAGGGGTGTCAGGTTCTTTAAAGAATAGGATAGAGGGAACCTGTCTGATCGGCATTGGCACATTTTTCCAGAGGGGGCGTGCTGAGAAGAAAAAGGAAATTTCCTATATTATCCATTTGTTAGTCTTAACATAGTATCTGATCCAGAAGATCCACATTTTGATGCTCTACAGTACCTTGCTCTTGCTCCTGCTCTGTTTCTTAGTAAGAGGTACGCCCACTCCACCGCTGCAGATTTTTCTTCTATATTACGTTCTGGGTCTTCAGGGCATGGGTCGTTTTTTCGACAAATCCTCCTCCTCCATAGCCCAAATTCTTCACGAACGTTCAGTTACTGAGGCTGATTGTACAGAATTAATAACTATTAGTGCCCGGCGAGGGTCAATGAGCTTGCAACGGCCTCACCGGGCCGTTACCAGTCTGGCAAAGTCTTTGTTGCACCAATCGCGTCCGCGTCCTGGCTGCTATGGGAAGGGAGAAAGGAATACAAGTAGTCCCTTCTCCCCCTTCCATGTTGGCCATTTTTTTTGTTTACTTTTTCATTTGTTTTTCAATGGCCGCCATGGAAAGGGAGAAGGCACTACGTACAGTCCCTTCTTTCCATTCCGTGGCAGCCATTATTGTTATCTTCTTTTTTCTGTTTTGTGCCGCTGAAAACATCACTCAGCATTAAAAAAGTATCTATTAGTACCCTGATCTAACGGGCCGGGATACTAATAGCAATAAGCCCTTCACGGGGACGGGAGACATTAGCATGTCTGGTAATGCTCCGGGACCTTTGTTATGGCCCTTGCTTCGCTCGTGCCTATAACTAGATAATGCCACTCCGGCTCGGGTCTTATTGCTTAAATACATCCCAAAAAAATTGCTCATTTAAGAACAGGCTTAGGGAGCACAAGTTCATGATGTTTTCCGCCACTTGGCACTGAAAGCTGCATGGGCAGTGTCATCTTATCTTATTTTATCTTATCTTATCTTAATAGAATGTATAGAGCGCAACATAAGCCCGAAGGCAACTTGGCGCTAACGAGAGGGCAGGGGTCAAATTCACAGAATTAAAACAGAAAAGTCTTAAGTGCACGGCGGAACACAATGTGGGACTCAGTGCTGCGCATAGGGAAGGGAAGTTGGTTCCAGGCTTTAGCAGCCGCCACGAGAACACACATTCCCCCATACAGGTAAGCCTGAACCTCGGGGGTTGTAATGTCCTGAGATCCTGAGATCGAAGGGGCCGAGCAGGAGTATACAGAACAAATTTGTTCTGAAGAAATTCAGCTCCCAGTCCATAAATAGCTCTATGCATGATACATAGTACTTTGAACCTGATGCATTGCTCGACAGGTAGCCAATGAAGTTGTCGTAGCAGCGGGGTCATATGAGCACCCCAAGGAGGGTGAAGAATAACCCTAGCAGCCACATTCTTTAATAGCTGAAGGCGACGCAAAAGATGTTTAGAGAGACCCAAGTAGCAGGTGTTACAATAGTCAATGTTACTAATGAGTAAGGTAGACACAACATGTGCATGGAACTTGGTCGGGGTACACGGAAGAACTTTACACAGAGTTCGCAATTTAAAATATGCCTTTTGATATGCAGAATATACCTGGTCGGCCATGGACAGAGATGCCGAAATCTTGACACCAAGGTCTTTTACCAATGAAACCGACTGGGGAAAGGGCCAAGACTCACTGTCCAAAACACTGGGGTCCTAAACAGAGATGGCGGAGCAGAACCCACCACCAGCCCCTCCGTCATAGGTAGAGTGCTTTGATCTATGCTATCGGACTCGTTTCTGTACACTTTAGCTTTTGGCCGGGAGCATAGCTCAGGGGCAGCATGCTTGTCTTGGGCTGGGCAGCACGGATTCGAATCCCGCTCGGGCACTCTGGCATGAAGCATGATATAAGAACCCAATTTAATGTATTTTTTGTATCTCAAATGTAGAACTGTTCCGGCTCCAGCACAATTCCTTAGGTTTTGATTCCCGCCCATACAATACAAATTCTTGATCCCGCTAATCATCAACCGCACCAGGTTTGCCTCCCCCAAATAGGAAGTTCTCTAACTACAGATGGCCACATTTCAAAACGCGTGGATCGCCGCTTTTAATAGCACCTAACATTGAAGACTGAATTGCACCCCTCATCAAGTAGTCAAGCAGATATGAATCTTGGAGGATCCCGATCATTTCTTTCACCCTCTTCCCTCTTTGCATCCACTCAAATGCACCTCCACCCAGCCAACTCTTAGTTCTGGCCCTTCTACCAGCCAGCTTGGCATCCCAAGATTATTCTCCTGTTAACGGGGATAAGTGTTAAAAAATGTTATCTGTTGAAGGCACCTCCACACTTCAAGGGCTCACATGAGCAAATCACAGAACCACGCATTGACTAATTCTAGAGGTGCACAGTGAATGTACTAGAAACTGCCTTCACTGAAAATTCCTTGGCAGCGCTGGATTTATTCCCTCTTTTCCCAATCAACATTTATTCGATCTATTATAAATGACTAGCTGAGGTACCCAGTGTTGCCCATGTCCTGATCATGTTCCCTGGAGGATGTTGCTCTTGTCCTCTTGTCAGCAAGTCTTGCTTCAGTTTGCTCTGGTGTCTCATGTTCCCTGGAGGATGTTGCTCTTGTCCTCTGGTCGGAAGGTCGTGCTGCTGTTTGTTGTTGTGTTTCAGAGGCTCTTGATATTGAGTGTTGCTTTGCCTCAGATGGAGCTTTTCCAAGTGATGTTCGTTTTTTGTGCGGCATGTTTCAGTCACTCAATGGCTTCAGCACATTCGAGAAAATGTCCAAGATTGATTGATTGTGCTCTCTTCTCGTGAATGAACTTAAGTAAACTGTAACCTTGCCTTTTCCCATATTTGGAGCGGTGTGATTAAATAAAATCATTTTTTAATTCCCTTTAAAAATGCTTTAATATACACTTCCCAACTGTATACAGTAGTTATACATTTCAAAGGAATAACCAACACATCGAACATTTTGCTTCAGACACTTTTCCAAATTGTGTCTCCTTCTTGTACCTACTTTTTTGCATCCAAACATAGACTACAATCTTGCCCCAGACAAATGAGGAATCCATGCAAAATTTGGTAAAGTGTGGGTTGTATAGCCGGACAAACATACACACACATCCAAAATCTTTTTTGCATATAGGTTTTCTGCATCCAAAGATAGACTACAATCTTGCCCCAGACAAAAGGGGAATACATGCACAATTTGGTAGACGTGGGTTCAACAGTGTGGATTTGTATAGCCGGACAAACATACACAAACACATACAAACATTCAGCTTTACATATAAAGATAACCCACACCCCTGCTATCTAAACCCTACTCCTTGCCCCGAAGCCCCTTTGTACATTTCTGATATGCTTGCATCTCTTTTCTAAGCGTGCTCCCCTTATCCGCTTTTCCCTTTCTCCATTCTCCATAGACCATGCTCTCGTTTACCTCGCGTGACGGCACAATAGCCACTATGCGGGCACGCCTCGGTGCTGCAAACCCACTATGGTGATGATGAGTGCAGTGTAAAGGCATATTAACATAAAATATTTACATAACATAACATCAGATAGTGAGCAACAGTGGTCAGACAAATGGTCATTGGGACAGAATGGATCCCAGTGGGATTCTCCCACCCAGGTATTCTATTTACATTGTATAACTCATTCACACATGCACATTCAGACACATATATATGAAAGATGCCTCTATTTATCATGGATTTAGAATAGGCCAAAGATGGCCTTCTATTAGAGTGAGATCCAAATTGAGGTGGACACGTCTCTGATATTAGTTACACCTGTTCAACCACCCCACCTACAGCAGCGGCTACAAGAAAAATTAAGGGAAATCGATTGTGTAGAGGGAAATGTTTTTTCATTGTGATGGTTCACTACCACATCCCCGAGACCATCGGGTTAACAAACCAGCTTTGGACAACTTGTACCTTCAAGACCCCCTTGGTCATTGGGCTGCATTCACTTATTGCTGGAGGCACTGCCTTTTCAGAGACCATGCACTGAGTACAATCAGAACAAAACATGTACTCCCCTCCTCAACCTGGTCAGAATGTCAACCGTACTCACCCCATTGTAAGAAGCTCACAATTCTGATTTCTTATCTATTGTACATTCTTTTGTGATGAAAGGAGCATTGTTCCTCCCTGTATATAAATCAATCAATTAATTAAATAAATAAATAAACAGTGACACTGTGCGACCAGAACTCCCAGATATCGGGGGTATAAAATATGCCTCAGCTGGTCTTATATTTACAAATTACACGAAATGTCCCCTGTACTTGCGCGATCTGAATGACAATGATCATTGTCTCTGTCTTCCCTCTGTTCCCCCCCCTTGCCGCGTCGTGCCTTGAAACACTTGTGTATAGTCGCGTTATAAATGCCATATCATATCATATCGAATCAAGATCCGAATTGAATGGAAAGGCCACTCATGTTGGTTTCACCTGTTTGGACCCCTTGCCAAGAGCAGGCTACGGATTAAACAAGGGACGGTCTCCAACCTGTCAACCAGAGCCATATAATCCACCAGGTTGTCCCATTGGCATTGGGTGATGTGAACATATGAGATGCCTTTGCCATTTGGTTTCCATGTGTCGCTCGACCCATGCTGCCACTTATTAGGTAGGATATCTTGGGAACCGTGCGCGGCCTGCCTACTTTGGAGCTGTCAAGTCACCGTAGCTAGTATTACCGCAGCAGTAAGCCTACCCAGAAGCTGGCAATGATCTTACCAAGCAGTAGGCCCTACCACCCCAAGGTTAGCTATCGCTAGCCACAGCACCAAGCCTACCCAGAAGCTGGCAATTATCTTACCAAGCAGTAGGCCCTACCGCCCCAAGGTTAGCTATCGCTAGCCACAGCACCAAGCCGACCCAGAAGCTGGCAATTATCCTACGAAACAGTAGGCCCTACCTCCCCAAGGTTAGCTATCGCTACACACCAAACCAACACATTTCACCATCAACATGCCCCTTTGAAGGTAACTTATCGCACAGTTTGCTGCTCTTGGAAATCCTGTAACAACCTCCAGACTGGAGTGAAAACAGACTGCTTTTATCGGTTTCGCTCGTTTGAGTGAAAAGAAGCATTAGTGGAAGCACATGGCGTCTGTAACCTCGTATTATAGCCTCACAGATCATTCAGTCCCACTCACACCTCATCCACCAAAGTTCTCTTGCTTGCGGGCTAAAGGGTGGACTGTGCAGGGGCCAGAGGACACAGGAAGGAGACTCACACCATATCCTTTCTTGGAAGTATCAAGTCTGCATTTATTCAACACAAATTAAACATTAGACACAACATGAACATATCAAGATCAGAGATGCGTCAACAACCATGTTAAATTAATCAAATATTTTCAGGGTCACATTACCGGAGTTTTGGACAGGTGCGATTCTGCAATCATGCAGCACGCGGTGTTGGAGCACGCCTCGTCCCCACCACGCCGTTCGGGAGTGATAGCAGGAGGCCCCAGATCCTGGACCGGCATTACATGTCTCTTGATCCCGCTCCCTCCACCCTCATGGCCCCTACCAGCTGACGCCTTCCAGTGAGCGACCGTTATAGCCCACTTGGCCAGCCAACTGCGTGCACGGGAGGCCCGAAGATGCAAATCACCGGCCCATCAGACCACCACCTGGCCCCATTCCACCATCCCCTGGATCACACAGGAGGAGGCGGTGCTGTCCCTGTCCCTGAAAGGCCTTGAAGGCCGGTTATTCCTGCTGCTGGGCTGCCGTCTGTCCCCAGAAGCCTGTGAAGGTCTTCTGCGCACTCCCGCCCCATCCCATTGCTCCCTTCTCTCGTCATTAGCGGGCATTGGAAGGAGTGGCATGTAAACAGGCCGGGCTGCCTGCCCCAGCCCTACGCGCTCAACCAAGCTAGCCGCTAAATGCACGGCTTTTCTGTCAGGTTCTCTGGGTCCAAAATGCCCATTGTGGAACTTTCAGAAGAGCACTTCAACCATGATGGCACTAATAACGACCTATAGGCCAAAGGCCAGAGGAACATATCCTCTGCAATCATTGGCAGTAAGCGGCATTCCCGATAGTAGCTCTGGTAAATGGCACATGTTGGCTGGAAACAACGGGACATCCACACTCCGGAAGGAGGCGGTCCTTAACTGCACGTACCCATGTACGTAATAGACAAGACGTGGCTTCGATATCCTGACCTTGATGCACAGCATTGCTGTGCACGATGTGTCTTACTTCCTATGACTAGCAGGTCATGCTACTCGGCTGGACAGCTCACGCATATATGACTAGTCTCTATATAAGAGCAGCCTGCATTTTCCAAGATCAGATCCCGGGGTGGGCTGACCTAGCTTTTCATCCTTCTGAGATAGCAAAAATGAGTACCATAATATGAGATAATAAAAACACCTGTTATTACAGTGCTTAGAAGTGGGAGTCATTCTGCATGACATGCTATAAAAGCACATACATATTGTGTTAAATGGACAGAAAAGGCTCTCACTGCACACCCAGTGTTAGCAGGGCTTTCACAGGTGTTGTGGGGCAAGGCACATGAGAAGTGGTGTCTCTCCTTCCCGAACATCCATTTTGGAACCATGACCCTCTCCCACCATTGTTCTGCTACTTCTTCCCACCCACTTTTCCATGGCAAAGTGTCACATCTCAATTAAGAGACCCTCATACACTAAGAGGTTTTTTCTCTACATCCTAAAACGTATAGTCATGTTTTTTCCATTATAAATCCAAGACGGCAAGTCCCACAATTCAACCAAAAACAGGACTGGATGAGCCTTTCCCAAATTGCATGGGAAAGGTTGGCAAATATGTCATGTATATCATGTGACGACATGCGCATGGAATCCTGGGATTTATAAAGGCCGGGCTTAGCTCGGAAGCAACAGAGGGCTTACTGACAGAGGGTGAGGGTAGCAGAAATAGCTGAAATAGGTAGAGGGGAGTCGGAAGGGTGGGATTCAGAGGGTGAATATAGCAGAGGGAGCTGGAATTTATAAAGGAGAGCTGGGGAGAGCAAGTTTCAAAGAGTGAGGTTTGCAAAGGTAGCTGGAATAGGTAGGGGAGAGCCAGGGAGGGTGAGTTTCAGAAGGTGTGGGTAGAAAAGGTAGCTGGAATAGGTAGGGGAGAGCCAGGGAGAGCAAGTTTCAAAGAGTGAGGTTTGCAAAGGTAGCTGGAATAGGTAGGGGAGAGCCAGGGAGGGTGAGTTTCAGAGGGTGTGGGTAGAAAAGGTAGCTGGAATAGGAAGGGGAGAGCCAGGGAGGGTGAGTTTCATAAGGTGTGGGTAGAAAAGGTAGCTGGAATAGGTAGGGGAGAGCCAGGGAGGGTGAGTTTCATAAGGTGTGGGTAGAAAAGGTAGCTGGAATAGGTAGGGGAGAGCCAGGGAGGGTGAGTTTCAGAAGGTGTGGGTAGAAAAGGTAGCTGGAATAGGTAGGGGAGAGCCAGGGAGGGTGAGTTTCAGAGGGTGTGGGTAGAAAAGGTAGCTGGAATAGGAAGGGGAGAGCCAGGGAGGGTGAGTTTCAGAGGGTGTGGGTAGAAAAGGTAGCTGGAATAGGTCGGGGAGAGCCAGGGAGGGTGAGTTTCAGAGGGTGTGGGTAGAAATGGTAGCTGGAATAGGAAGGGGAGAGCCAGGGAGGGTGAGTTTCAGAGGGTGTGGGTAGAAAAGGTAGCCGGAATAGGTAGGGGAGAGCCAGGGAGAGTGAGTTTCAGAAGGTGTGGGTAGAAAAGGTAGCTGCAATAGGTAGGGGAGAGCCAGGGAGGGTGAGTTTCAGAAGGTGTGGGTAGAAAAGGTAGCTGGAATAGGTAGGGGAGAGCCAGGGAGGGTGAGTTTCAGAGGGTGTGGGTAGAAAAGGTAGCTGGAATAGGAAGGGGAGAGCCAGGGAGGGTGAGTTTCAGAGGGTGTGGGTAGAAAAGGTAGCTGGAATAGGTAGGGGAGAGCCAGGGAGGGTGAGTTTCAGAGGGTGTGGGTAGAAAAGGTAGCTGGAATAGGTAGGGGAGAGCCAGGGAGGGTGAGTTTCAGAAGGTGTGGGTAGAAAAGGTAGCTGGAATAGGTAGGGGAGAGCCAGGGAGGGTGAGTTTCAGAGGGTGTGGGTAGAAAAGGTAGCTGGAATAGGTAGGGGAGAGCCAGGGAGGGTGAGTTTCAGAAGGTGTGGGTAGAAAAGGTAGCTGGAATAGGTAGGGGAGAGCCAGGGAGGGTGAGTTTCAGAGGGTGTGGGTAGAAAAGGTAGCTGGAATAGGTAGGGGAGAGCCAGGGAGGGTGAGTTTCAGAAGGTGTGGGTAGAAAAGGTAGCTGGAATAGGTAGGGGAGAGCCAGGGAGGGTGAGTTTCAGAGGGTGTGGGTAGAAAAGGTAGCTGGAATAAGTATGGGAGAGACAGGGAGGGTGAGTTTCAGAGGGTGTAGATAGAAAAGGTAGCTGGAATAGGTCGGGGAGAGCCAGGGAGGATGAGTTTCAGAGGGTGTGGGTAGAAAAGGTAGCTGGAAAGCAGAGGGGCAGAAGAAGGGTTGACTGCAGGGATGAGTGATTGGTGAGATGTTCTTTGAAGAAAAACGTCTTCAGGTCCCTCTTGTCCCTCGAACAACTACATCACCCATCATCCCTGATTCCAAACCTAAGTTCTCTTTAAGATGAATAGCCACTTTATTAGTATAATGTGTCATATGGCATTTTTGCTATTTCACAGCATTGTAAATAACAGTATATGGATCAACTACAACCAACTGTTTTCACCCAACATCTTTCCCTTGTTTACACTACCATTTCTCAAAACATGCAGAAAGAGAGCGATATGCTGCAAGTCCTGGCTTTTTACCATTTGTCATTTTACATTCTTGGACAGAATCATATGGTTGTATTTCCTCAATATAAATTGAGGATTATAAGTACCAGAATTCCAACCGACGTTTGCCCAAAGTACAAGCAAAGCATGGCTGCTCAAATCACACCAGGCGTTGCACACTTTGACATCTTTGCGAACCTTTTTTTGTGTCTACTACTTTCAAGACTTAATGTTCGCCTGGAAAATCAGTTTGGTAGCATTTCAGTGATAAAACCAGCTGGAATACCGCCAAACGGAATTACTGTTTCGGCCATTAGGCCCCATGGATTTACAGCAGGATTGCAAGTGGTGGTATGGCGGTGTAAGTCCCCATATTTGACGTTGATAGGACTCCGTGGGAATTTGGTAGTATTAGCGCAGACAATAATTCAGCTGGTGGTAATTCTGTCACATTTTGTCGGTAAGGTGGCAGATTTACCTGCAGCATTTTGCTGGTGGTTTGTCCTCCAGCCTATCAACAACCTATAGTAAAGCGGTGCGGTAATGCAGAGGTAACGGAATTACCACCACGTTACTGCCATTTTGTACCACACTGCCGTGCTCGTAATGAGGCCCAATTCGAATTAAAAGTTAGCTTGTTTTAGGTCAGAGTTTAAAAAAGGTGTTTACTTTCTGATTCATTTAAACTTAGGTTGCCTTGGGTGCGCATGCAAACCTTTCAAATTGAACACCCACGACTTGGTTTAGGTGCTCTTACCTACCGCCACACCAGGCTGCAAGGCGAGGGCCCACACAAGTGAATGGTGGTTGCCGCCCCCTCCGTTTGTTTAAGACATTAAAAAATAAATTAAAACAATTTCGACTTGGTTGACCATGATAAACTCTGCAACACACTAGCCAACAACTTCAATATGTTCAAGGACGCCACCGAATGGATCAAATCCTTTCTAGCAGATAGGACATCTAGAGTATCCATTGGCAAAGAATCAGCCGACCCCAAACCAGTCCCCTTAGGTGCCCCGCAAGGGTCATGCCTATCCCCTACACTGTACAATGCCTATACAAAGTTGCTCTTTGCAGCTCTGGACTCTATGGGTGTCATCTACACCAACTTCGCAGATGACACCCAGATCCTTATCCCATTAACAGACGATCACGAGCAAGACTCACTTCTTGTCAACCAAATGTACTCACTTATACAAAACCGGATGGTGAATAATAGCCTTTGGCTCAATGATGACAAAACTGAGCTACTCATACTAGATTCATCCTCCAAAATTGACTCACTCCAGCCCATCTATAAATCATTTACCATTGATGAGACTTCAATCCAGTACTCAAACAAGTCAAGACACTGGGCCTCATTACGACCCTGGCGGTAAGTTACCGCCAGGGCCGTGACTTTACCGCCATGGTGCTAACTACGTTAACGCCATGGCGGTAAGGGGATTTACCGCCCCATTCCGACCTTGGCGGGGCGGTAAATCCCCAATCCCCATTTACCCTTCCCCATTCCCATTTTTGCCCCATAGGGCATAATGGGAGTGGGGAAGGCGTTAATTACGCCACCGTAAATTACGGTGGCGTAATTAACACCAAGTTCCCTTACCGCCATGGTTTTTTACACCCGCTAAAAGCAGGTGTAAAAACCGCCATGGCGGAAAGGGAACTCGTAATTGGCGGTAAGGGGTCGGCGCAGCTAACGCTGGCGCTAACCCCTTACCGCCAGGGTCGTAATGAGGCCCACTGGGTGTCTACCTAGACACTTTCTTAACCATGTCAAAGCAAGTAAACACACTAGCCTCCTCCACCACCTACACATCCAAGCACTTATACTATCTAAGCTCAACTATGGTAACATCCTCTTCCTTGGCACCTCCAAAACCAACATATCCAAACTTCAGCTTCTGCAGAATAAAGCCCGCCTAGGCATAAAAAAATCTGAACACATTTCCAATATCAGGAGAGACAATCACTGGCTCCGTATACAAGCTAGTATACTATTCGAAACCCTAAGCATTACGCATACATGCATTGCCAACAAAGCGCCCAAATACCTCATCAACACAGTCAGTAAGAAAGCCCAGACAAGACTCCTCAGATCCAACAATAACACTTACCTCGATATCCCACGGTACAAAAGAGAGAAAACGGAAGGCAGCAGCTTCAAAGTCCTTGCGCCAGACACTGGAACTCACTACCAACCAACATCAAGACTGAAACTTCCTTTCCACAATTCAAAAAATCACTGAAAACTTGGTTATTCAACCAATACTAGATCAGCTTAGACCCCTCACCTTCATTGACTAGACCTCTATCATCCACCTGTATATTCACTATAAATAACAATACCACTGTTCTTATTGTATTCCTATGTTTTATTATAAAGATGTAATTAACCACTGTAACTATAACTACGCCGTGATACCTCCTGGTCTGGGTGTATAACAAATGTAATAAATAAATAAATAAATAAATACATAAATAAATAAAATAAACCTGCTACAGTGCCACTGCCGGGTTTCGGATCCTGGATAAGATTTGAACGTCATGACTCTGAAACAGGACACCTGACCTTAAGATCACAGCAAACATTTGGTTTTCCTTTCATCTTTGCGCCATGCGTCGTGCTCTCTGTCACGTTGAGCGGTGCTGGCTCAAGTCAAAGGGCCTCATTCCGAGATTGGAGGTAGCTATGGCGCTATTTGCGCCATGGCTGCCTCCAATAACGAGTCCGAGTCCGGTGTTGTTCAATGGGGACTTACCGGTCCATTCCGACCCTGGAGGGACCGGTAAGTCCCCATTGAACAAACCATTCCTCATTCCCATTTGAGCCCGCAGAGGGCTCAATGGGAATGGGGAGGGCGCTAATAACGGGCTCGCGAGTAGCAAGCCCGTTGTTAGCGCCCTGGTCCCTTTGCGGGACCCGTAAAGGACGTGTGGTCCGACCACACATCCCTTACGGTTCCCGCTAAGGGACCTCGGAATTGGGCAGTAGGGGATTACCGGCACTGGTCTCCTTAGCGGTGCCGGTAATCCCTTACCGCCCACCTTGTAGTGACCCCCAAAGACTGAGGGAATTGTAATTCATACTCCTCTTATAATGCTCTTTATGATGATTTGCTTCTTTGCGCTAAATGTTCTTACTTTTCTGATCTGTTGTTTACTCATTCAACTCATCTTAGGTGTCTTTTACAAACTCTCTCTCACCTCCTTTCTCCACCTACCCCTGATTACTGTATCAATTCTACGCTTTCAGCCACTGATTTTGCACTATTCTTTGCTTCAAATGTGCCTCTCTCCGCTCAGTATTGAGTCCTCTGCTCCCTGGCCACTTTCGAGGTATCCTACCTCAGTCCCTAAAGAAACTATTTCCTGTTTCACTTTAATTACCAATGAGGAGACCACTCTTCCGTTGGCCCGAGCCCATCCTACTTCTTCTCCTTCTGATCCTATCTTGTCTCTTATCTTACTTCTTTGTTTAATATCTGTCTTCAATCCTCTACATTTCTATCCTCATTTAAGTGTGTCTCTGTCATTCCCACCTTGAAGAAACCGTCTGCTGACCCTTCTTTGACCTCTAATTTTCACCCTATTTCTTTATTACCTTATCTTTCTAAAATACTTAAGCGTATTGTTTACTCCCAAGTTTTGATCTTCGTTTCTGATAACGCGAGTCTTCTCTGCTTTCAGTCTGGATTTCGCCCCTTCTCATTCTACTGAAACTGGAATTCTTTCCATTCTAGATTCTCTTTTATCTGCTCGTTACTCTAAACACTCATCTTTACTTGTTCTTCTCAATCTATCTGCTGCTTTCGACACTGTTGACCACTCTCTCTGCTAGCTTCCCTTTCTTCCTTTGGTTTCACTGGGTCGGTTCTTTCCTTGTTTAAATCATACCTATCCCAAGGGACATTTTCAGTTTCTTGGTCGGGGGCTTTCTCTGATACGCTCCGACTTATTCACGGTGTCCCTCAACGCTCAGTCCTTGGACCCTTTTCTTTTCTCTCTCTACACTTCCCACTTGGCTGAAGTTATGTCCTCTTCTGGTCTCTCCCACCACTTTTACGCTGATGACACCCAGCTCTATCTTTCCTTTCCTTAATTCTATACTGATATTCACATTAAACTTTCCACAGGTCTCCTGGCCATCCAATGTTGGATGTCCATTCGTACTGGCTCTTAACACCACCAAAACTGAGGTACTTTTCCTCCCTGCAAACACTATTCTCTCTCCTCTCTCACCTTCCTTTGTTTCATTTCTTCCTTCCCAATTATCTATTTCTCTTACAGCTCATAGCCTAGGGCTTTATTTCGCTGATGAGCTGTTTTAGGCATCACATTTCTCTATCTGCACATGCTTGTCGGTTTCATCTATACGATATCCGGAAAGCTCGTCTATTTCTAACCTTCGATGCCACCAAGCTCTGGATATCTTCTTTAATCTTCTCTCACCTTTTTTACTGTTCCTCTGTCCTTTTTGGTCTCCCTCTTATCTGTCTCACACTTCTGAAATCTTTTTTTTTAACAAATTTTATTGGTTTTCTGTTACACATTACATAGCACAACATTAGACTCTTAGGGAGTCGAACAACAACAACTTTCAACAGTCTTTAGATCCAAGAAACCATACACATTGATCACAATATAATGATATTAGCATCAGCACATCATTTACATGAATTATGCATTTATCGAGGACGTCATTTTATTGAGCATCTTCCCACTTCTGCCAGACCTTTTGGGCTTTCCCCGGGCATCCTCTGGCTCCGTATACCCGCTGCGCCATTGCTATGCATTTGTTTACATCTGTAACCCATTGCTCAAATTGCAGTATTACACTCGATCCCCACAATTTCGCTATATTCCTCTTAATCAATGCTGTAGTGGTTGAGATAAACACTTTTTCATATTGCGTCATTTCCCCTTCCTCTTCCACTCCCAGTAACAGTAGTTTGGGTTCTCTGGGCACTACACATCCCAGCACTCTCGTGAGTTCATCACAGCATTGCTGCCAATACTGTTGGATTTGGGGGCAGTCCCACAGTATGTGGAAGAAGGTGCCCTCTTCATGTTGGCAGCGCAGGCAATTTGGGTCTTCAGTTCTGCCCCAGCGATAGAGAGCCACTCTCGGATAATTCATTCTGTGTAATATTTTAAGCTGAATACGCCAGAGTCTAGATGATATGGCTGTTTCGCAGGGTGCATCAGAATCGTAACCCACTCTTCCGGCAGGATGATGCCCACAACCAGTGCTTTAAGTGGGGTAAGAAATTGAGGGGGGGGCCCTCGTTTGGGGGCGTGGCTTTCATTGTGGGCGTGGCCTAAAAGTGCACAAATCATAGTAAGGTGCGCAAACAAATATATAAATGTATGTGAGCATTTATATGTTTGTATGCGTACTACTATGGTGTGTGTACTTTTCAAGCCATATTTTATAAACATAGCAATGTTACATATTTCTATGTTTATAAAAGGTGGCTTGAAAAGTGCACAAACCATAGTAAGTTACGCACACTTGTGTGCTTACCTTACTATGGTTTGTGTACTTTTCAAGCCACCTTTTATAAACATAGATATTTGTAACATGTTTCTATGTTTCTAAAAGATGGCTTGACATGTAAACAATTCAAGGCATCTTTTATGAAGCGTTGATGACGGATAAAACAAACCGCAAGGTGGCTTTGTCCGTCGACAAAGCTTTATAAAAGATGCCTTGAATTGTGCACGTTTCAAGCCGTCTTTTATAAACAGAAATATTTCTCCCTTTATAAAAGATGGCTTGAAACGTACACAGTTCAAGGCATCTTTTATAAAGCTTTGCCGACGGAGAAAGCGCCTCGGGCTCTGTGATCTATCTGCTCAGAGCACATAGATCACTGAGCCCGAGGCGTCTTTCACCCTCTGCGAACCTGCGGGCTCCGTGATTTAATCTGCATATTAGATCACGGAGCCCGCAGGGGTCAGTGACCTGGGGAGGGAAAACAAAGGGACAGTAACTTCCTCTGATGACCCTGATGAGGGGTCATCAGAGGGAGTTACACTAACTGACAGAAGTGCCGCCAGCCTCAGCGTCGCTCTGGCTGGCTGGCACTTCTGTCAGCTTGGCCGACATAATGACGGGCGCATCTCCCGTCGTGGCTGCGGCCGCGGCGGGATAATGCATCCCGCCAATGTTGTGTGGGACGGGGGGCCCCGGCTGGGCCCCGGCTCAGCCCCACTTTCTGGAGACTGCCGGGGCCCGGCCCCGGCAGGCCCCGGCCCACTTAAAGCACTGCCCACAACCCTCTCCCATTTAGATTTCAGGCTTAGTAATTCAGATTTAGCAAAGGAGGTTATAGCACTGTATATAGCAGAGGGGATTTTGGTGTCGATACGGTCTAGGACTATATTCCTCTCCATGGGAGTACACTCAGGCATGCTGGACAGGGCCAGGAGGTGTTTTTGTAATGCATGTTGTAATTGTGTGTGACGATAACGTTCAGTTTCAGGGAGATTGAATGTACTTACTAAGTTTTCAAAGGGCACCAGTTTATCCTCTGTAATTACGTCACCCACTTTTGTTATCCCTAATGACACCCATCTCGGCCATCTAGGGAGTTTGCTTACCTTTGGGAGATTCCTGTTTTCCCATAAGGGTTGTACTGGGGTAATTTTCTTGTCCTAACCAATATATTTATGGGTCTCTGCCCAGATTAATGTCATATGAGTTAGCATGTTCCAGGGAGGGGGCGGGGGGTGCTACGATACTTATTCTTTGATAGAGACATTCCAGCGGGAGCAGTCTCTTAAATCTTTTTTCAATGCCTCTATTTGTGTACTCTTTCTTTCAGTCGTTTGCAACTCTATTTCTTTTTCACTTTCTACTCTTAGCTGGCTTTCTTTCCAGTCCCGTCTCCAATTCAACTTCTTATGACTAGTTTTTAATCTCTGTATGGCCCTGTGCCAGATTATCTCTTTTCTCTGGTGTCATTCTACACCCCCACTCGCACACTTCATCCTTTTTCACAATTTCGCCTTGTCACCCTCTGTCCCCCCCTGCGCGCAATCACGTTTCCGTTCTTTTGTCTTTGTTGGCCCCTCCGTAATGGAATGTTATTCCCCTTTCCCTTCGCTCTATCACATTGTTTTCTTTGTTTCCATGACGCTCTCAAATCCTACTTACTACACTCTGATTGATATGGCAGTTTATTTTTTGTTGTTATTTCTCAATTATTGGACCACTTGATTCTATGTACAGTTATAAAACTGAAATAACATACAACACAAATAAAAAAATCACTGCTTGCAGAATTTCAAAATGCCTCATATTGACGTGTTCCTATACGGACATGTTTGGGTACTGGATCTCAGATTGAATATCTGTTCCTTGGCAAATGCTTTTATATCGTGTGCGGTTTTGTCGAAATCGTAAAAGACAAGCCTGGATTAAATGTGCCTCCCGTTCGTGTCCCATGACGTCACTTCCCAATGCTAGCAATTGAGCCCTGTCCCAAACCCACTTCCTGTACCAAGAGGCATTTATATCATAAGCATGGCACATGGTCTTCCACTTGGAGTGAGCAATGATGACACCATTAGAATGAAGTCAGGGCATGAGCAGGCTAGACTATATTTAGAGCAGCAGTCTGCAACGTTGGTCTACCAGATCTTTTAAACTACAATTACCATCCGCCCAAGCCAGAGGAGTCAATGGTGAGGGATCATGGGAGTCATAGTTCCAAACAACCGGAAAGCCAAAGGTTGCAGTAAATATTAAACTAATCTATGAAAATCTACAATTTTATCTAATACAGTTTGATCACAAATACTTGCTTCTTTTACCGGGGAGGGTTTGGGGGCGGGGGGATTTCTGCATTCCCCATCCCTTCCTGTGTTTAGTTTTAGCTATTAGGTGGTGCTTATGCGCCACTTACAAGATGGTACTATTGTATTGGAGTACAGCTCGGAGGGAGATGGCATGTGGAGGGACACATAACTTGTGGGTGTAATTTGGTTATTGACCCACCCACTTACTGCCCATGGCCAAGCTAATCCTGATGGCCATTCCCACCTTCTACCTGTGCCTCCCCACCCAAACCTCATCCTCCTAGGACCTCTTTGATCTACCGCCATCAAGGATTAATATGACACTTTGGCCTGCCAGTGTTATTTCTAAGCAGTCTGTGTATTATTAATGGCCTAATTGCAGTGCTAAATGCACTACTAGTGCAATAGCATGTCTTAACCAAGGGTGCCCTCAGCCACTGGATGGATGTCTGTCCTTGCACTGACATCCTGTTAAAGCAATCATTGACGAGGCCAGGTGTTGCGGCTTGTGTTTAGGTATCAGAAAAGCATTTGTCTGGCATGGAATCATCCAAAATGACCGAGATGAAATGACCGAATGGGAGATTTACCGAAAATACCCAACTGCAGAAAAGTTCGACCAAGTTCCCCCATTCGGTGGAAGGGGCTGCGGGGTGTCCCCCGCAGCATTGCTCACTATATTGTGAGTGGGGGTTGTGTGGGTGTGCCCCGCAGCCGGTCCCAAAAAAAATAAAATAAAATAAGGAACGGATCCTGTGGAGCCAGTTCCAGTGGTCGAAGTGAGCAGGAGTGGTTGGGAGCGGCGCTCTTCGACTTTTTCAAGTTAAGTTTTACTGTTCCTATACTTTTAATTTAAAAAGAAACTGTTCTGGAATGGTTTCGTTTTAAAATAAAATTATAGGAAGAAGTTGAAACTTACACTTTCACTGGACTACACTAAACGTTCCCTTAAACAGCAGGCGAATGTGTTTTGGGGTTTGTATTGTATGTGGGAGGGGGCGTGGAGATGGGGTTTGCTGGGATGGGTGCCGGCTAGCAAGGAACATAGTTCCACTACTTCTTTTCGTACACTTGACCACTGGCCGGTTCCCTATCACGGAAGTGAAAGGGAACAAGCGTTGTAGGGGCACAGCGAGTCGGCAGTAAGGTAAGTAGGGGTGTGGGTGTGGGTGGGGGCCAAGTCAGACATGTTCAGGGGAGAAAACACAGAATGTTATTTCGGAAAAATAATCTTCAGTCTTTTCTCCCTGGAACATTTTCAACCCCGATCCTCTGGCATTGCTACCAGATGCCCAGGTCAAAACATTTACCAACTCTTGCCATCTTTTTGCCAGGTAGTACCATTATGGTAGTTCCTGGCAAATGTTTACCGCATGCCTACACAGAAGCCAAAACTGTTGGCTTTGCCAGTATTTGTTTTGCTTGTGACTTCATCCCATCCTCAGACGCTCTGCACTAACCCTCTATTACTTCACATTTTAAATTGTTGATTTGTAGGAGAAAACCTTTGGACCTTTTGAGTCACAATAGTTTTAAGTGTGTAACCACAAAGTAATCCGGCGGGTAACAGATGCGGGGCCTGCCGTGGGAAAACGGTTTCCTCTGAAAGGTAGAGGGGCTGGGGCAGGGTCGGCGACAAGTCATGGTGACATTGCAAAGGCCCAGTGGGTTTTTCCACTGTTCACGTGACACCGGCTTGCAAGTGTTGCTGAAAGCCTTCTATTAATGGCCATTGCCGGCGACTTACCAAGCCACTTGCAAAACGGAGTCACTCTGGATGTTGGACCAGTGATTATGGATCAATGTGTTTATTGGGTCACTCTGTACCCGTTCGAAGTGATGCAAAGTTTACCAAGCGTTGCCCTGGCCTGGCGAGAGCAGAGCAAACAGAGCCAGGACAGCGGTTTGCCTGCAGCCTTGTCTGTGTGTCCAGTGGTGCGGCCCCTCTTTGTTTGCAGACTGCAATAGTGGCCGGGCCTTGGCCCCAGGCCGAAGTGATGCACACCTGCACAGCATTTGCGTCACGTTTGTTTTATTTTTCAGATGTGATGCTTTCTTGGTTGAAAACAAGGGAGGCCTGTGCCGGCCGTGCCCACGTGATTGGTACTCATTCTCAGGGCGAAAATGAATTTCTTGTATTGTGAGCAGAAAACAAAAAGAAATGGGGGCATTGCTGTAATAATAAATGAAGTAAAAAGCCATAGCTAAAAATAATGATAATTGGATAATGTGCACAGCGCTTCTTTGCGTTTTTCTCCAGCTTCTAAACGCTGTAATAATAAGCGTCACTGTTATTGCCCTCTCGTGGTACTCAATTTATCAGCCTCACATCACAGGACATGTTCTTATCCCCAAGGGGAGCACGTTGCTTGCGAGCTATCTGCCTCCCACATGCATACATGTATGCATTTATGGGACGTGCAGTGCTTTGGGGACTTAACCCGGGGGTTGCAGGAAGAGCACAGGGTTAGTAGAAGAGGGTGTCCGGATCCTATGTGTTATTTTATTTGCTTGCAAGTTACTTTTGCTGACCCAAAGATCCTTTGAAGTTCGGACTGAGGTGGCAGGAGAGAGTGAAGAGGGGAGCAGCAAAGGAAGGAAGGTGCAAGAGAGGGGAGAAAACACCTGGCGTGGAGAAAGGAAGGGGAGAAGAAGAGAAGGAAGGGGTAACCCGAGAAAGACGAAGTGGAGGAGAAGAAGTGAGCAGCAGATGGAAGGAAGGGGTGCAAGAGAGGGGAGAAAACAATTGAGAGAAGAAAAGAAGGAGTAGAAGAGAGGGAAGAAAGGGAGGAGAGAGGGAACAGGAAATAGGAAGCGATGAAGCATGAAAGGAGACAGCAGCCGAGGGAAACAGGATTCCATGTTACATTGGGCGCCTGACTCGCCTCTGTATCACCTCGAGGGCCATTTCAAAGCACTGAGGCTGCATGGAAGGAAAGGGAGGATGATACGGGTCATTCAGGGACTAAGCCAAGATCTGTTGGGGGCTATGTGAGGGTCTGGGATGGATATTATGATATGCCGAAAGCCATCGCTCTCGGGAAGATAGCTCAGGGGCAACGTGTTCGCCTCCGAAGCAAGACAACACGGAGCAACACAGGTTCAATCCCCGGGTCTGCGCTTAGAAACCTCTGGGTATTAAGCGCACGTTATAAATATCATATCATGTTAGGGACGGGCGAAGGCTGCAAATATCAGGAAATGTGCCACAGGCAGGTCTGGCACAGGAAGGTGCTAACCCTGGCATGAACCTCTGAGAAGTATTGTCCTTCGACGTGGCATAGAAGCGCAAGTGAGCGCTATACAAACAACCGTTGGAAACAGGTTTGGGTTTCTAAACATTGAGGGTAAGACTTTGTTTTGATACGTGGGGAGAGGGCTTTACAAACAACTCTATATTTGCTGGATCTCCGTCGTTAGTATATTGGTGGCCATGTGTGATTGGGAGAACTGTTAATAACAGTGTATGAGACCCCCAACCCATCATGGCCACATTCTTTAATCAGACAAATAGTGAGAGCCATCTATACTAGTGACAATGACCACAAGAAAACTACCAAACATAATAAAATGTTGCTAAATGTGGAAACCCCACAAATTTGACAAGCAACATGGAAAGAAAACAAGCTCTTAATGGCAAAATTCAACATCTCTACGGAATATGAGGACGATACTCAGCTTTACATGAGGGTAAATAGCGTGTAGGACATCATTCATCTCACGATTACCTGGCCATCATCCAGTCCTGGATGTCGATTGCCTACCTCAAACGAAACCCATCCAAGAGTGAATTTGATCCACAACTCTCAGGTTCAGAAAAATCCGCGAGCTTCACCATTGACAGCAGCCTGTCCTTCCAGAAACACAGAGCCAAGAAAGCCCAATTAAACTGGCTTAGAATCTCTACCCCTCGAAAAATCAAACCCTTCTTCAAGCCGCATAACTTTCAGACCATAGTGCAGTCCCTTGTGGTCTTGCACTTCGATGTGGGAAATGCTCTCCTCACAGGACTCCCAGCTGCTAACTTCTCTCCCCTAAAATCAGGCCACCATGCTGCAGTATGTCATATTACAAGAGCATGGAAATTTGACCGAATGAGCCCATCCTACGCGAACTGCCTTTGCTTCCACTCTAGGCCAGGATACTATTCAAGACGGCATGTATCATCTACAAAGCAGTCACAAGTAGCACACCAGCGTACATGGCGGCTAAGCTCCACATATCTGGTGGCACACTCCCCTCACGCAGCAAATCTACCAACCGGCTTGAATCACAACTCGTCCGCAAAGAGAGAACCCGCCAGCAATACTTCTCTTGTCATGCACCCCCACTCTGGAACTCAATCCCAGTGTCGGCTCGGAATACCCCCACAATTCTCTAATTTCACAAATCTCTCAGAACATGGTTCTTTCAACAACACCTGACCACAGACTAATTCCAATGTTTGCACATACCGACGCACAGACCTCACAGTACTGCACTACAGTTAAAAGATGGCTGCCCAGATGCAGTCTAGCCACACTTTCTACAGCGCTCCACTGCTCTTGAGCTAGGTCTGCGTTTTCAGCTATAAATATACAAAAATAAAATAAACATTTCTCACCCCAACGTAAGCAGTTCTGCTTGCTTCAAGAAGATGGATGCCACCATAAGAGAGCGTTCACTCTCATGCACTTGTTTCCACATCACTCAATGGCTGTCACATACCAGGGCCCCCATAATACATATTACCATGAGCTCTGTTAAAGAGCTGAAGCTCTTTCCAGTCAGAACTAATATAGAGGTGAATGCAGAACTAGGGAGAGAGAGAGAGATAGAAAGGAGGGCCCAGGCAGAGACAGGCGAAAGGAAAGAGGGGGCAGACGTGCCTCCAGGGCGTCAATAGGAGACTCAGTCCCCCAGGAAGGGCAAGGTCTTCATTTCCTTCCTGAAGTTATGTTATGTTAGGTTGACTTTTACTGCATACCATTATCATTTGCATGGTCTCCAGGTGCTCATGTGGCTCTGTAAGAAGAGGGTGGGTTGGGTTAGTGAGGGAAGAGGGCTAGGACAGAGGTTGTGCTCTTCTGGCGATGCTTGCAGACCAGAAGAAACTGACGTCGGTGTGTGTCTGCTTTCTAAGTGTGCTTTTGTGTGCACTGCCTTGTTGTATCTGGCGGGGTAATGCCCAGTGTCAGGTATTGTTTGTTGGTTGCGGATGTTTGTTGTGGTGGATGTGTGATTTGTGTGTTTCATGTAGTATGGCTGGCCCTTCATGGCATGTGCGGTAATTTGGAGGTATGCGGGAGAGGAGCAGGAACATGGGTGGTTAGAAAAGTGGCAAGCTTCAGAGTGTAGCCCTCTCTCAACACCGTGAGAGGATTCAGCCGGCAGCACGACCGTATTCAATACAGTGACTAAACTGCAAAATGCAACAAAAGGCAACTAAATGCAATACACTTACTTCCTAAATTCATCAAGTGAGATACATTGGCTAAACTCAAAATAACTTTAAGTGCAATACATTGGCTGCCCTCAAATTCATCTTCATGCAATACATTGGCTGTCTTCAAAATTAGTCTAAGCTCAATACTTTGGCTACCCTATGGATTAATCTAAGTGCAATACATTGGCTAACCTCAAATTCATCTATATGCACTAAAAAAACTTTGCTAACGGAACGTTATGGTTCAAAGTAAAACCGGAAAACCCCTCAAATTCGCCAGTTATGGTAAGCTAAGCAACCATAACTGCCCGCACCACTGTGCACTGCTAAGACTAACACCCAGGACATCAAAGATGACATCACAAATGTCATTGATGACATCACTGATGACATCACATGTGTAGGCCCTTCGTTTTTGTTCACTGCCATATCTAGGACAGGTGGGTTTATTTACTGACAGGCAGAAAGTAAACTTTCAAAAGGTATTACATTTATAGATATTGCTATTCTCACATGTTCTTACAATACTTTCCTTATGATTTAATCGCATCTTATGATGTACATATATTGGGGAAGAAGCAGGCCTGAAACACAGCAATCATTTTTGTGCGTGAATACAATCATGTAGATTATACACAGTTGCTAATGATACTGCCTCTTGTTTGCTTACTTTACTTTCTACATATAAGCCCCATATTTGTATGCATTGTAGTCTATTTATGTTTCTGTGTTTATTAGTAGAAATATATAGTAAGTGATGTATTATTAGCTACATAGTACATGTTTCACAGTACGGAAAAGTCTCATACATAAGCATTCATCTTTTTTTATATAACTTTGGAACATTACACATATAGCGCCTATGTGGTGTATGCTGCAGCCAATACCTACATTCTGTATGAGTAGGTTCCTGTACTAGAAAGAACACTGCAATTGAATGTTCTTTAGAACGCTACATTGCGTAATGAAGTATGTTGTTTATTACGCATCTCACGATAATCCCTGATACTTTTTTCCAAAATTACATTCACAACCCCATGTCTAAAAAGTAAATGCACATGTGATGTCTTCAGTGATGTCATCAATGATATTTGTGATGTCATCTTTGATGTCCTGGGTCCCTTAACAAAGTTTTTTTTAGTGAATTTTACAGGTTTTTAGTAGGGCAACTTAACCATAACGTCCCTTAAACAAATTTTTTTTACTGAATTGCACAGGTTTTCAATAGAGCAACTTAACCATACCGTCCCTTTACCAAAGTTCTTTTGCTAAAGAGCATCGGTTTATAGTTGTGGCACGTAACCATAATGTAAAGTCACTTCTGACTTATTTACACACCTTGCGGAGAATACCACATGATAATATGCTGTTGTACAGCACGGTGTTACACTCACCTGGTATCCTCATGGTCGCCACCCAGCCGGGTTACTCGCTGGTATGCTTCTCAGCTTTGCCCTGATGTGGTCTGCGGGGAAGGTTTTGCCTGAAAATACAGGAGGACTGTGTTCAAGACTGACCGATTGGGGTAAGTATCCTGCCTCCACCCCCGTATGATTTCAGTCCCTCTGGCGCCCTCTCCTCACCTTGTTGTAGAATTAGGCGTGCTCTCCATCCTGCCTTCTTTGCAGGGGCGCGTTGTCTTTCATGGGCGAGTGTGGTCCAGTTACTTCACTGACGCCGACACGTTTGATATTGTTCAGGTAGGTCTTATTGCTGTTCTTTAGTTTTGTTGCTATCATGCATGCCTTTCTTTGTTTAAAATGTCTCTTTTTTCTCCCTTAGGTATGCGGAGCTTCAGCGCAGCGAACTGGCTTGGTTGAGCCCCACTGGTAAATGATGGCGCATTAAGAGCGCTATGATGCGGTAAGTAAGCGCTATGCGCAGCACTGCAAAGTCTTGCCTTTGCTAACCTGTGTTTTCCTTCCTTGTAGGTTGCGGTGTTCTTCAGCGCGAGTGGAATGTCTGGAGTGGTGCCAGCCGAGAGGCGACCAGCCAGGTAAGCCTTTTGAGCAGTTTGTAATTTGTAAATGTCTCTACTGCTTTCTTTAATGTTGCCTCTATCTTCCTCTTTCAGGTCGTGCTGTCCGGGAGGCGTGTATATTCGAGGAAGCTGTTCTCAGAAGCTGCGAGTGGTTAAAGATGAAGACTGCAGGTAAGATGCTTCTGCTAATGATGTTCCTTTTGCCTCCTTGCAGGTTCTGCTTCTCCGAGGTTCGAGGGATAGCTGGACATGGTGAGCGTCACTTTGCAAGCTGCAAAGTAACGCGAAGCGTGTTGTCTTGCTCGGGTGTGGTTTAAATAGCCCCAACAAAATAGTCCAGGTAAAGTAGTCCCTAGGCTACCACAACCAAAACACTAGACCGCATAGCTTGGTTCTTAGAAACCAAGCTATGTGGATGCCTTCATGTTGGCTGACAATACAATAAAGTAATTCCCAAGCACATTGTTTTTCATGGTGTATGAGCCTGGCACTATAGGCGCCAGGACTGGCCCCATGAGGGCTTTTGAAGAGGATGCCAGGCGCTAGAGGCCCGAGTCCTGACTCCACCTGGCCAATGGGTTTGCCAGAGGCGGTTTTGGGCGAGGGTCATGACAGCACTCCCCCCTAAGGCCCTCCCATGGTATTCCTTCTGTCTGGGCCAGGTTTGGTTGGGAAGTTCTGATGGAATTTCCTGATTAGACGTGGGGCGTGGATATTCTCACTGGGCTCCCAGGATCTATCTTGCAGTCCAAATCCTTTCCAATCGACGAGATAATATAGCTTGGTCCTAGAGTATTTAGAGTCCAAGATATCTTTGACTTCGAATTCTGGTTCTCCATCAACAAGTATGGACTTAGGTGGTGCCCCAATCCGTGTGCCGGGTTGCATTGGTTTCAGGAGGGACACATGGAATACCGGGTGGATGTGTAGATTAGGTGGTAAATCCAGTTTCACGGCTGCTGGGTTGATAATTGCCTTATGGTATAGGGTCCTAAGAATCTGGGATGAAAGGTCCGGGTTCCCTTCATGGGTACGAATTTAGCGGCTAACCAAACTTTATCTATTACTTGATAATCAGGGGCCTTTTTCCGGTGTTGGTCAGCGAATCTCTTTTGTTTTTCTTTGGCATGAATAAGGTGTTCCTTTGCCCTTTTGAAAGCCTGAGTAATGGTTGTGTGTAGAGTCTTTACCGCTGGCATTTCCAAGCTGGCTGGAAGGTCTAGTTCACAGGTACTTTTCGTAGTTCTGGTTGTGTTAAGGCTGTCGTGATACCCAAGAGTTTGTCTTCAGGTATAATAGGTACTGGGTCTGGAGTTGTATATACTATTTCATCTATGCCCATGCGAGATAAGGCATCCGCCTTTCCGTTTCTGACTCCTGGACGAAATGTGATTACATAATCATATTCGGCGAAGAAAAGGGCCCACCGAAATTGGCGCGAGGACTGGGCCTTGGCTGTTTTGAGATATTGCAGGTTTTGGTGGTCTGTGATGACTGTAATGGTGTGTCTGGCCCCTAGAAGGTAGTACCTCCAGGCTTTAAAGGCAGATTTGATAGCCAGGAGTTCATTATCCGTGATGGCATAATTAATCTCTGGAGGTGAGAACTTTTTCGACCAGAAGTCCACAGGATGTAGCTGGCCGGCTTCCGTGTCTCTCTGTGAAAGGACAGCCCCCATTGCGAACCTGGACGCATCAGTTTCAATGACATAAGGGAGGTATGGACAAGGATGTCACAGGACTGGAGCAGAGGTAAACCTTTGCTTAAGATCCTGAAAGGTTTCTTCTGCTTCTTCGGTCCAAGCAAACTTTTTATTGTTTTTACGTAATAGTACTGTGATTGGGTGCACAACCTGAGTCTGGGATGAACCGGCGGTAGAAGTTTGCAAAGCCCAGCATGCTTTGTACCCCTTTCAGAGACGTCGGTGAAGGCCATTTCAGAATGGCATCTACCTTGTGCACGTCCATTCTGATGCCTCCTGGAGTAAGGATAAAACCAAGAAATTCGACTTCAGTGACGTGAAAAAAGCATTTTTCAAGCTTTGCAAACAAGCAATGTTGACAGAGCTTGGTGAGGACTGAACAAACGCGCCTGACATCATCTTGTTCTGAGGCTGAGTATACTAAGATGTCATCTATGTACACTAAGGCGCACACATCAATTAACTCCCTTAAGACGTCATTCATGAAATATTGGAATGCCGCAGGAGCGTTGCATAACCCGAAGGGCATGACTTGATATTCAAACAAGCCGTACTTAGTACGTAAGGCGGTTTTCCTTTCATCTCCTTTTCTGACTCGGACCAGGTGGTACGCTCCTCAAAGGTACAATTTGGGCATCTTCAACTTGGTCTAGCATCTCAGGGATAAGTGGCAAGGGGTACAAGTTCTTCACAGTGATCTGGTTCAATGCGCGGTAGTCAATTCAGGTTCTCAAGTCTCCTTCCTTTTTCGGTACGAAGAACGAAGAACTGGCTGCGGGGGACTTCAAAGGATGGATAAATCCGTTTGCAAGGTACTGGTCTAAATAGGATTTCAAATGAAGGTTTTCTGGTTCTGTGAGAGCGTAGATCCTGCCGCAAGGGATTTCTGCACCAGGAACAAGGTCGATCTGACAGTCATAGGGCCTGTGCGGCAGCAATGTATTGGCTTGGTCCTTTCAGAAAACATCCTGGAAATCATGGTATTCACTTGGCAAGGTATTAGTTGCTCCCAGGGTTGATACTGTCGCTCCGGGAGTCATGGGCATACAGACGTCGGGTTTCTCCTCTTGGTAATAGCAGGCAGGGGACCAGTCACCGGGGAAGGTTAATTTTTCATGCCCGCCAGTCTATCAAAGGGTTATGAGCAACCAACCATGGCATCCCTAGTATTAGCCTGAACTGAGGTGCCCTGATGAGATCGAATGAAATAGACTCCCGATGTTCGTCCTGGCACAGCAAGGTTACCCTGGCTGTGCACTGGGTTACTGGTCCGGAAGCGATTTCTGTCCCATCCACCGTGGTTACCTTGTCCATAGTTTGCTTAGAACACAAAGGAAGCCCCATCTCTGTTGCCAGTTCTTGATCAATATAATTTCCAACTGCTCTGCTATCGATGTATGCTTCAACGGCATGCATTCTTGATGACTGTTGGTGGTTAATTAAGATCACTGGTACTGCAAAGTGCGAGGTCAGCAACTCTTTCTTCTCACTCGACAAACTGACCTCTACGTTTGTCGAGCTTGGTAGTTTTCCGATTCCTTAGCTTCATCCTTCTCTGTGGCCCCGACAGTTCTTCTTGGGGGTTTTACTGGACAGTCCTTCAGGAAATGTCCTGGTTTCCCACAATACAAACAAAGCTGTTGTTGTCTTCTTTGGTCCTGCTCTTGTTTTGTTAATGGAGGCCATATCCCTCCAATCTGCATGGGTTCTACAGCATTTTCAGGTACACGCGGTGTGTTTTCCCTTGGTCGAACATACACGGTCCGAGGGTCCGTCTTAGACCGGTCTGCCTTTCGGTCCTGCAACCGGTGGTCTAGCTGCAAGACCAGATTTATGAATTCTGCACAGTCTCTGGGTGCATCAACCACCTGGGCTAAGACGTCCTTTAATTCGCCTCTTAAGCCTCGATGGAATAAAGTGGTTCTTTTGTTTTCTGGCCACCTAGCTTGGGCAACCAGTCCGTTGAAGGTAGCAATGTACGTTAACAAGTCCTGATTCCCCTGTCGGAGGGACAAGAGTTCATTGTCTACTGCTTGTTCCTTTGTAGGGTGAGCAAAAAGATTTTCCATTTCTCTCTGGAACCCCCCAAAGTCATGTAATAGAGGATCGTCATGGGTTACCAACGACACTGACCAATCTGCTGCACTACTACTCAGGTATGATAAAACAAAAGCTACCCGAGCTTGGTCATTTGAAAATGCTCCAGGCCTACAAAGAAAATGAAGGTGGCACTGATTGATGAATGGCGCATACTTCCGTGGGTCGCCTGAGAACCTTTCTGGTGGTGCCAGGGCACTGTTCCAGGTAACGTGATCTGTACCGAAGTGGGTGGTATGGCAGGGTTTTGCATCATTGGATTGCTTTCAGGTAGAGGCGTCTGTTCTGCCTGTGATTGCAAGTATTGCCTGCTAATCTATTCAGTGCATTCTTTGGTCACTATTAGGTCTCTCCGGAGGGCATTAGTCTCTTGTCGGGGAGAATGAACCTCTGTCACGCCTCTTCGAAGGCGTTGGTCTTTGTGGCATCGATGGTCTCGGGGACAACGAGTTTTGGCCATTTTTACTTTTAAGATGGCCGCCGCAACTAATGATGCGGGTCTAGACAATACACGACTCAGTATCCAGGAAGTGCCGTCCTCCTACTCGAGAGAAGGTTTATCAGTTCCTGTGAACAACGCACGGGTGCGTTGCTACTCCTTTCTAACAACGCTACGTGAGTTCATATCTAGGATCCTTCTAATACGTCTTTCATGCTACTGAACTTTACTATATCTAAAACTGTCCTTCGTCTTTCCCGACTTTAGTGCCTACCATACCAATCCTCCCTTTCCTGACTCCAAGGACTCTAACGCTTTCTCACTCCAGACCGCTCACCGGTTCCTTTATGACCTTGGTAAGCTACAATCAGGGCTCTTCGCGATCAGTTACAGTGACTTACTTATCCTCCCACCTTCGGATCGTAATCCGTACTTAACATCCTACTCCCATTCTTACATATCCAGGCATACACAATACGGTTTACGCGCCCGCTCGTTCCAAACACATCATTGTGAGAATACCTTCAAGCTCCGCCCTTACCTCATTCCAGGTAAAGATCCCTCTTTGATCCAAGCCCGATTCATTTCAGTCTTCTTCCTAGTGCTAATCTCACTATTTCCATGCTACCCTAGGGGTTCTCAGAGGTCTCCGGGTTTCAACTTGACACGCCTCCTAATCCTTCATAAGGGTAATCTGAATAAAGACCTCTGTACAATATCTATCTCTTACTTACCTGCAGAATACTTACCATCTTCTTTCTCTTTCAAGACCGCCTTTCACCGGACTTCACCTGAACCTTCGCTGATTTGAAGACAGCTTTCTCGCAGCCGTCGACACAGGGTTTTCTTCCCCAGAGGGTATCGGGGAGGCGTTCATTTTTCATCCCCCCTGTTGGAAGCGCGCGTATTAATCCTCCCGTTGGAAGGTGTCATCCACAAGGAGAGGAAAGAAAGAATCGGTGAGTCTTTGGGATAACCTGCTAGTATTCTAGTGGTATTTTCCCCGTGAAGTGTTACAACCTCAGCACAAAGCTCTCCTAGTAATTGGGCCAATTGGTCAATTTCTGATGTCTCCATGGCGCCCAGGTGGATTTGTTATGGTAGGCTTCGCGTTCTGTTACGCGCACCTGGTATCCACAGGGACGCCACCCAGCCGGGTTACTCGCTGGAATGCTTCTCAGCGTTGCCCTGATGTGGTCTGCGTGGAAGGTTCTGCCTGAAAATACAGGAGGACTGTGTTCAAGGCTGACCGACTGGGGTAAGTATCCTCCCTCCACCCCCGTATGATTTCAGTCCCTCTGGTGCCCTCTCCTCACCTTGTGGTAGAATTAGGCATGTTCTCCGTCCTGCCTTCTTTGCAGGGGCAAGTTGTCTTTCAAGTTTGGTCCAGTTACTTCACTGATGCCGGCCCGTTTGATATTGTTCAGGTAGGTCTTATTGCTGTTCTTTAGTTTTGTTGCTATTCTTCATGCCTTTCTTTGCTTAAAATGTCTCTTTTTTCTCCCTTAGGTATGCAGAGCTTCAGCGCGGCAAACTGGCTTGGTTGAGCCCCATTGGTAAATGATGGCGCATTAAGAGCGCTATGATGCGGTAAGTAAGCGCTATGCGCAGCGCTGAAAAGTCTTGCCTTTGCTAACCTTTGTTTTCCTTCCTTGTAGGTCG